>NW_024425675.1:5929739-5990346 GCF_017311325.1 Ursus maritimus
CCCCCCCCCCGCCAGGTAGGCTACTTCTAGCAAAGCATTATGAGAATAAAAGATTTTCAAGTCAGCTTTTGCTCCTTTGTTAAAAGTCGTAAGCAGGAAGGTCACCTGTTTTGACTTCCTTTGCACTATTCCCCATAAAGCAGACCCGACGCCTTCTGGATCTGGGCCGCAGTTTTGATGCGTGCATGTATGATGCATTTCTGGGGCCTTCTAGCACCAGCACAGCCGGGGGCCCCGGGGCGATCGGGAAGGTGGGTACGATGCAAGGAGCACAATTGTTGAGTGTCAGGGAGGCGAGCACCAGCAGTGAGGTAGGGCTGAGTCCCAGGTCTGCCATCAATCGGCTGTGCGACTTTGGACATACCACTCAACCTCCTTGCGCCCGGGCGTCCTCATCTGTAAATTGGAAATGCTCACAGCCTGTCTCATACAGTTGCTCTGAGGATCACTGTGTCATACCATACAGCACTCACCTTACACTATGCTGCTTTTGAGCTCCGGGAACCTTCCTTCACGTCCAGAGCAAGCACGTAACATCACACACCCAAGAGAGGAATCCCTCCTGAATTCCCTACGCAGGAGAAATCCTTCTATGGCCTTGCGGCCGCCGGGGAACACAGAGACACTTCTAGGAGGATTTGAGCATTCTTAACTGAAAGGACATGTTTTGATTAAACAAGAACAGGACTTCGGAAGCCCCAAGTCGTAGAGCAGGGATGATTTAGGTTGCTAAGTGCAGGCTCTCCTGACGAATGGCGGTAGGACTGGCACCTAGCTCACAGGTTCCTGGAGAATTACATAGGACGGCCTGTGTCAAAGTGATGAGCACAGCACTCGGCACGGGGAGGGCGCTCGGGGTGTGTTGGCTGTGCGTGCCCTTGAGGCTCCTGAGCACGGAGGCCTCTCGAACGCTCTGCCGACCCCGCAGCGAGGTGGCTTGCTCTGGTGAGGAATCAGGGAACCTGAGCCATTACGCGAGAGTTCTACAGCATGTGCTGGAACCAGGGCTGGAGCCAGGGCCATGGGGCTCCGTGGCCAACGCTTTCTACAATATGCCTCTCTGTTCCTCATCCTGGTGTTTTGAGAATGCGAAGGCCTCCTACCGGGCTCACAGGATTTGACCCCCTCCGAGCGCAGTATTCGTGCAGCGTTTCCTCGCAGGCAGCAAGGTGGCCAGCCCTCCCGGAGCAACTCTTACCTCTGGCGATTCTGCGATGCCATGCTGGCCGGCTTACACATGAGGCCATCATTGACCAGGAAGAATGTTCCAAGACCCTCCAAACCCCAGGCCCCTGAAGGCACCCCATGACTGGGGGGGGGGGGAATCAACTACCCTGTAAAATGTTTTTAAACCCTAATTAGTGGGCCAGCCATTATTATGCAACCAAACCGCATCACACCTCCCACAGCAGTCCTTTCGTAACACTGTTGATTCAGGTTTCAACTGCGGAGGGTTTTTTTCCCTCCTTTCTCCCACTGCTGCTAATGTGTGGAATTCCTTAGCTCCTATTCATTCCTGCAAGGGACCGCGGTGACCGTGGCCTGGTGTCTCCCCTGGAAAATGACCCAGAGCCCTTGATGAGCAATACGATGCAGCGAGCTGGCTTTCTTGTTCTCTACACGTGCAACAAACAAACCAACCCTAAGGAGTAGAAGGCACAGAAGTCCCTAAAGTGTCTATATTCATTCGTTTATTCATTCATTCATTCATTCATTCATTCAATCATTCATTCATTCGATCTGCACCTGGATCTCGAAATTGCTAGGAATAAGGCGCCGAAGAGCGCCGTGTTGTGGCTGCCTCCGCGGGTGGATTAGTGGCTGCCGTGGCGGGCTGGCATCGCACCGTACTGTCCAATTTAGAGAGGACTTGCACGTGCGTTATTTCATGTGGTTCTTCCCAAACGCCAGGAAGTCGGTAGAGCATTTTACAGGAAAGGCCACGGCACCTCCGAGAGGTTCTCCGTAACCCATGTCCCAGGTTAGAGAGCTCAGCGAGTCCACTGACTTAGGGCCCAGCGTCCAACCTGCTGCACCCCCCGCCCCAGCTCTCCCTGCGGAAAGTGGCCAAGGTAGCTCAGCCCGGGTCGAGGCAGCCCCCAGGATGGGTGCTGGGAGCGTCTGGGCAGGTTATTAGAACATGATAATTGGAACAGCTTGATGGGATTTAATCGTTTGGAAGGTATTCAGCACAGTGTTTCCACACACTAAAGGAGAACACTGGATGCTGGTTTTCCAGATATGATGCTACCTCCATTTTGGAGAGTGTGGTCATGTTTACACCCTCGCAATTTCCTTACTTGATTCCAGACGCAATCTGGGATCAGTGTGAATGGTTTCACTTTCATGAATAAGTACAAAAACATATTGGAGAGAAAACAAGATGCTGGAGGTGAACAAAAAGGAGGCGAGCAGGCCTCCTTGACACCACCTTCCTCCCCCCTTACCAGTGACCTGCTGGCCTAGTGTGCGCAGTGGGCCCGGCTCTGTCTGCCCGTTAGGCACCATGCACTTGACTGTGCTGCCATGAGAGCTTTCTGACATCAGAGGGTCTGTCTTACTGGCTACAAAGGTGCTTTACTGACTTGAGTTAATGTCCACGGAGGCTCATTTGAAAGCAAGCTTATGAAGGAGGCCACGAATAGAGACGGGGCTGCTGAGAGTGAAGGGCCGGGGAGGCAGGGGAGGCCTGGACAGGCGTACGGCGCCGTGAAGCGTGAAAGCCCCAGCTGCGGAGGGAGGGAATCCCTCCGTTTTTGTAACTGCTTAGTGAGAGGGGATGCCTTGCCAGGCCCTGGGTCTCCTCTTTCCTGGGTGGGTTTCCCTGTAAGTGCTGCTTAGGGATCCACACCATAAGGCTGTGGGGAAGAAGCCAGAAGAGATGAAGCCCCCTGAGCATGAAACAGGGGGCGGGGATCAAGCCCAAATTACAATGTTCAGAGGAGCACGGGGACGCGGGCCTAACCTCTGAAGGAACGTACACTTCCCCTCTGGACAATTACATAGCTTTCTGACTGGTCTTCATGCTTCCACGCTTGCCCTTCTATGGTCTGCCCTTGAACAGTGGCCCGAGAGCTTGTCCTGGCACAGATCCTGGCCCTCCGCTGCTCCCAGCTGGTGTGACCAGCCCCTCCCTACCCCTCTTCTGGCCTCTGCTCCTACCTCTCTCCTCTCATGGGCTCCAGCCCCAAGGCCTCCTGCCTCCTCCTTGTCAGCCATGCTCACCCCCCCTTTGGGCTTTTGCACCAGCTGTGCCCTATGCCGGGAATGCTCTTCCCCCAGAAATTAATACCCTCCACTCCTTCAAATCTTGCATCAGATTTTCCCTTCCTAATGCACACTGCACCCCCCCAGCCCTTCCTCTCTCCTTACCCTGCCATTTTTCCATAGTACCATTCGTTTTTCAGCCCACAATTTACGCATTGATTATGTTTGCTGTCTGACTTCTCCCACTAGAACGTAAACTTCCGGGGGCAGGAACAGCTTTATCTACTGACCTGTCCCCAGTGCCCGTGTAGAGCCTGCTGTGTGCTGAGCTTTCAGGGAGTCTTGGTTGGGTCAATGGTTGCAGGAGTGATGGTCCTCGGTTACAGACTGTGACTGCTCCCAGGTACCCAGCATCCCCTTCATGTTGGAAACTACAAATGCCCACGTCAGCATCCAGGCTTCTGGAAGAGGGGCTGGAAATGCTAGGCAGGGAGTCTGGCTCCTGCCAAGCCAGCTGAGAGGGTTCTCATTTCAGCCAAGAGCTATAGCAGAAACCTAGTCCTCTAGGCTGCAGATGCGGGTGTGGTAGGGGCTCTGGGACAGGAGACAACAAGCCGCCAGCTTATGATGGGGACAGCAAGACTCACTGTCACTCGAAACCCCTCCACTGCCTGGGGAAGGTGACTCAAAACTTTCAGCCCTAGGCAGGATTGGCCCTAGCACTCGGCAGGGTTGTTCCAGGCTAAAGCATTTAGGGCTAGCTGGGAAATGATCAGGACCAGTACCTGTTGCATAATTTGCAGGGCCGAGTCCAAAATGAAGATGTGGGGCCTCTTGTTTAAAATGTATTAAGAATTTCAAGGCAGGTCTCGGGCAAATGAGGACACGGGGGCCGGGGGAGGAGGAGGGCACAGCTGCTGCCGACCCCTTCAGCTTCAGCCCAGAGCCCACACTTGAGGACCTCTACTGCCTCCATGCAGAGTTTGCTCCCAAACAGAACTGGGGCCAGTTCCACCAGACTCAGAGCCTCCTATTGGCCTTGGTGCGGGAACTGGGGAGCTCACAGATCCCTTTCAGGGGAAGCCTGATAAAGAGCCTGGCCCCCAAGCCTGGCCCCCCAGAGCTTAGTGATGTCCTCATCCACTTGATAGCGTTAGTGGCCCACCGCCATGCTCTCCAAGATGGACACCAATGGCGGGCTCTGCGCTTCGGAATACAGACTTGCCCCATGAGGCCACCTCCGAAGACCAAGAGCAGGGCTGCAGACCTTGTCTGTGAGTCAACCTAGAAACATGGGCACAGGACTCGCAACTCAGCATGGCATCTGAGTGGCCTGGCCATGGAACTTTATTCTAGTCCTTTTCTAATGGGTCATGGGCCTAAGGGCCCTACTTCCTAAGGTCTGAGGCCCAAGAACCTCCTGAAGACAGCCTCCTGGTAATTTTTTCTTTCAATAAAAGTTTTGGTTAGCTAAAAAGATAAACATAAAAATAATTTATAAAAAATCAAATGTATGAAGACTTTCAAGATGGCGGGAGCAGAGCATGAAACCAAGCACAGGGCCCTTCTGAGGACTGACAATGCTAATGACGTCCCACAGATCTCCCTACCAGAAAATTTCCCACAAGAAATGCAGACCACTTATGCCTGATATATGTAGCATGTTCCTCCTTGAAGAAAGTAGCCCGAGGCTGCAGTGCACAAGGTTTCCAGAAACTGCATCTGCGCAATTAGCCAAAGGACCAGATGTTGTGTTGCAGGATGGGGGTGGGACGAGGGGTGGCAGAATGAGGTGACATCAAAGGGGGCATCTGGGGCAGACTAGGTTGATGTCTGTGGGAAATGAGCAGCCAAGACTCTGGAGCATTCTCCATTCCAAAAGGTGGTCAGTGATTAGCAACAGGTAAGCAAAGAGACGAGCAATTAGAAGAAATAAAGCTGAGGTTGAGTCATGTGGTTGTGGCTTGTTATGCTGGGAAGCACAGGGTTCTTGCCACATGAATCAGCTGAGAGGTTGCCTTACCAGCAACATTTGCGTAGGCATCCCTGGGTACCAGCTGCTGAGGGAGGTACCATCACCTTACAGTCGGATGGCACTTTACAGTTTCAAAAGTGTTTTGATGTACGTAACGGTTTCAGTGGACACTCTCAATAAGCCTACTACGATAGCAGATTATTGTTATCCCCAGACGGGCGGACTGACTAATCCAGGTCCACAGAGTCAGTAAGGGCCACAGAGGGCACGAGAACTCAGCTCTGTTGCCTTTGAGTCTAACACTTTCGTCCCTTCCCTCCCTTATGCTTCTGGGAAGCCACTGGTGGTGGCCGCCATCTTTCCAGAGCTCATGGCCTGAGACAGACGGACAAATGCCACCCAGGGCATCACAAGCATATGGCAACACGCTGACTAATTGCCTCTGACATACGAATATCCTGCCGGCCCAGCAAAAGCCATAGTGAGCTGCTAGGGACGCAGAGGGTTAGCGCCCGTCTCTGGAAAATGTAGATTTTCAGAGGGATTGAGGTCTCCCTCATGCAAACATTACATGAACTGCTTTTTGGGGTCATCCGATGAGTGTGAACTACAGATTAAGTAAAGATGAATACAGGGATGCTATCCTGAGTGAGGATGCATTTTGAAATGGCCCATTAACCTCTTAGCAGAAGGATGCCTTCCTCCGAAGCGTGTTGGTGGTTTCCTGCCCTAAAAGGTGCGCAGACGGTTTGCCAAATCACGTTACGATGCATGGCTAACTGCTTTGCAAAAACTGGTACCCACCGATGCGCAGTCAGTGGGTTTGAGTTAAATACCTCAATCATTAACGTTTTCTCAAAAAATTAACAAGCGCAATTAGCCCATGTTAATGAAATAATCTCGAGGAGGTCTTTTTTTTTTTTTTAACTGAAGCTCCATTTGAGTCACACAAAAAGAAAAATGCATCTAAAAATCATTTCCATTTTAGAACAGGCACATGTTAAAAACAGCTGAACTTATTTTTCCCTCTTCGAATTCTGCAAAATTCACTCCCAGGTTTACTCTCCATGCCAAGTTTCAGAGCTGAGCAAATTTTTATGGTCTAGTTATAAACCCTAGAAAAACAAGGTTTATAGGAAATGTTGACACAACCTTAACTAAAGTGGTGCTAGCTGACACCTCTATATTTTCAATTTGGGGATTTCTACTGGGAAAATATAAACGCTAATTCAGCAAAGGAAGCCAACTATAATAAAAATGTTGTAGTCTTCCTGTTCACCCCATGAAGTTCTACTTCAAAAGATACCCGTGCCACGTGGAGGTGAGTTAGAATTAGTACGCTCAGTATGCACGGCACCTGCAAATAGCTCAGCCTCCTGGTTACTATAAACTTTGCCTGGGAATGCATGACCTCACCATGAGTCATGGCTGCCCACTGCAGTCCAGCCGGAGAGGTGGTGGAAACTTCCAGGTCTTTACGCAAAAGGCATCGACTACCGTTGCACTGCACACCTTCCCGTCTACCATCAATAGAGACAAAAGTAGGTCTTTCACAGACCAGGAGAGCAAGCCCCTAAAACAGAGAGAGGCCAAAGTGCGAAAAGTTGAGCCAAGACGCACCGTGGACGTTGATTTTGAACTCGGGGGGGCTCAGACCGGGGCCAGTAGCCGTGCCAGGGGGACCCAGGTGTGAGGGCATGCCGTAACATCAGGACAAAGAGCCAACGACAGTTCTGATTTCCCCGAGCCCTCTCAACAGCCCAGATGAGAAGCACATGTGTTCCATATTTAGGCTCGGATTTTTTTTTCCCTCTGAAACAGGAGGAGATGGGAGAAGGGGTGAAGTTTGACTCAGGTCCAGAGATAAAGACTGACATACACAAATGGACCATAATAGGGGGCAAAACGAGTTAAGCTGAAGTAAATGTTTGAAAATCCTCAGCTAGGTAGACTAAACAGTATTGGCCCAGGAGCCGAAAGACCCAGCTGTCCGTCCCGGCGCTCCCACCGGGGAAACGCGACTCCGGGCAGCCTGCGAAGCCTCCCTGGTGTCTCTGCTTTGTCATCTGTAAAATGGAGGCCAGCCTCCATTACGCAACGGTGGTGACGAGGAAGTCATGTGCCTGGAAGTGCTTTGTGAATGTTAAACTGCAAGATGAATGGGAGTATTATGTCACATGGATTGCATTTCTACTTTGGAAAACTGTGTCCCGAAAATGGAAATATTTTGAATCGAGGGACAAATCCATCAGGATAAAGGGGGAAAAAAAAAACCCTTCCTAACATATTTGTAATTGCTTTTAGTTTATCCGAGAACTGGTTTGGAGGGCCATTTACCGTTGACATCTTTGCTTTTGTGTTAAACCTAATCGTCTACTAAAAAGGCCATTTGGGTCACACCCCAATTACCATCACATATGTCTAAAGTTCACCGGCTCACAAGGGACCACTAAGTTACATATCTTCATGAACAGAAAGTATTTTGGATGATGATTTTTTTCCTCGCAGCTTTCTAAGCCTGTTGGCAGCATTTTCCCTGAGTGTTTTCAAAAGCTTTCACAAGATATCCTCATAGCACTGGCAAAAAAATATGAAGCATACTTTAAAGGCTAATGCTTAACTTCTGCAGACCCTGATTTTTTTCAGGTTGAAAAGGAAGACAGTGAGTTTCTGGATGTACCTGTCAAGACTAAATGATTGTTCATTTCCTGTGAATTGGGAATAACGTAATAACATGCAGCTGGGGAGCTAGGCTGGGTTTCTTGCTTCTTCCTCTTCCAGAAGCTGGGTCCCTTACCAGCTGGGAAATATTACCGTGTGAATGTGCTGAAAAACTGAAGGGAAATGAAAAGAACAACAACATTCTAGATGTCAGCAATCTGTTTGATGGTCTTACCTGTACCAACCTGAGAGGATTTCAATAGCAAAGGTTTGCAAAGATTAACTTAATTTAAATTAAATTAGGAAAGAAGAAGGAGGAGGAGGAGGAGAAGGAGGAGAAGGAGAAGGAGGAGGAGGAGGGGAAAAGAAGAAGAAGGGGAAGGAGGGGAGGAGGAAGGGGGAGGAGGAAGAGGGAGGAGGAGGAGGAGAAGAAGAAGAAGAAGAAGAAGAAGAGGAGGAAGAAGAAAAAAAGAAAAAGGAGAGAAAGGAGAAGAAGGAGAGGAGGAAGGAGAAAAGAAGAAGAGGTGGAAGGATTTACAAAGTCACAAAAATCTTGCTCTAGAATTGAGCTGATTAGAACCCTGCCATAATTATGCATGCCAATGACTGGGTATGTTTGAGAGAAACAATTTAAAATAAGAAAGTATTTTCACCCAAGAGAAACGGATTAGTAGGAATCAAAGTATCCATGTCTTGCTAATGCAGTCATTACCTGGAACAAGAAAAAAAAAAACACATAAATTCAATGCTGAGCTTAAAATTGGAATTCAGCAAAATGTAATCTTGGGCACTTATTTTAAATGCGTGCTTATATCTTTTAGGATGATAAATTTTGTTCCGGGTTTCATTAGCCATTGCACTATACCTTGTGATTATATCAGATATTAGATGCTGAGAGATGGAGCCAACGTTTCACTTCAGGCAGCTCCCATTCCAACTCATCATCGCGATAATTACAGACAGAGGAGGGGGGATGGGAGCCGAAGAGATGGTTGGATGAGTCAGGTCGCAGGCTTCTCCAGGGAGGTGAGGAGTGCAAGGAGAGAGAGGCCAAGGCAGAAGGAAAGTCTCTACTGGTGGAAATCTTAAAGCATCACTGCCCATTGCACCCAGACATAAGTTGGAAGAAAAGAAACGCGGGGCCTCCGGAGAATGTGAGGGGGCTCCAGTCACCCCCGATCCCATGTGCGTGTGGTTCTCAAATCTGGCTAGCCGTCAGAATGACTGGGAGAACTTTCAAAAATAGGAACAACTGGGTCCTATCCAGTCCTGGGATAAAGCTTGTGCGTGACATTGGTATGTTAAAAAAAATAATAAATAAGTATGTTTTTAAAAAACCCAAACCTACAGTTGATTCTGGATGCTGAGCCAGGGTTGAAAACCAGGGGGCAGTGAGAATTGGAAGTACCCCGAAAGGTGAGTTTGACAATACTGCACTTTATCTAAGTCTCCGTCATATTGTTTGAATCGGAAGAAAGAGCTATGTGTCTTGATGTATAGGGGACCAATGTTAGATGATGAAGATGACAATAATAAAAATTACCGAACACTCCTGGAGCTCCTTGGGGACTCATCTCCAGAATGACACAGCACTTACACATCCATTAAGCCATTTCTTTTCCCTCTATCCCTCCCTTAGTGCCTTGAGGCCAGCGGCATCTTCACCCCACCCTACAGGTAAGGAAACAAGCCACGCCCAGCTGAATCCGCCCCCCCCCATACCCCCACCCCCAGGCAGGTGGGTGGGCTGACCCCCATTTAGTGCTCCTTCCCCTGTCGCAACCCCCTCAGCCTGGCCTGACAGCTGTTCTGGGGCAGGAGGCAGCGTCCTCAGCTCTCAGAAGAGTTTATGGTCCTGTAGCAGAGAAGGGAGAATTCAGCAGTCACACCCTTAGCTCCCGAGTCCATGGCAATTTGGATCAAGAAGCTTTGGGTTTTGTTTTCATCATAAAGAGTTGGCTGTCATCCAGCACGCAGAATAGATTTTTGGCTTTCCGTGGTGCACAAGTCCTTTTCTTAAGTTAACACATTCAGTCTCTCGTGGCTGCGTTGTTGCTTCCCAGAATTCAAGAGAGAAGAGACAGTGGAGAGAGGACGACCCGGGGGACAGTGAGCCGCAGGTTGTCCCCGGCAGGCCCCGCGGAGTGAGCAGCCGGGCTGGGCTCCTGGCTGCCAACTTCTTCACATCACGAGAAGCACACGCTCCCCGGGTGAAGGATGG
The DNA here is from genome assembly GCF_017311325.1 of Ursus maritimus. NCBI lineage: Eukaryota > Metazoa > Chordata > Mammalia > Carnivora > Ursidae > Ursus > Ursus maritimus. Next base: position 5,939,804 of record NW_024425675.1, read on the forward strand.
AGGAAGACGCTGAGAAATCCTCCCGTCATCTTTGGGCTTATTTTCCTGCCGCCCGAGTTAGCTTTCAGCAACCTTGGTCTTTGGACTGAGTTATGCTGATGGGAGGAAAGCATGATCCCAGCATCTGGTGGGTGTTCAGAGCCGGAGGTTACCCGTTCTGGGGAAGACTGTTTGGGAATGGACTTGGGGAGAGAGACATGACAAAGCGTGACGCTGGAAGCTCTGCGTTTGCTGATCCGATTTACCTAATGAACAAAACTCCTTCTCATTTTACATTAGCATAATGAAACTGTCTAGATGAGATCGTTGTTTGAAGGCGTGTGATGCTTTGGTGGCTGCCGCTGGGGCCAACGGTGTTCAAGGGTGCCGACTCCCTGCCCTAGATAACACTCTACGTAGCAGTGACTTAGTGCACTTACGGGTTCACCCCATCGTATGAAAATATATTCATAAAAAGCATCACTCAGGATCTTATAAATTAGCAGGCTGACCGGTCATTCGACCATATGTTCTACGTGTCTGAATGTAGAAGGTTGGTGGTGTTTTAGTTACGTTGAAATGACATCTGATTTCACGATCGTCTATGGAGAAACCGATTTTTGATAGTAACAAAAAGGAATTTCATATACAATTGAAGATATGGAACTTAGCTAACCTTTTTTTTAAAAAAAAGATTTTATTTATTTGAGAGAGAGAGTATGAGAGAGAGAGAGAGCACACAAGAGGAGGGAGGTGCAGAGGGAGAGGGAGAAGCAGACTCCCTGCTGAGCGGGGAGCCAGATGTAGGGCTCACCCTGGGATCATGACCTGAGCTAAAGGCAGAAGCTAAACCCTTAACCAACTGAGCCACCCAGGCGCCCCTTAGCTAACCATTTAAACCAAGTACGTAGAGCCACTTTTTGGGACAAGAATGACAAATGGGTTTCACCTGAACACTGATGGGCAGCTCGCTGAAATGGTATCTCAGAGAAAGCTGGTCTGGGCACAGCAAACAAGTATGGCAGATCGATGAGGGATGTCTGCTGTGGAAGAGGGACAAGGTCCTGGCGCCACTTGTTTGCCGTCTCTGCCGTGGGAAGAAAGGGGAAATTCTGAAATAGGTAGCCAATGCGTATTTCACTCCCCACCAAGACTGTGCAGATGCATAGAGAATTCGTCTGATGGCACGGTTTTTGCCAGAGCCAAGACTCAGTTCATAATTTCAAATAGTTCTAGATTTGAGAGCATTATTAAACTATTTAATGCATATCTGGGTGTCTAAGAGAGTAAGGATTATTCCTTTTCTCAACATGTTACACTGTTATGTGAAATTCTGGAATTCAGTCTGTCGTCATCATGGTGGTGAATGTCAGTCAGAATCTTCCAAGTATGTGAGTGGCTCACAAATAAGTCTTTTTCCCTGAATTCCCTCAGCACTCAGGTGCACGGCAGCCTGGTTATTTTCATTAATTCAGTCTTCACTGCACTCAAAGCAAATGCCGTCGTTTGGTGATTATGGCGCCCGCGGGGAAGTCGTAAAGTCCGTCCTGTTTCTAAGTTGACCCTACAGGATCAGTGAGGATGGGACTCTAGCAAAGTCATTTCTTTCCTGCTAAAGATAATATCGACAGAAAAGCAAAGTGGGGTTATCCCTCTGGAGAGACCACGAGTTTAAGATGATTCATGTTGCAAAGAAATAGCTTTCTTATTGAATAAATGGCCTTTTCATCAGATTGTTTTAAATTGCAAAATTTAATTTCAGATGGAAGAAAACATTCCTCAATTCTATTGCAAATAATGACATATTTATACACACCTCTAGCATGTTTTCTACCAAAGATTCATCATTTCAGATCATTTTCATTATGCGTTTTTTGTTGCAGATTATTCCTCTTACTTTTCAAATGTATGGACACTTTTCATTATCCATTGATTGGGTCCTTGAAGACATAGGTTGACTGCAAACGGTTTGATTGCCGGGCAGGTGACTAGTCATGAAGGAACCCTCCAAGAACTTGTTATTCGTTCCCCTACCCCTCCTCTCTCTGTTGGCTAACAAATCTATTTTCTGGGACCTCGGTCAGCACATCATAGCCCCAGATTTCCAGCTGCCAGCGAACCTAGAGAGCACCTTGCTGCTTTCTCCAAACCAATGTGAGCCCAGCCAGAAGTTTCTTTTAACTCATGCTCTTCTCCTTTTCCTCATGGGTGTTCTAGACACAGGACTTTTTTTAGGGTGTGGGGGCGAAAGTGGAGTTTGCTTTAATTATGAAAGGAGGAAGCAGGACACGATTTTTCTGAATTCTTACCTTGTCCTTTTATTTTATTTTAAAGATTTTATTTATTTATTTATTTGACAGAGATAGTGACAGCCAGCGAGAGAGAGAACACAAGCAGGGGGAGTGGGAGAGGAAGAAGCAGGCTCCTAGCGGAGGAGCCTGATGTGGGGCTCGATCCCATAACGCCGGGATCACGCCCTGAGCTGAAGGCAGATGCTTAAGGACTGCGCCACCCAGGCTCCCCTACATTGTCCTTTTAATGGGGCACATTATTTTTTCTGTTTCCGTATATCATTCGTCTTTGGGGACCTCTGGGGACTGAATGCTGAAGCCGACACTGGGTCCTTCCTGAAGATGTGAGGGAAGCAAGGTGTTCCTCCCTTGGGGTCACTGTGTCTGAGATAGTTGTGTTCACCAAAATGGAAATTTTCTCCGAAATTATGTATATACAAAGCCTCTAGGAAAAGAGATGTAGGACATGATTTGCTTTTATTCAACCCTAGCGGCTAGCACAATAGACGCCCCCCCCCCCCCAAAACAGCCTTCGTTTCCTATGTAGGTATTTTGAGCTGGGTGAACACAAAGTGCTCATTTGCCTAAATTTCAGCATTTGACAGAAACTTCTTTTAGAGTTTGTGTCTCGACTGCTGCTTGCCTGTTTCCTATCCATTCTTATTACCTTATTACCAGCCATGCACCTGGTGAAAAGGTTTCATTTGCTAGACTCCCTTGTAGGTGGGGAGGCCAGGGGGCCGCTGAGACGGAAACCTATGTTGCTGGGTGGAACTTTCTCTATTGGACTGGCCGTTGGCTACCTCCAGGGAGAAGTTTCTCCTTTCATCCCCTGTCAGCGGATTGCCGAGTCCTTAACACGGGTCTTAGCTCACGTTCTTGGGATTGTGAGGCTCGCCCTTCCAGTAAGCAGTTTGATAAAGGTCATTAGGAAATGGAGAAGGACACACTCTGGTCATGATAATGCAGCAGCATCTAAAACAAAAATGGAAAGATACCGGTGAGGATCTTACCAATTTAAAACTAATTCCAAATGCATTGCCTTGGAAAAATTTAGGTTTGATAAATCCAAGTGGGAAGGTTACCTGCATTAACAAGGATAGATTTGTTATTTTAATGAGAAAATGTTGAGTACTGGGGTGCCTGAGTGGCACAGTCAGTTAAGCGACTGACTCACGTTTCGGCTCAGGTCGTGATCTCCGGGTCGTGAGATCGAGTCCCGCATCGGTCTCCGCGCTCAGCACAGAGTCTGCTTGAGACTCTCTCTCCCTCTGCCCCTCCCCCTGTGCTCTCTGTCTATTCTCAAATAAATAAATCTAAAAAAAAAGAAAAAGAAAAAATGTTAAATACTAATAGTCACCAGCGATAGTGTCAGGTGTCAAGAATAAAATCATGAGCAAGAAGATGTGGTCTAAGACCTTCTGGAGTTGACATCTAATGGGGAAGACATACAGTAAAAATAAGCAGTCAGGGTGGAGGTGACAGCCACGCAGGGTAGGCACTGGCCAACTTCAGGGGACATTTTTCACCTAGAACACAATATAAATGGTGCCCCACTGCTAGGCATGACCCGTCCAGCCATAGCGGTGGCAGCCCTCAAGGTGAGTTTTCTAAAGTGTGCTAAGTAAACAGTGATAGAAGACATACTGTGCCGTGGGAGGACATAGCACCAGCACCTGGCCTAGCCTACGGGGGGTTTCTTGCATTAAATGGCATTACACCTGCGACTTCAAGATCCGCCGGAGCTAGCCACACCAAGTGGAAGAAGAGTTGTCCAGGAAAGAACAGCGTATACAAAGGCCGGGGCAAGAGGTGGTAGGGCCAAGTTAACTAAGGAATAAATAGAAGGGGTAGTCCTTCTGGCCATCTGGAAGGCTTCTCTTTCTCGCTTCACAAATCCAGATCAGCTGCTCTCAAACTTGATGGATTGTGAAAAAGAAGGAACTCCTCACCTCCCACCTCTGTTTTCTAAAGGTCTCAGCAACATTTCCCCATATAGTACAGTTGGCTCAAACGCTCCAGGAAGATTCCCTGCCTCCAGACAGATGGGCCCCAATGGTGGGCTCCCGTTCCTGCCACCTGTTCAACGTTATCAAATGTCAAGCATTTTGATTCAGAGAAACTAAATCAATCCAATTGTGACATTTCTCTGCTTCAAGTCTTTTAAGGCTTTGGGGATTAAAAGAGAGAACAAAAGACATGGGGGGGTTCAAGTTCAAAGTTCTTAGCATGGCTTACAAGGTACAGTCATCTCCCACAGGGCAAGACCATTGCTATCTTGTCATTTAACATCTGGCACAATAGCGGGCACGGAGTAGCATGTGGAATAGACGAACGAGTGAATGAATGGTCAGGCAACCTTGCCCAGCCCACAATGTCCCCCTTTAGTCTACTCCAAAGAGAAGTGGACTGGCTTCCAGGCAGGGCAAGCCCTCATCGAGCGAGTGCCTCAGTTTTTGCAAGAGAGAACCTCCCCTAGCCACAGCTCGCTGACCACGTTTCCACAGCTCGCTGACCACGCTCACTGTTCACGTTTCCGGTCGGCCCTGCCGTGGCCTCCTGGCGCGCTGGCTCTCTAGAAACAACCAGTCAAGGGGCATCATTTTAATTTCCCTGCAACTTGACACTTCTCGAAATTTTGGTTTATTGCCCTAAAGAGAAAATCACACAAGTGTGAAAGATGTATGCACAAGAATATTTGCTGCAGCAATGTTTATCATAGTGAAAAATTGGAGTGACCCAAATGTCCATTAATAGAGGGCTGGTCCCATAAATTAGGGAATATAACACACAGCGGAATAGGAAAGCAACCTTAAAATGGAAGAAGGAGAGTCTATTGTATTTCATCAAATCTGAGATACCATCATTTTTCAGATGCATCGTTATTTTATGATACTAAGAAAAAAATAAATGCTGTCAATTAAAAGACACAGTGCTTTCTTGTTACCTAGAATTTTTATTTTATACTTATTAGCTCTTTTTGACACAGGCATATTTTTATATATTACTCTTATGCATGCATGAAAGAAAAATATAAGCATAATAAATTAATATGTGTCTGGGGGCCCCTGGGTGGCTCAGTCGGTTAAGCTTCTGCCTTTGGCTCAGGTCACGATCCCAGAATTCTGGAATCAAGCCCCACATCGGGCTCCATGCTCAGTGGGGAGTCTGCTTCTCCCTCTGCCTTTGCAACTCCCCTGCCCATGCACTCTCTCTCTCTCAAATAAATAAATAAATAAAATCTTAAAAACATTAATATGTTTCTGTAACTTCTTCATATTTAGTGTCCAGCTCTTCTGAATGCTTCTTAACTCAGAGTTGTCAATGTCCATGTATTTCTCGATGCCGTTAAGAGTATCTGGATTATGACTTTCTTAAGAATGCCTGAAAGAGGGAAAGCCGTGGGCTCCTCAGCTGGCTTTGCAGTTATGTAGTATTGACCAATTTTGGACTCCTGTTTCGGGAATATCGATAAACCACTTCAGATTTACTTCCAACAAACCTCCCACGCTCCTCCTTCAATAATGTTGCTCCTGAGGGATAAAAGGACACCCACCTCTTGCTCAAGGATTTTCTCCTAAGCCATGAGCACCCATTCTGTATGTTTTGATGTTTTTGTGAATGTGCCTGCAAGGCTGCTGCGTGACCAGGCACCCAGTGTGTTCGGTCACAGCCTCATTCCAGGAGTGCAAAATGTCTTTTTAAAAAGGCGTTTTAGGGATGCCTGGGTGGTTCAGTCGGTTAATGAAGCATCTGACTCTTGATTTCAACTCAGGTCATGATCTCAGGGTCATGGGATCAAGCCCGGGATCAAGCCCCGCATCAGGCTCAGTGCTCAGCTCGGAGAATGCTGGAGGCTCTCTTTCCTCCTCTCTCTCTGCCCCTCCCCCAGGGTGTGCACACGCTCTCTCTAAATCAATCAACCAACCAATCAATCAAATCTTTTTAAAAAAGGCATTTTAGAAGCAACGAAATATTTTATATGTCCAAAATACGTATGAGGAGTGACAAAATGCATAGTGAATAAATGTATGTAGTATGTCTACGAGTCTGTATGTGTATCTATTTGTGTGAACATGAAATTAACATAAGGGACGTTATATAAACACGGGGGATGCTTATCCCAATATTATCAATAGTCTCCTCGAAGTAGTGCCATTGAAGATGGTTTTACTTTCTTCTTTGTGTTTTTCTGTATACTTAGCACCTTTATTGACAGTATATGGCATGTTTTCAAAAATAACTTATCTGTTAAAAGGAAAGATCATATTTATGGAGAATTGCCTACCATGTATGCATTTCTACTTGAAATTTAGTTCTGTATCTTATGGAGAAGTTTCAGGAGGTCTGTAAGGCCCCTCATATCAGAGCCATTCCTTTGATTGCTCTACCACACTTAGCACAAAATCTGAACTCCTCCCCAGGACCCCACACCTCGCCCCTGCCTACAGCGCTGATGTGACCCCTTCCCACTGCTCTGCTCCCTCTCTCCACGAACCACACCCCCCCAGTCCTTGAACACCCAGACCCCTGGGCCCCCGTGGCTCCCTCGCATGGGCCCCTGACATGTAGCTACATGCGTAACGAATGAGGGCGTGCCCACTACTGGCTCTACAACGGACTGCCCCTCATTCTTCAACACCTCGCTCTGTTTTGTTTTGGTCGGAGCACTAATTGCTGTCTGAGAACCATCTCAGTCACGGGTTGGTCATCTTGTTTATAGTCTGCCTTTTACCACTAGAAAATAAGCTCCACGCAAGCAGGATCCCTGGCTGCCACAGGACCTTGAATGGTCAGTGCTTGTGGGTTAGCTGCTTTGGAAAGCAGGTACTGAGATTTTTTGGAGCAGAGAGGGGAGGGAGGAGGCAGGGAGAATCTTTAGACCCCAGTGCGGGTCTGATGCCTAAAAAGGAGAGAGGAAAGGAAGGAAAGTCAGGCTAGAAGACTCTCAGGCCACGGTACAGCTCTGAGAAAGTTTTGGCCAGGTCCACGGAAGTCCATTCAAGGACTCTTGCCTCTTGCAGGAATGGGTTGGCACCCGCTTCTCTGCTCTGCTCTCTCACTGACCAGGATGGGTGCAGCTCCAGGGATGATGGCCTGGGTGTGAACATGGCGGTGGATCCAGAAGGAGGCCCCCTCACAGCAGAAGATCCAAGCAGCTAATTCCCAGGGCTGGCGTAGCCTGGAACAATGCACAGTCTTTGCATAGATGTGTTTTAAAAAATGAATGAATGGAAAGTTTTCACAAGTCGTCCACAACTCAAAAGAAATTAGAATACTGCTCAAAAATTTTCCTCAGAATAACTTATACACTCATACCTCATAATTTTTATTCCCATAGACTTTCTTGTACTGAATTGGGTGATGGTATTTTGTCTTCAGTCCTCTTGACGGCTGCTACAAGAAACATCTTCACAAAACTCATTGCCTATTTTACTTTCAAAGGCAGTTGGGGGAGTTATCGCTGTATTACTCAGTGCCTTCTTTATGAAGACCCACGGGGGAAAAAAATTCCCCCTAGTATCAATACCAGGAAGAGTTGTGCTTTACTTGGGCAATTGGTTTGTATATTTAACTAATTAAGCAAATTAATTAAGTGATTAAGTAATTGACAATGTGATCAGAGTTCTCTTTTTTCGAATGTGTATCTGGAACTTGGGACTGAACTTGTAGCCCATTTTCAGCAATTGCATAGGAACTCCTATAAATATTTATGATGTTATTTTAACAAATATTGATTTTGGATCCACCTTACTCATGGGTTAATCTTATTTTTCCTACCCTAAATCTCTTGCCCCATGTTCACCACTTACTCATTTTTACTTTCGCTTCTTGTATTGCATACATTTTAATTGGGTACCTTATGTATTTTGGAGTGTGGGGGGGCATAAATAAATAGCTTGTCGTTTTGTTCTTTAATGCCAAGCATGACAACGCAGAGGCACGATTTAGCTCCGATCTTCAGCCTTCCATCCACTCCACACTCCTCTCCCATTCTGCCTCGATGCTCGCCATCTTCTTTTTTTTTTTTAAAGACTTTATTTATTTATTTGACAGAGATAGAGACAGCCAGCGAGAGAGGGAACACAAGCAGGGGGAGTGGGAGAGGAAGAAGCAGGCTCATAGCGGAGGAGCCTGATGTGGGGCTCGATCCCACAACGCCGGGATCACGCCCTGAGCCGAAGGCAGACGCTTAACCGCTGTGCCACCCAGGCGCCCCCTCGCCATCTTCTTCTTCATCTTCCCCTAGAGTCTTTACCACCTTTTATTACCAAGATTCACTTGCGAATCTTGCCTGCCTTGGAGAAGAGTATTTTGATGTAGCCTATTAATTTAGCCATTTCAAAAAAGGGAAATCACTGTTTATTATCAAGTGTCATGCTCAACCAAACCGTCTCCCTTACTCCCTCTCCTACACCCTCCACTGCTAATTGTGGGACTCTTTCACCACCCACTTCGTTCATTTCCAAATAGCTTATAATTTTTATAGGAATGAGCTCTTCGTCATTGGAGGAGAAAAATGATAAAGATAGGTGCAAGTCTACAGGTGGATTAGGCTCTAAAAGTCTTTAGTCTTGTCCTCTCAACCATCATCATAATGGAGTTTTAGAATTTTTTTTTTTAGGGGTAAGGGGAGGGGAAAGAGGGAGAGAGAATCTTAAGTAGGTTCCATGCTCAGTGCAGAGCCTGACATGGGGCTAGATCTCACGACTCTGAGATCATGACCTGAGCTGAAATTAAGTGTCTGACGCTTAACTGCCTGAGCCACTCAGGTGCCCCTATAATGGAATTTTAGAATATTACCTAAGATGCGTATATACAACAGAGTACCAAAAAAAAAAAAAGTTGGCAATTTTTTTAGTCTAGAGCTGAGAATAGAGGATCACATTATGGACAAAATATCCCCCCACTCTGATGTCCTATGCACACTAAATCACTAAGGACAACCAAATCAGAAAGAAAACCAAAAAAGCAAGAATGTCCCTACTGAAAATAGAATGAGTCCCGTTACTAAACAGCTAACTCTGTTTATTACCAGAGTAAATGCATTCGACTACTTCAATTTTAAGGGAGAATTAAAAGAATCTGATATGTGGACCATTCAAGATTCATGTGAAATCAAGAGAACGAGCAGACATCTTATTTAGAATGATTGATGGCCCCTGCTGTGATGAGCAAGTGTGAAAAACATATGGCGCCTGGATTTCTGTGTTTTGGCTGCCAGATGGCGCCTAACCCCGCCCCACCCCTGAACCTTCCCTCATCCCACCCGTGCCAATCCCTGCCGTATCCCAAACCCTCGCCTTAGTCATCCTTGGTCCCCGTACTCGAACTCCCCCCACACAATTTGGGGATGGGGACAGTGCTGTGTGAGGCTCAGGAATGAAGTACAGGTGTCTGTTTTGCATATTACTGGGCAAAATTAAAAGCTTAAATTAGGCTGATTTGTTTCCTAGGATATATGTTGACAGCATCTAAATGTCACATACCTGTCTCTCTTATTAGAAGCTCATCTTTCTGGGGCGCCTGGGTGGCACAGCGGTTAAGCATCTGCCTTCGGCTCAGGGCGTGATCCTGGCATTATGGGATCGAGCCCCACATCAGGCTCCTCCACTATGAGCCTGCTTCTTCCTCTCCCACTCCCCCTGCTTGTGTTCCCTCTCTCGCTGGCTGTCTCTATCTCTGTCGAATAAATAAATAAAATCTTAAAAAAAAAAAAAAAGAAGCTCATCTTTCTATCTTCATTGCCAAGACAGTTCCTAGAACGTAATAAGTATGTAATAAATGTTCGCTGTATGAATGAATGAATAAATAAATAAATGAATGTAAGAGCAACAAAAAAGTAAATGAAGTGAATCTGGCATAATCTGGGCTCTGTAAATCCAGGCTTCTTCCCCGTAGTCTTGAGTCATCTGTGTATTAAACTGTGATAGAATTTGCGGGAGAGTCACATTAACCTTCTCATTTTATTGTTTAGAAATTACACACACCATTTTCCCGTCTGAGAGAGCTGTGACATCACTGGCTTCACTCCAGTCTTCCTGCACTGCTTCTCTTTTTAAAAACAGACCCCCCCAGTGGAATTGGGGTCACATTTTTAATCACTTTTCATTACTCAGATTTTAATTCACCTGGTTCTATAGACCAAGTTCTCTCCAGGCTACATACTCTTTTCCTGAGAATCAAATTCTCTCTTTTTTATATATAAATGTATGTTTTTACCATGAAAGTAGTGTAACCACATTACCAAGAAATCTAGAAAATAGGGATGAAGGGAGAAAAAAAATCACTCCTAAGACTAACTCTCTAACACAACCACTATGAGGATTTAGGTAAATTTCCTTCCAATACTTTTCCCTATACGTTTGTTTTTACATAATTTCATATGGTTGCATTCAGTATACATACAGTTATATTCCCTGATTTTTTCTAGCCAGTTAGGAAAGTAGAAACAACACTGATGATTTAACAGAGAGAATTTAACATAAGAAATTAGTTCAACAGGTATCGGAGTGGAGCACTGAAGACTCAGAAAGGAGACTCTGAAATAAAACAGACCCGGAAAGTGCAGGAAGCAGCTACTACCCCTAAGGCTGGAGGAACAAAGGGAAGAGGTCAGGGTAATCAGAACCTAGAAGCTTGGGGGAGGGGCTGCAGACCTGGGACCCAGACGTCTGGGAGGGGACCCCACCAGGGCTAGGCTGATAGTTCTGAGAAGAGGGGTGATGGAGCGGGGTAAACAGTTGGAACTGGTGAAATGAACCTCCACCGACCATGGCAGGATAACTGAGGAGACAGACAGGAGGCATTAGGGAAGAGTCTTTCTGTTTTCCTCCTTCCTTTCTCCCCACTCCCACCTTCAAGTCCCCTCCAGTGCCCCCTGTTGGTGGGATCTAATAGGGAGCCAGCAGGCAAAGCAGAAACGTAGTTTGCAAACTTCCATCTAGCTCCAGCACCACAGAGCAAGGTGGGTTCCAAGATGGCGGACAATAGCTTAGTAACCAACCCGTACCTTTTAAGCTTTGTTTTGGGGGTCACTACACAGCCTACGTTGTAAATGGCCGTACCGTATGTCACAGAGCGGTTGTGCTTCATTTACTTAACCGTTTTCTTATTGTTAAACATTCCAGTTTATGGCCAAGATTTTGCTTTGGAAAGTCAAGATGCAATGCGAAGTGTGCATTTGGTTTTCCATTCTCTTAGGACAAACTCTCAAAAAACGAATACTCATTGTGTCCCAGGACAGATGAAAGTGGCACGATGCTTAGAACACAATGACAAAATGGTTTTCAAACCAGCTGTTTCAGCACGTGCTGCCACCTCCGCGATGCCTAATACAGCTCGCAGTTCTGTGGCTAAACCGACCACATCCACGGACAGTGCGGTCCCCCCCACCCGTGCCGCTCAAGACGTCGCCTTCGCTCCTCCAGCATCACATCCTGATTGTCTAAACCAATAAACAGACACTTTCTCTATGTAACTTATAGCAATTATGATCCACCTTAATGCTCTTACTAACATTCTAGGCTAGTATATCGTGATTCGATCTGCAAACTTTTTGGTAAAGCCATCATTCTGGTTTAGACAACTCAGTTGAAGAAGCTTCTTTTATTCTTCTCTCTTCACCTTTATTGTTCTTTGAGCTCCTACAGCCCAGGAGCTCAGCCCTCCATGAGAGCAGAAACTATTCGGAGGAGTCCTACCCGAGTCTCGACCCCAGCTTTCCCACAGCCATGGGAGTAAGCAGTGTAAGCTGGGACCCATTCAATTGGTGAGCCCAAAAATAAAATATAAAAAGTTTGAGGTAAATACAAAACTCTTGACAGACTATACGCAAAAGCTACCTTACCGTTTCCAAAGCATCACGAGTCTTTACAACAATAGTATACATTAACCACACGATGATGAATCACTCGATTCCCTATATTTATAATGTTCTTTGTATGAATAAATTTACAAGCCAAAAAAATCCTTTTGGGGCTCATCATTTTGAATCAGAAGATGTTCTATATAAATACAGACATACGCTACAGATCTACACACATTGCTGTGTATCTACACACAAATTCGTACACACATTCGTAAATTCGTATTCACAAGCTCTTCCTTGGAGAGCGAGATTCTGATAATAGATGACCGTTTCCACTTCCTTGAATTAACTTTAATAAGACAGATTTCATGTAGCAGTTTGTTCTATTAAATCTAAGTCATCTCCTCTCAGCTTCCAAATTTATGACCCCTCATTTCAGCACACCTCCTACTCATCAAAACCAGGAAAATGACGGCACATGTTTCACGGTGACTTAGGGTGTGCTGTCAAGATATTTTCTTTGTTCCATCCCTTGGCCCTGCAAGGCCCATGGAAGTCTGTCAGGTGCTTTGCTTTTCTCTCGAAGCTGTGGAAGGGAAGTGGAGAAGATGGGGAGCAGCCTCAATGTGGCCCCTAGACTCCTCAGTGTGAGATGTGTGACAGGGTGTGGTCGTTCTCAATTTACATGTTAGTCAACAGCAGAGCCAGAGAGCAGGGAGAGGAGACCACGTTTGTGAGAGGAGACCACGTTTGTGAGAGGAGCCCATGTTTGTGAGAGGAGCCCATGTTTGTGAGAGGAGCCCATGTTTGTGAGAGGAGCCCATGTTTCTGAGAGGAGACCATGTTTCTGAGAGGAGACCATGTTTCTGAGAGGAGACCATGTTTGTGGCCAGCATCAGGTTTCAGGGCTGGTGACCTTACCCCTTAAAGATAAATAAATAGAAGCAGCAACATTTGGAGCCAATTTTGAGGGAGAGTCACAATTCTGTAAATATGTGGCTGAGAGGAAAAACAGGTAGTGGAAGAAAACAGAAATTAATTCACAGGCAAGCATCTGGAAAGGCCTGGAAAATGTGGCCGATGCAAAAACATGGGTGCTTGGGAGGTGAGTGGAGGGGCAAAACAGGGATGACAGAAGAATTTCGGAGACAGGGCCACACTGTTCCTCTGTTGACACAGGACTCATTCTAGTGACATGCTTTGTTGTCAAAAACACTGTTATCAGAAGTAAGAAATGACGTAAGGAACCTAAGAATCACTTTGGGATGACAGCACAGAGAGGGTTATTAAGGAAAAAATGCTACAATGCTTAGGAAAATAGAATTGAATGAGTTGAGATGTGCTGAGTGTTTGGACAGTAAATGTAATGGGAGCGCCGGCTGTTATTGTTAGCAGCAGGGTCACATGGGCCAGATGAGGAAGAGGCCGGAGGAAGGGGAAAGGTTCAGAGGGAGGACAGAGGATGGACAGCGCGAGGAAAGGCATCCAAGCATGCATCTGTCTTAGGTCTCATGGGGTTCCAGGCCACAGGGTAAGTTGATAAGAAAGCGGGCCAAGTATGTGCAAGTTCTGAAAATAGGTTTGGCAGGGGGCCCGGGCAGCCCTGAGCGCGTCCCCCTCCCGGATCTCTGGAAGAAGTGGGTCAGAGCCTACCAACCTTTGCAGATCACCTACTCCAGTCATGCTCGAAAGATAATCAATCCACGGGCCTTCTAGGGCCTCAGCCATTCCATCGGCCAGCCCCTCCTTCCTGCTGCCCCCCATCCTCCTAGTTTGGGACACAAACTTTTGTTCCACAATGGATATAAAACATCTTAAAATATTAATCCTCATAGTAGCATCTTGCCTGAAACTTAGGTTCGCTGGGTGTAATTAATCTATCGGTAGCTGTAACCCATTCTTACTGGAACCTCACGGAGTGGTAAAAAGCCTGGGCTTTGGTGTCTGCCAGACGTGGATATAATTCCCAGGTCTGCCAGTTGCCTGTTACGTGACCTTGTGCAAGTTGCTTGATCTTTATGCGTCTCAGTTTCCTCATCCATAAAATGGGGATGATAATAATAATAATACCCTTTGGGATGGTTGCCAGGTTTAGGCCATCGATTACATGTGACGGCGTTCACACGTGCTGCAGCCCCACACGGGGGCACAGCCGTTGCTGCTACCGCTCCTAAGGTGAGTGGTTTGGAAGGCAGGATGGTGCTGACCACAAGGAGGGGACAGGGGTAAGGACAGGGATAAAGACCCTGGCTCGGCACAAAGTTGGCCTGCACAGCTTTGTACAACTGCATCCTGGGATGGGAAAGAAACTTCGGTCGTTCAGCTCTGCGGTGCCCCCCAGGGTTGCTCACAAATCTGACGAGCAAAATATCATTCTATTTGTTTTTGAATAGTTATTTATTTATTTTAGAGAGAGAGGAGGGAGGGAGGGGCAGAGGGAGAAGGAGAGAGAAACTCTAAGCAGACTCCACGCTGAGCAGGCAGAGCCCAACTAGGGGCTCGATCTCATGACCCTGAGATCACAACCTGAGCCGAAACCAAGAGTCAGAGGCTTAACTAAGCCACCTAGGCGCCCCAGAGCACAATTTCCTTTTAAAGGACTTTTGTCCCCAGAAGCGTCATCGGTTGAGGTGTGGAGGCCTGGCTAAGGGAGGGTGTCGGAGTTTCACCCCTAGGCCTGCTCACTTCACGGTCAACCTTCGAAAGGTCTGTGTGACGTTTCTGAAGAAACTACGTATTCAGATGATTCAAGGGCGTAACTACGGCACCTCAGATCACCTTCAAGTCGCGTGCAAACCTCTAAGCGAGAAGACCCATTCCCGCACCCCACGGCTGGCACCCACCCCAAAGGCACCCAGCATCCTCTGTGCGTGGGCTCCTGGGCTACATCCTGAAATGCTCGCCTCGGTCCGTCTTGCTGGCCACTTCCCTTCCGCAGCTGGTCCTTATTGTCCCAGGTCGTGGCCCAAGACCTGTTTCCTGCTCCTTTGACCTGTGGTCTGATACGGTTTCCATCAGGCTGACCTCTGGCTTCCTTCCTTCACTCCATTTTTCGCTTGTCCCTCTCTCACACGGCTTCACGGCTGCTCTGAGCCAGGCTCCACTCCGCCCCTGGTACCGGCTCCCATGCCGGAGCGCCCTGCCTTCCACGGTCACTCTGTTCCTACAGACCCCAGACCCACATCTCCTCTCATCCTGTCTGAAATGAGTGTTGAGCCAGTTTAAAGAACTGGCTGACACAAAGACTTTAGAATTTGACCATCACTGAGAACCAAAATATGGATCACGTAGCTAGAAAGGCCATGTGTGCATGAGAATTGATTTTCTCCAGGTGTGCACATGGTGCGAACCAGACCTCCCTCATATAATAATTAGAGAACAGCGATATGTCGTAGAGCTTTGCATGTACCGTCGTCAACCCAATACTCAGAAAAATAATTATAATTGATCGATTAGGAAAGGGCCACATAAAGATGATTTTAATGACTTTATATCAGGTGATGTGGTGTCCCAGCCAGGCCTTGTACAATGGCTTTCCAGGCACCTTGTCCACTTTCCAGCATTTGCAGTATTTTCTGAACATGTCTGCTTTTACAGATGAGAAAAGCGAAACTGGGAGATTAAGTGCTTGCCCAAGGTCGCGGCTTGTAAATGTTGGAGTTGGAATTTGAACCTAGGTCATCTAGCTCCGAATTTCATGTTTTTGACTCTTACATTATGTTACGTCTCAAAAGAACCATTTCATTCAAACGTCTTGCAAGAGGTATTATTTGTATTGATTTGCTTGCTTTATGCGACTCTATAAGGTGGGTGTGAGTTTATTGGACAGGTGGGGCTGCCTCGCTCAGGGTGGTTACTGACTGTTTTCAAACGCTGAACGGATGAAGCATTAAGGAACCAGAAATATAAGGAGGCGAGCTTTTTAAATCGATTAACCCGGGCTGGGTACCTGCAAGCCAAGAAAGAGTGGACATTATGTCAAATCTTTGATAGTTCAGGGTCCTAACCTCGTATCCATGTTTGGGCAGCTGGACATAGAAAAACCTAGAATTATCTGTCCCTGGTTTACCAGAACCTTCAATTACTGGAATTTTTTTTTCTTTACCTGGTCTTTTCACAAAGAGCTCACTATCAACAAAATACTCTGAGACCCAGGCTGTTTGTTTGTTTGTTTACTTCTTTATTTTTAGGGCAACTTCTAGTGGCTGCCTTGAGTTCGTATAATTTGGCCCAGCTCCCCCATCCGAATGTTCTTCAGCATGAGGACTATTTCGTCCTCCCTTTGTCCTTTGGACCATGTTTACCAAGCGAGGAAAGCAGACATGAAGGCTCGATGGGTTCCCAAAAGCATTGGCTCTGAGAAAGGGTCGATAATATTATGTTCCCTGAAGTTTCTGGTTGAATACTTCTTTACTCTTGATCAAAATTTATTTCATTTTATCCGTATAATTGATGCGAAGATCTTTGGTGTGCTTGCTGAGGGTTATATGGGCGCAGGTTGCCGTGGGTGTCCGCTTTGTAAAATTGTTTCGTAACTGTGGAGAGCCCACACAGATTAGGGGCACTCGGCTAAATGGTGCGTAAGGTCAACTGAATTCTAACACCACCGACTGAGCCCTTCCTTTAGTGTAAGAACTGACTGAGCTGGGTGATGTGAGGGAATCAAAACTATGTAAGATGAGGGGCACCTGGGTGGCTCAGTCAGTTAAGCGTCCGTCTTTGGCTCAGGGTCGTGATCTCAGGGTCCTGGGATTGGCTCCCTGCTCAGTGGGGAGTCTACTTCTCCTCTCCCACTTCCCCTCCCCCCTGCTCATGTGCTCTCTCTCTCTCAAATAAATACATAAAATCTTTAAAAAAAAAAAAGGCTATGTAAGATACAACCTGACAGCGTAGGTGACCACAACATAAAGCAAACGAAAGAGCTACACCACCATGGGATTCATAGAAATGTTTTCACTAGAAGTGGTAGATCGCTGGCAATGCCCTACCATACCCTTTGCCCGGGCTCAAGGTGAACAATAGCGATCAACCACAGTACTCTTTCCGTTGAGCCCAGAATTAGCCTTAAGAAATAATAATGCCTGGGGGGCACCTGGGTGGCACAGCGGTTAAGCGTCTGCCTTCGGCTCAGGGCGTGATCCCGGCGTTATGGGATCGAGCCCCACATCAGGCTCCTCTGCTGGGAGCCTGCTTCTTCCTCTCCCACTCCCCCTGCTTGTGTTCCCTCTCTCGCTGGCTGTCTCTATCTCTGTCGAATAAATAAATAAAATCTTTAGAAAAAAAAAAAAGAAATAATAATGCCTGTAACAATCCCTCTCTCCTTCCCTTGCATTTCCTTCTTGAGTGGGACAGAAAGGAGTGGAGTCACAGCTACCAAGCTGGGAATACCCATCGGGCCATGCACGCAAACACAAACGAACTGTCACATGTGTCACCGCGATGGAGAAGACTGAGAATTTTGATGGGGTGGGGCTGTTTTCAAGGATCCAACTTTTCATAATATTCACTTAAAAAATTGTCGTGGCTTCATCCGTATACTTCATTGTTAGTAGGAAATCATTGCAGACCTCACAACTCATCCCAACACACCAGGTTTTTGGGAACAGCTGCTCTGGAGACTTAACCTCCAAAGACTGTTCCAGGCCAAGGTGAAAGAATGAGCTAACTAAATAAAACCACCTTAACACATTGAGAAGTGACTTACCCAATCCAAAGCAAACTATTCCCTTCCCTCCACGTTCCTAAGCAGCTGTGTATGTTCTTCCTACACTTAGATACTTACAGTTCTCGGTTACCAAGTCAGTTATGACAAGTAAGAGCCAACACATTGGCTTTTTCATTTATAGACACCCTTCGCCACCCCCATCCCCCACTACAAGTATGAGTAAGGCAGGTGTGGCCGTCCTCCCTGGCAGCTTCCCACGTTCTTACCCTGTGCCAGTCTTGGCGATGTCTCAAAGCACTTCCCTACCCTCTCCAGGAGAAAATTCATTCCACGAGGCCTCAGTGAAAAGTGAGACGCTTCACGGAAGTTTCTTGGGGGTTGGTGTCTGCCTATGTCCAGTATCTAGCACAGAGCCTGGCACACAGCAGGTGCTCAGGAAAGATGTTTGAACAAGTGAACTACTTGATGAATGAGAAATCAGTGAAGCTCCCATTACACATCTTTGTTCCCCTCCCAGAGCTTCTCTTCAGCCACAGGTGGTCTCAGCTTGCTCTCCTTCCTTCCCCTTCACAGACCAGAGCCAGCCTTTCCTGCTTCCAGAACCTTCCCCCTCTCCCCACCATCCAACATATCCTTTCCCCGGCAAGCTGCAGGCCCTGTCCCGCCCTGCCGTCCCCACACCCACCACTACACTCTGCAAAGGGTCCCCTTTAAGGATCCTCCTTCCTTCAAAAGCAGCCAAAAATTTGTAAATACCAAAGAACTTCCCTCCCTCAAATAAAGTTTTCCTGTCACTCGTGTATTCATCATTTTCCTTCTCCCCAAAAGGAGTAATCTCTTTAAAGGCAAAGGACCGTGCCCTTTACTTATAATTCAAGTGGTCCCTGGGGGTCTGTGTGTTGGGGGAGGGTGACTATTACTGTCATACTCTGCACAGGGAGGGCTCTTTTGATGCTTTGTGACTCTCAGAACACCACTACGCCACCACCTTAGAAATATTGATACTGTGTATAAATACGAGTGTGTTGGCAATTAGAGGGAATTAAGTTCTAATCTTATTTCCCAGGAGACAGAAGGTCTCTTCAAAGAAGTGGGATCTTATGGACTTAGAGTAAAGAAAATATGAGTCTGCCTTTCTTAAGACCTTAATCTAATCAGCATAAACACGCTAATTTAGGCAGACGTTGTTCACGAGCTTTCAAGCTCCCCAATTCTGTCCAGTCACATGCAGAGACGAATACAAAATTCCCATTTTGTTAGTTCTTTTATTCTTTTCTCCGACCTCTTCCAAGCCTTCCCCACCCTTGAGTCCTTCCCCCCCATATATCTATATATATGTGTACATATATATATGTATATATATATATACATATATATATGTACACATAGATATATATATGCACACACAGAAACAGGGGAAGGTGTGTAACAGTTGTCAGAGAATTTAACGCAGTCAAAGTCGTAGGATTTATGGCTGAAAAATCTATTTTTCTGTAACGATTTTCTACTTAAAAAGCCAGTTCCAATAGCTCAGCTCCTTTTCAAATGCACTTTGTGTGGTAATATTGCCTATCTCCATTCCATTCCTTGGAACTTAATTTTTATTTGATTTTATTGACGCTGCTCCATTGGAATGTGTATCGCTTGAGCCCCCACGGAGAACGGAGCAGGTGTGAGTAAAGCAAAACATCTTTTGTTAATAGAAGGACACCCTGGGAGTTCATGGAGACGCTGTAATTTCGATTGCTTTTATGAAAATTCTGTAAATTCCCATCTTGTGAATTTCAAACAGAGCTTGGGAGACCAACGGTCTTTAATACAAGCCAAAGATATGGTTATTTCTACAACTGAAATAAATGTTCTGCTTTCTTTTTGCCAAAAAAAGAAATTCAGGTATTTAATTAGAATGTTTAAACCGTAGAAAATCATATTAACTTTGAGTTTGGCTCTCGTCACTAAAATGGGAATCTTCCCTGTGATCACCCGGCACAAAGGTGACCTTGGGTTTCTTGAGTCACTTCGGAAGCACGAAGGATCACTCGGCCCACCTTCATTTGGGTCCAGAATGACTTTGCAACAGCATTGCCCATTTTTAGCCTAAGTCATATCTAATTTAGAAACCAAGAGAATGGCAACTGGTCCCCCAAACCTCTCAGCTTAAAAGGGTGATGTATTAATTCTCTGCATCTAGGCCTCTTGGATCAGCTGCCGCAGAGAATCTAGGGGTGAGGCCAAGGCCAACTTTCTTCCTGGTTTGGGGCCAGACACATATGGTGTTGCACTCTCCCAAGCTGGAAGGAAAGACGTAAGCTTGGTATATTACAAAATTGCATGTGTCATTAGAAAAAGATGTCAGAACGCTTTATTTAAAACTTTGTTTTCTCAGGTTGTATTGCCCAAGTGTATCTTGGCGTAGACGGCTCAGCTTCAGAAAGGCCAAGATGTATAAAGAGTTTCACATAGCTGAAGCTATTATATTTGGTTCTTTGCCACTAACACCTTTTCCCCCCTTCATTCTTGCAGAGGAGTGAAGTGATGACTGAATTTCTACTAAAAACGTTGTTCTCTTCTCCTTGCAACCATGGGGTCCCTTCTTGACAGGATCATTTATCTGCTCCAAAAAGACAAATGCAGAGTTCACCATGGTGTGGGACTTCGGGGGATTTCTTGGATAAGGCTTTTGGAGTCAAAGCTTTCACCGTTCCAGGACGACTTTCAGAAGAATGATCTAGCAGTCTGCCCCGGTAAACTTGCCAAATTGCTCGTACTTGGCTAGAAACCACGGGTGCTTGAAGGCCTTTCTTTCCCCTGTAGAGCCATAGAGTATCACTTGACAGGAGCTAAGCATGCTCATGTGCTGTGTCTGCGAGCTTTTCAGGCTGAGGATAAACTCCTGCAAGGACCTGTTTCAAATGACATTTTCGCGTCCACTTAGTCACTCTAAGACAAAGGTCACCTATGGAGAAACAGATGTGCCTTTTTTAAACATATGCCCTCATTGTTTCATATGCTACTTGACAATTGGCTGGAGAAGAAACAAGAGCTCTGATTATTTTTTTCTTCAAACTTTGCCATCAGGCTCTTGTGGGGCATGGCTATTCTTAAGCGCAAAGATTCTGATAGACTTGAGGACAGCCTACAAACCTTTCTGGAAACACCGTCCCTATGTCTGTTGTCGCAGGAAGTTCCCAGGCCTTGCCAATTACCTCAGCACAAAGAAACTGAACCAGGCTGGATTGAGTGTAGTCATGTCTGTCCCCAGAACCTTGCTTCCTTTCCAAGCTACATTACCTCAGCCTTTCAGAGTTACCACAAGCAATGCTGGAATTTCATTTTGGTCCCCTTGGCCACGGTGCATCAGAACATTGGCTAGTCCTGAACGTATCTTCACTCCTGTTCTGCCCATGATGGCGTCCCACCACCCTTCCCACTCCAGATAAGCCACGGGGAGGGAGAACCAGGGCCTTGGGAAGTCCAATGATGAGTGTGCTGAGCCTCTGGGAAGGAATCAGGGAGCTAGGACTGTAAGAGGACACTCACACGGGACAGGAAAGCCAAGATGGCGGCTGACTCCACCTTCTATCCAGGAAAGGAAGAGATGAGTGATGACTTCTCATTTCTCTGGTATCTCAACTATAGGAAACAGCCCACCTAACCACCCAGAGCCTATGCTAGTGAGAGCTGGTGTTCTTCAGCTGTGGAGCTCAGGCCTTTCTCCCACTGATTGCAGAAATGCTAGGTTGAAATGTTTTAAAGTAACATGGTCCACAGATTGACATATGCCTAATTATCACACAGTAAAGTAATGATTGTGTGTGTTAGGGACGTTGCAATTGTAAGGAGGTTTTTTTTGTTTTGTTTTGTTTTGTTTAGTTATAATACTATGTTTGTGGATGCTCAGTCTTCATAGTTCTGGAAAATAATTGGATCCTTGCTCTCACTTATCACCCAGGCACCCAAATTTCTAAGTAATAAACCTAAACCAGTAGTTCTCTGATATTAATCAATAGAAGAATGTTAACGTTTTGTAGTATTTGATAAAATGCAGATTCCTGGGTCTCATCACCAGACGCTCAGACTTTCTGGGCATGACTCCTGCGTCACAGCCAAGTATCATCCCTGGTGACTCAAGAATCACCCCCAATATAGCTGAGTTCCAGTCTTTGCTGTTACGTCCCTTTGTCTTTCGCCTCATCCTTTAGCAATATTGAGCTAAAATTGGTAACCTGCATGTTTTTACTTTGTTACATTATTTATATTTATATACCTCAATATTTCTTTTGGAAAATGCCCTCCAGTTCTAAGGTGGGATTCCAGTCTCTTTTCCCTGAGCGAAGGCTCTAGGGACTCGTCAGTCTTCCCCCACTTCCTAGATGATGGAAATAGGGACCTCTCACTCCCAGTACCTAGAGAGCGGTTCCTGGAGAAGGGGCTCCCCAGGATGGGATGGGAATGGGGTCGCTGTGGGGGCTTAGCTTCCAGATGGCTGTTCCCTAGGCTGTTTCTTTGCCTTGGGTCAATTAATTCTTTTTTCCCCAAGAATTCCTGGGCTTGTCCCACTGCTTTGATTTCCACTGTACCCACCTGTTTCTTGGGATCAAGGTTTCCTTCCTCCTCTGGCTCCTAAGCCTTGGGATCAACCATAAATACCCTCCTACTCTTCAACTCCTGAAGCAAGCCACAATCCTTTAATCCTTTTGAAGTTGGAAACAGCTGGAAACAGGCTGGGGGTAAAAAGGGCAAGCGGAGACCCACGGATATTAAGTCCAAAGCGTCCCAGGGCACTTTGCTCCTTCAGGCTCCTCGCCATGTCCGGGGAGCTGAGAGGCCCGGATACTAACCTGCAAACTCCTTGTTCTTCCAGGGTCTCCCAAAGCCCTGCAACTCCAGTCCCAGGGCTGATCGCCCTCAGCACTGCTGGTCTCCCTGTTCCACAGTCCTTCTTCTATTCCAGTTCATTTCTTCATTGCATGCTCCCCTGCCCCACCTCCCCGGGAGAGAAGGACGTCGGGACAATGCAAATGATAGATTTCAGGATTTCCAAAGGACTCCAGAAAAATCCCTTTATGTTCTAGAGAAACCTTCTAATTGTTCTTCCGGGATCTTTTTTTAAAAAAAAAAAAAAACAAAAAATAAGGCTGCACTCTTTTCCTTTCAGGAGCCGGGGCTGGTATGGAAGCCGGAAAAGCACAGGACTTTCGGGGCTGGCTTCAGTAAGCAACGAGAAGTGGCAGGTGACAGCACTAAGTGCGCGAGATCCGCTCGCTGTGTTAGTCCAGCGAGCTCTCCTTTCCCTCCTGCTTCAGGTAACGAGAACCTTCTCACGGCTCCTCCCTCCTCATGCATGTCTCTGCCTGTGTCTGGGGGAGCCTGGCCTGCCTAATCCAGGGCTCCGTGCAAGCCCGCAGGCCGAAGCCCCAGCTCCGAACGTAGCCAAGCAGCGGCAAAGGCAGCCTTTGGAAAGGCTATGCAGCCTCCAAGGGGGGAGAAGGCCTGGGCTCACATTTCAAATTTAGCACTTACATGACCCCCCGCAAGTCATTTAACCTTTCCATGCCTCGGTTTCCTCCTCTGTAAAAGTGAGGTCGTAAAAACTTATATTACTGGGAGGATGAAGGGGGTTCATCCACAAAAGGCATTTAGAATTTGCTGGAACGTATGAGACCTTGTCGAAGTAGTAAGGACTGCTATGGTGAGCTTGCCCCCATCAGCCTATCTTCTGTGCTCCTTTCTCAGTTCCCTGACAGATGCCCAGCACTTGAATTCAAATTATCCCGAGGCTCTCTTTCAGATCGTCAAAAGCAACATGTTTCTTTGTAAATGGCTTTGCAATTTTTCCAAACGTGTGTGAAATTTCTTCAAACCATTTTGGCCACGTTAGAGGAGCTACAATGCAAATTGACGCGCATGCAATTGATCAATAGGAAACGAGGTTCACAGGACCAGGAAACTGCATGGGTCCATGATCTTTTTCTGGGCAAACGCCACTATTACAGCAGCAGCAGAATCATCACCTCCAGCAGAAAAGGACAAAGAAAACAGCTTGATTACCACTAGGTAATCAGCACTAGGAACCTATAAATGGGATTTTCAGGAAAATAAACATCGCTGGTCTCCAGGGCACCCTCCCCGGAGAAATGAAGACCCGCCTGAGTGGCTATCCCCTTGGGGAAGGTAGCAGACCCTTGGGAGCCCCTGTGAGCGGCCCACAGCCTCCCCCACCTGCTCTGTGGCTGCCCAGCCAGCTCTGTTCTAATGCGAATGTTCCCAGCACTGCCACCAGTTTGTTTGCTGTAGCATTTTCTAGACTCCCTGGGAGCTGCCTAACTAGGCTCTTGTGGTTATTGTTCCAAGAACCAATTTTTGTTTTTGTACTGCTCGGGCTACAAAGCCGCCTAGTTTGAAGTGGTCTGCTCCAACCGTGTTTCTTCAGAATGCACACCATTTGGCACAGCATAGTTTTGTAAGGAAACACATGACACATTAGAGCAGAAACAACTGTATTGTTATCATTACCTTGAAGACACATTTCAACACTTAATTTCAATGCGTCTACATTATCTTTGTAAATGGATTTCAAGTCCTTACTTTATGTCTTGAAATTACCAAAAGGAAAACTTAGATGGTCATTTGCCTGGAAATGAGATGATGTTCTAATACCTTTCACCCTGGGCAGCACGGATTCCATGTTGACGAGTTTCTGAGATCAGTTGGAATACTGTCTAGACTTCAGTTTCTGAGCTGCCTGGTGATCATATGTCTATGACACTGTTTTTATTTTACTTTTATGTCCTCTTTGCTCACTGTCATAGTTTCTCTCTCTCCCTCTCTCCTTCCTTCTTTCTTCCCTTGCTGTTCTCGGGGAGGAGGGCTGACTTTGTTAAAGCCTGTTTCTTAGTGACTATTTTGTTTTCAGTGTTGCCAGTATGATCCATCAGGCTAAGAGAATATTTTATATTCTTTGAAAAAGAAATGAAGAAAAATATGCCATATTGATGATAAGAACTTGGAGAGATCTGTCAATATTCACACATCAGGCCTCTGTTACCTTGTCATGTGATGTCAGTCATTTGCCCATGATGACAAATCAGAAAAATTTAGGTGGTGCTCATGTAGACTATATCTCTTGCTGCAAAATATATTCAGATGAAATCCTTGCTATCACGTTTATGGAACATTTGTTTTCTTTACATACATTATTTAATTTAAAAATCATGATAATATCTAACGAAAGAGTCGCCAATGCTATTTTAATGCTATGTACCAAGTATTCTTTCAGTGATATTAACTTATTTTTATTTTTATATTTATATTTTATATTTATATTATATTTATTTTCATACATAAATATAAGTGTATATTTATATATTATTTTATATGTATAAAATATTTTGTCATGTTATACATAAATATGTATAATATATATTAAAACATAAATAACTATATTTATATTATATTTATATTTCAGTGATATTAATTTATTTTTATTTCAGTGATATTAACTCGTTTAATCCTCAAATCGCCCTCTTGAAGATAAAGACCCTTACTGTGCTTATTTTTCAGGAAAGGAAACTGAGGCACAGAAAAGCTAATGTGCCTAAGGTCATAGAGAAGTGGTATGTGGTAAAGCCAACATTGAAAGCTGGGCAACTGGACTCAAGAGCCCATAGGATAGACATCCCCGACCTCACCACCACCATCCTGACACAGCAAGGAAAGAACGATCATCCCCATTACAGAGTTAAAGAAACTGAGGCTTGGGAAGATAAAGTACCTTGTCCAAAGTCACAGATGTTTGGTGGGAGAATAGAGATTTGAACTAAATACATAAGTACTTGACCATTTTGGTCTTTCCTGCATTTCTACACATCTCCGTTATCTCAGACTCCTATAACTAAATTAGATCCTTTGTCTCTTGGATATTTTTGAGACTTCAGGTGGAAAGGCCTCAGTGCTTTTCATTTATTACTTTCAAATTTGCATACTTATCTTTTATTTCTAAAGTGTGCGTAGAAATAAGAGTATCTGGTTTAAACAGGAAATCCTTAGTAAAAAGACATCAATTTAAAAGAACTCTCAAAAAAGTTCTCAAATGTGCAAATACTTTTTTTTCCCCTCCATTTAAAAAAAGCCTTCTGAATGAACTTGGAGGAAGATCGGCCAGACCTGATAGCTTTGAGGTTCCTTCCAATTTCTCTTTAAAATTCCCTCAAAGACAAACAATAAGATTCGGAGTAGAAACGAAAGCTGAGAAGACCATATGCGAAAGGCTAGCCCGATTCTCCACTACCCGCATCAGTCCAAGGGTTGTGTCGAGAAGCACATTTTTTGGATTGAAACTCACTCCACAGCCAAAACCAGAATAGGACCGATGCTCCCCAAGGAGACTGGACGAGCTTCTGACTCACCCTTCTGTTGTTGTGATACACCAGCCTGGCACTCACAAGTAAAACAGGCACACTCTCCGACTTTGAACCAGGAAAAACCACACTTCTGCCTTCCGCCTACCAATGTCTCCTTTTTATCTTCATCAAGTTCTTTAGCCATTCGTCTATGACCAGAGTGGTGGCAGAAGGTGGGGTGGAGACCAAGGATGGGACCCACGGGAGAAACAATTTAGCAGTATCCACTGGAAGGGACATGAGTTTCTGAGAAGAAAAAGGGATAGGGTGAGGCTGAGGAAACCTGACTGGAGTCTGGGAGATCTGCCCTTGATGAATGCTAGACTTTATAAATTGAGCTGGGTTCCCCACATTAATTATGTTCTCCAACCTGGGTAGGAGAGGGGTGTTTGCCAGTGTCCAGACCCCTGTTATCTGGCCAATGCATCCTTCCTCAGGCTCTGTGAGCTGAACCCTTCTCCAGAGTTGACAGGACCCGCCTCATGTGGAAGTGCAGGGAAGATAAAGCCCTTTCCCCAGAGACGATGTTCAGCCAGTGACTGGCAGTGTGCAAAGGACCAGAGCCTTGTTCAAGGTGGGCCAGTGCTGTGCGCTGTTCATACTCCATAGCTACCAGTGGGTTCTCGTTGAGACTAGACCTCAGCTGAAAGCATGGATTCACCTTGCTTCTTCCTCAGCCCCAGTGTGGCTCCCTCCCCTCCTTGCAGGTGTGTCCTGCGGGGGCGCGCACTAAATCACAGCACGGCAATCCCCATCGCGGGCTCCGCTTCTAGGGACACAAAGCCTCAGACAATCTCCTAAACGAATTAATAGCAGCTCTAGGTACACTGAGTATCTTGTAAATAAAGGTGATACAAAAACCCTTACAGGGGTAGTTTTTTTCTTGTTTTATAGATTTCAAATTCATTTCCAAAAAATACAGAGCCAGTATATTTCGTGGCTCTTGAAATGCATTGCCAAATTATTTTTTTTATAAGGTTTGTCCCAATTGTCCTCCCTGCAGCAATGTTTCAGAGTAGAAGTAGTAACAAGGCAGCCGCCACTAGCAACCAGCGGTATTCCGAACTATTAAGGTTATCTTCCTGCGGCTGTTATTTCTGTATCTTGGATTGCTAATGAGGTTGACCGTTTCCCCGTATTTATTTACTTGTGGCAGATCTTTCTTAGGTAAATTTCAAATCTAAGAAGAAAATTCCATGCCAGGTTTCCAAGAGTTTTGACACCGCGAGATTCATGTCATTGTGTGTGAGGGCTTTTCAGTTTCGTGTAAGACAATTCCAAGTTTAGAAACTGGGCAAAATCATCAGGACTGTTTTTCCTGTGTAGAAAGGTTAAAGGAAAGCAGATGTGAAACTAGCCTCTGATCCTTTTTCTCATACGGTATTATTTGTCAGGGATGTTAACTCTTAAACCTACACACAAATCAATACAGAAGAAATAATGTAAGAGTCATTAAAATTACTTTTCATGTCATTCTTAAAAATAAAAACAAACATACTAAGCATTGTAAGCATAATTGTGATAAATGACCTCGTTGGCCTTCCTCTCTCAGCTTCCATGGCAAACTTTCTTGTTTTCCTTGTTCTAGGTCATTCCTTTTCTTCTCTTCAAGGGCCCTGACTGTGGATGTTCCCCCAAATTTCTCGCCTTTTATTGTTCCCCCGTTCCATTTTTCCTTGACGATTTATTTACAGTGTGTAACTAAGCTATCTGCGGTGATTTTTCCCAGATATTTCCACTCCACTCGTGAGTGTGAAATGCCTTGAGGTTCTCCACAAATTCAGCAGTACTCTCACACTGATGGAGAACTTCACAATGAGGACCCAGTCTCCTCAGAAAGTGCTGCTCACGAGCAAATGCCACAGATATCAAATGGATGTTTCTACACAATTCCCACATCGCCACCTGGGCACTGACCTGGTTTGTCAAGACAGCTTGTTCTCCACAGGTTCCACGCTTCTCGTTATGGACATAAAATGGAAGTTGTTGGACAAAAATTCAACCCTGAGACTATGTTTCTAGCCTATGTTAAGACTTTAAATTACTACTTACCAATATCTAAAAACTGGGAGATTTCATATCCAACTTCTAGCTTCTCTTAAAAAAAAAAGATGATAATATTGGCTCTATAAAAGCCTGGTAATGGCTCCCCCTTTAAATGAGGTGCGTACCTCTAGTTTACCACAGTCCCCACGGCTCCCTATTGCCTTAAACCTCATACTTTTTTGCCTCTTTTCTTGATACCCTTCCCTCCCTCCCTCCCTTTCTTTCTTTTTTTTTTTTTAAGATTTATTTATTTATTTATTTGAGAGAGAGAGCAGGGGGAGGGGAAAGGAAGAGGGGGAGAGAGAGAGAAGCAGACTCCCCACTAAGCACAGAGCCCGATGCGGGGCTTGATCTCAAGACCCTGAGATCATGACCTGAGAACATGACCCGAGCTGAAATCACGAGTCAAGTTGGACCCTTAACTAACTGAGCCACCCAGGCACTCCCCCCTCCCTTTCTATACATGCTTTTCCCCTGCCTGAGATTCTCTCCCTGCATGCTCTTATCAACTTACCCCGCTGTGCAGCACACCCTACTCAGTCTTAGAGCCCTATTTGGTGTCACGCCTTCTACATGGCTTTTCTTGACTGCCCACTAGCACCACTACCTAGTCAACCATTAGCTCCTCTCTCCTTACGCTCTGTGACAGGTATACCCAGGTGTATTTATCTATAAATGCTGGGCAACCAATGTATAATTGAGAAACTAGCACGCAACAGACCCTCTGCGAGGGGCTGCATGTATAAAATCAAATAACATATGGCCCTGGGAAGCATGGAGGGCACAGTTTGCGGAACTGCTAGGTAGGATAAAAGGTTGAGCACAGTGTTGTGGAGAATACAGGAAAGCCTTCTCCATTGGAAACAAGCTTTCTAGGGCAAGCGAGTTACTTAATCTGACATTTGAAGGACAAGCAGGAATTAGCTTAGCTAACAACTTGAGGAAAAGTGAATTTCAGGGCAGGAAAGCATAATCTGAGAAGACACATAAGCATAAAACCCACAGTGTAGACAGGGAATTGCAATCAGCTCTGTATTGCCATTGGTGTAAAAGCATCCCCTGACGTAGCAAAAAATGAGAAAGAATCACTTTAACCTACTTCCTTTGTTTGAAACCATGGTTTCCTTTGATTCCATTTTAAATGGTAGAATTAATTAAACATCACAACTAAAATAAATAAAAGCAATTGTATTTTAGAGGAAAAATTTAATCTGTAGCTTGAGGTCTATATTTTTATTCTTAGTTGTGTGATTTTACGTGCATCTCAAGCCTGCCATTGAGCTTTCTTTGGAAACAAGAGTTTGGAAGCAAGAACACAACACAGGCCATTTTTAACATCAGAACTCTCATGCTACTTTGTTTTCATGGCCGGAAATACAGAAATTAAACAAAAATGTCTCACAAATAGGGTGAGTGAAAATTGGATCAGGGCATGCAAGGCCTGCTTACTTATTTTGAGTAAAATAAGAATGGATTTTATCCAAAAATTTTCCAGATTATTTTCTGGAAGTTACAGCTAGATCAGATTTGATTCCCCAAATCTCCTCTTGGGGATCGTTTGGCAAATACAGTATGTTAGTGAGTAGAAATTTCCTTCTAAACGTCCAAATGGAATTTTCTGCCACAATATCAGGAAAATATTACCTGAATTTATCTTGCAGGCAGACTAAATGACATTTTACATTTTTTCCTTGAAATCACTTTCAAGAATTAAGTCAGAAAAGAAGAGACCTTTGTTTTTTAATGATTTGCTCTCCTTCTAGCTTAATTTTGGTTATAACTGCTTAAAGTATACTTAACGCACATTAATATTAGTGCTTACCCCTTAAAAAGTCAGGTTCTATATACAAAATTCCAAATGTATCTGCCAAATATGCCAAGTTACCAATGAAAATTATTACTTTTGGAAGTTTTAAGTAATTGGTAGTTTCCTTGATGTTCTAAAAATAAGGCCTCTACATTCTTCAGCCACATATCTTTCCTTTTGATAACTAATAAACTCCAGGATAGAATGTAAGAACTTTGTCATGAACACCCAAATAATCACAAAGTACGATATACACTCTAGTACTTTCCATGGAGTCAACTGCCTTAATAATGATATGAATAATTCTCACAGGTTGCCGGGCGGGGTTTTAGGTGCTTAGCAGTGAATAATTCTGATTTTTTTTCCCCTGTGGAATTCCTCACTATGACTCCTGTGTTGCTGGAGCAACATCAATGCACATTCCTATATTTTTTGTTTTTAAACTCATTTGTTAGGAAGAATTTTGACAGGGCTTCAAAGATATTATTAGGTTGAGTTGTAGCCCAAAACGTTTGAGAAACAGCTTCTTTTCTTCTGTGCCATCTTTAACCACAAGTCATGCATCAACACATGGCACACCCCAAAGTTTTGGGGGGCAGTAATAAGATACATGAAATGAATAGTAAGAAAAAGCAGTGATTGGATCTTCTGCAAAATTCAATGCGTGATATCATCAGGCTAGACATTCTCAAGCTTGACTATAGAAAGGAAAATTCTGGAAAAGCTTCAAAATATCCTCTCCTATATATATATATCTCCTCTCCAAAATATCCTCTCCAGCATTCAGAAACCATAATTCCCTGAAAATTTCTCCAGCATTGAGTAGTTTGGTCCTCCAGTGATTAAAAAGGCTACTTTATACAAAGTTTTCATGGTTATTACAGTTTTTCTTTAAATGTTTTTCTGATATTATTTAATATTATATGCTGCAGAGAATGGCCCTCTAATAATAAAGGCTACCCACGTAAAAATAAGATTTGTGTGAATTTGATGTAAATGTCATTAAAGCCGAGAAAGATGCAGTATGGTTCCTTTGATTCATGTTTCTAGGTATAAAATACACTGAGGAAATTATACTTCGTTTACAAAAAACCTAGGTCTAGACTTGATCTATAAGTGAGCCTCATTAGATCTGTGTTTTGGCTGCCATCTTCAGCTGCCTTATAGAAAAAACATTTTTTTTTTTTTAACAAGGCATATTTTCAAGACTGCCAAGCTAATTTGGGAGACGAAAGTGAGACTGATAGCAGAAGATGGCTGCCCAGTCTCTCTGAACCCAATAAGCAAAGTATTTGCTCATTCTATACACAAACTTAAGTCAACAACCTAAAACATGCCAACTTTTAACGGAGACTTAGACAAGACTTAAAATATTTTCACGATTCTCTTATTTTCCTGATTTGCTGTTGGAAAAAACTCCATTGTCAAACAATACAGAGATACGTAAAGAGAAAAGTCATTTCCTAGTCTCCTTACAAACTCTTCCCCAAATCAAGCTATCTACCCACCCTATTCTTCATACTCCTACAAACATATATATTCATATTATGTTCATATTACGTTAACGCACAATGGTGCGTTAAAACACCTCACTGGTGTCTTTATGTGATAATATACTATTTGCCCATTTTCTTGCAACTTGCTTTCTCACTTAAGGGTTTCTCATGGATGATCCCGCTGGTCCTGCCACAGACATATAATTCAGTTTAAGCTGAGATTCTGATTCAATTTGCATTAAAATGTATTAAAATGGAGAAAGAATTTTTAATCATGCTATATTTCCATCTAGTAACATGGCAAAAGTTTTCATTTATTGAGATTTTATTTTTTGTCTTTCAAGAGAAACCGTTCTTCATACAGATATTACAATTTTTTGTTAAGTTTAGTTTTGTTATCTGTTTGTTTGTTTTTGCTATATTGAAAAGGTGCATTTTATTTTCCATCTATGGTTAACTGTTATCACTAGTATGGTGAATTGTATTGATGGTCATTATCTATTCCCTCTATGGTAAGAAGATTATACCTCCATGCTTGTTGGATATAATTTGCAATACCTTCTTAGAGATGAAGCATACTTCCTTTCCTCAATTGGGCTGGCCATATGACTTCCTTTGGCCACGGACTGTGAGTGAACATGAAATAAACACAACCAAACAGAAGCTCTAAATTCAGTTGTGTGATTTCCCTTCGCTTTTTGAGCTTCTGCTTTCTGGCATAAAAATGACCAGGTAGGCGCTGCTCCTTCAGCCTGGATCCTGAAATGAGAGTGGTTGTGAAGCAGACCTGCCGCCAGCCCATAGTTCAGAATAGAGCAGCAGCTAACTGTCAAGAACTGTGAAAGTCTCATATTTTACTACTTTGAGGCTAATATGTTACCTTGCCAGTTTCATGGATACTGACAGAAGACACCCAATTCCTGGGTCAGAGACAAAAACTATTACAACAAAAGCAGTATCTGGAAAGTCAGCATGATTTTGTGGCCTCCCTGAGTCTCCATTCCCACATTGGTGATGTGAAGGGGCTCAGATGGATGCCTGAACACATAGTAAATTGCATTACAGGAGAGGAACACTGAACTTGAAAGCCCATCGTTTCCTAGCAGACAGTGAGCAAGCTTGCTCTTTGTCCCAGAGGTAGAAATTCTCTCTTCCCTCAAGGCTACCCACTGCAAACACCTCTAAGAAATGGCTGGGTAAAAAAATGATCAGGCTCTTCCAGGCTTAGCAGACCCAAAAGGACATGTAGGACCATGAGACTTATGGAGCAGTGTCTCTCAACACCAACCCACAGCCCCCAGGTAGTGTCAGTGAGAAATAAATGTTTGCTATTGTATGACACTGCAATATTAGGTTTGTTTTGTTACACAGCAAAGTTAACCAAAGCAACAAGTACAGAGAAAAATCCATTGATGTTTGTATATTTATCTTACATCCTGCCACCTTATCTAATTCTCTCACTTAGAAAAATAATTTACTATAGTTTCTTAGGTTTTCTAGGTATAACATCTTCTGCATATAAAGTGATCTCCCCCCTTTTTTCACCCAGTATTTATATTGATTATTATTATTTTGTTTTCTTACCTTCGGTATTAGCCTAAATCTCCAATACTAGTTTCAAATTATAATGATGATGGTAAATATGTCACTTATTAAGCTATTATCTCTTAGTTTCAGACCTACCTTTTGATGCTTCACTTCTGATGCCAGAACTGGAACTCTGCAAACCATGTTTTTGTTTTGCAAGGTGGTTGCCTGTTAATCTCTGCTGATATACGTACTGCTGGGAGATCTCAGGCTGGAGAAGAAAGACTTGTTCCTTCTTATTTGTTTTCTGAGAGCTTCTTATTTGCTCCCCGTTCTTATGAGTGTCATCTCACCAATGCCTCTTCACCTTGGCAGCAGCTTCCTTCCAATAACAGCAGGATAATCCCATAAATGGTTTTCCAATATGTGCAGAAGCCACCTCATTGCACTTCCCTGCCCTCACTCAGAGGTACTAGAGGTCTGAGTTTCGTTTCTACAATAGCCCTTCTCCAAGCTTCTAAGTTTTCATAAATCCAACCTCTCTTCTTGATCCCACCCAATCATACGATAGTAGGTGCTTTCTGCAATTGCTACCTCTGATTCCAAGCTCTCTCTCTTTTTAAATCTACTTTGTAAATAATTTGACACCTTGTTAATAATTCCTTACATTAAGTTCTCTCTGCTAAAATAACTGATGTGATTTCTGCCTCCTGGCTGACCCCTGATTGATAAAGTTGGCAGGTATTCCTATTTATTTTCTGATTTTATTTTATTTTTTAAAGATTTTATTTACTTGACAGAGAGAGAGACAGCCAGTGAGAGAGGGAACACAAGCAGGGGGAGTGGGAGAGGAAGAAGCAGGCTCCCAGCGGAGGAGCCTGATGTGGGGCTCGATCCCAGAATGCGGGGATCATGCCCTGAGCCAAAGGCTTAATGACTGAGCCACCCAGGTGCCCCTATTTTCTGATTTTAATGGTGATAACTGTAACTACTCACCTTTTAGCATGTGGTTGCTGCGTTTTGTTTAATTGCTGCTGAAGTTTATCAAACGTGTTTATTATATATTGACAAGTACATTTTTCTTTAATTGTTAATGCAATAAACTAGGTATTATTCATAATATTGAATCATCTTTATATTTCTGGAATGAATAGCTAATAGTTAACACTTCTGTAGCACTTCCTACATATGCTCTAAGAACTTCATATATATTGATTCACTTAACAAACCTACTTGATCATGGCTTATAGTTACATTGCCAAATATGAATTGCCAAATGTTTATTTAGAAGTTATGTTCATAGCCGAACTTGAACAAAACTTAGAATTGTACATCATGTATTATTATTACTTGTTTCCTACTGCCTTATTGTCTCTATTAAACTGAACGATCCTTGAAAATCAATGCCTTACTGATATTTATCTCCTATTCAGTCAATATCACAGTGTCTTACAAGACCATATGATTGATAAGTACTGAATGAATGAACACATTTAATAGATCTTAAAGTAAGTCTACACTTTGGAAAATCAGCATTTATTCTGTAATAAACTTTAATCTCACTTATTTTAAAGTACACAAAATTAAAATATACAACAATAGATACATTTAATATTAATTCATCTAGATCTTTTGGGGCATATGTGTTCGTTTTAGAACCCTGGAATTTTGTAAATTGTTGCTGATGCTTTCTCCTTAAATATGTTTTCATAGAGTTTTTAAAGTTTCCAATACTTAATTAATAGCAATAATTACTTTTGCATACTTTTGAGTTACTGTGTTACGTTAATATAGATTATATCAACATTATTTCTCTTTCCAGAAGATTAAAGACAAATTAGTAAAAGAGATGCATCGAGGATTCTTAATGTA
Source organism: Ursus maritimus (assembly GCF_017311325.1). Lineage (NCBI taxonomy): Eukaryota > Metazoa > Chordata > Mammalia > Carnivora > Ursidae > Ursus > Ursus maritimus. The sequence goes on from NW_024425675.1 coordinate 5,974,700, forward strand.
TGAAACCATTTTAAACAAAATGCTTTTTTGTTAAGGTCAAAATTGGATTTCCACGGTTTGGGGCTTCAGGGCTTCTCCTGCTTTGCTCCTACAGATTCAAAACTTGAACTAGACATCAAAAGCTATCATGTTGCCCCGTAAGGTATTAGCTAAGGGATTTGGCAACTGTGACTTAGCTTTGCTTGGATTTTTTCCCATCAAAGCATTTGTTTTGTGATTAAGTTTAAGGACAAAACATGTTATTATTTATTTATGTCTTTTTTAAATTGCATTTAAAGGATCTTCTGTGCGCACAGCAAAATACTGGCAGACAGTTAAGTAAAAACGTATCCTCTACCACCAAGGATCTTGAAATATAAGGGAGAAATCATATACAGACTCAAATTTTACATACAAATAGTGTAGGACAAACTTTTTTTCAATCCCAATAGCAATAGGAAGAAAAATCTATCAAAATTAAAGGAGCACAAAGCTAAAGTGGCAGTCTGAAGGTTTTTTTTTTTCCCATATTTGTTTTTGTTGTTGTTTTAATTCTAGGTTCTAATTTTATGTGGTTTGGGAGATACTGATTGAGCATTTACAATCATAATCCTGAAGGATCTTTTTCTCACGTTGTCATGTCATGTTTGGGTGTAGTAATGTAAAAGATCATAATCAGAATTTTTTTAACCATTATCTTTGTTTTTACCTTCCCTACTTTTCTAAAGTTTGTAACTCTAATTTTCATTGTAAAGAATCATTAGTATGTATCTTTTTACTAAAATACAGTTTTATAAAGTTTGGGCTGCATTTATTTAAGAAAAGACTGTATTTTAATTAATTATGTAGCCTGAAAATGACCTCGAATACCTCTTACCAGTTTAATTCAGTTTGTATACATCAGCTTCTATGGGGGCTGTGTGTGTGTGTGTGTGTGTGTGTGTGTATCATACCCCTGATGATGGCAAAAACCTACACAAACTTTTGAAAACCACAAACACATGGAGCTATATTGATGATATTCATTTAATCTTAAAAGTAAATTATGTCAGAGAATTACAGTTTGATTGTATTAAATACAGTCTACATTACTATCCTATATTTTTATCTCAGTTTTTACTTTCCTTCTAAATATGAGATCCTTCTTTTCAAAGGTTTTCTGGAATTATGATTTAAAGACAAAGAAATAAGAAACACATATAGTTTGTAGAGTGTTAAGTGACAGACATAGGAATCTACTCCAGGAAATTAAAATGGCAAGTTGGGGGAATTAGTGTTTCTTTTAAATTAGGCTTATTAAGAAATATAAATTGTGTCCTTCACAGCAATTATGTGATATTTAAAAATATTAGAAAGTTTGTAGTTTAAAATTGACTTATAGAAAAGGTTTGTTTAAAGTTTTTCACCATCTGGAATGCCAACCAGAAGATAAAGTATAAAACATAGTATCTATTTTTAAAATAATGTTAGCAGCCCCTTTTCTATTGCTTACTAGGCATTTTTTAAAAAATCTTTGATATTTTTTGTTTGATTGGTTGATTTTTTGTTGTTTGGTCCTTTAAAAAATGTTGATGCTATTTTCACAGAAGAAAAAAAAAATAGACCAAAGGGAGAAAAGGATGTTGAGCAAATGTTAATGGAAAATTACTTAGGACATTTTCTTGGTTTTAAAAATGGAAGTTGACATCTTTGAGTCTTAAAGTTTTGTTTTGGTTTGGTTTGGTTTTGGTTTTGTTTTGTTTTCTGTTTTGTGTTATTTAAGTTGAAATCTCTGAGATTTCAGGAAAACAATTGAAGTCAGGAGATGATCTTGAACGTGTAAAGACAAAATATGGGGAAAAGGGTGAAAAGAGAAGAATGGAGAAATTTCAGCAAATGTCTTTGTTCCATAGCAACATCTTTTCTGTTTTGAAAATAAGTCTTTGCAGGTGCGTTTCCTATCTTGCTTTCTTGCTCAAGGAAGAATGTTTATCATTTTCTGAATTTACCAGCCATTGGTGTGTGCTGAGGGCTCATTTATTTCTTACAAAATGTTGCTAACCCACTCCTGTCCTCTTAAATTTAAAACAGCTGCTACCCACTGGCAGGATCTAAATCTTAACAGAGACAGAATTCCAGATTCTCTGTACGCCTGTATTACACTATTGTTAATAATAATCTCTGTCCGTCAAGGTGACAAGGGCACAATGTACGTCTATGCACATAATTTCTCTGTACGTATATAAAAAGCTAAGGCTTTTATTCTGTTAATAAAAACTCATGATTTAATTAAAAAAGAAACCTCCGATTGTTGCTGCCATTTGAAGTCCTATAATTTAGTTTTGCTTGAAGCACCATATCTTTCAATGTTGTTTCCTTTCTCTGCGGTTATTATTTTTTAATATTATCTCTGGACTAGAGTAGTTTATTTACTGAGAGAAAATAGAGGGGTCCAAGCTAAATGTTAAAAGGCAAAGCGAATTTAGAAAAAGAAACATTTTTAAATTATAAACTTATAATTTTATTTTTAGAATACGTTTCATAAGTTAGAATTTGTAATCCTTTCAACATTTATTTGTAAAGAAGACAGCTCCAACTTTTTCAGGGAATGCTTCACTGTTTAAAATATGAATTTTGACATAATCATTAAATATCTGGATTTTCGAAGATATACTGCCTTCCCCCCCCCCATTTTTTAACTGTTTTTACATTGTTACCTTACCAAAAAGAAATAATTTTGTTTTTTTCTCCTAGATTTTTCCTGCCGAACTGTTCAATTTCTATAAAGATAGGTTCGTCTGTTTCGAAAAACGCTAAAGCTTATTTTCATGCATAAGATAAATCACTAAAGGAGACAGTGAAGAATTCAAAGGTACTTCATGTTCGACCAGAGTGAAATCCAAATCATTCTTCTCCACAGTGGATTCACGGTTTCCTGCAAGATAAGATCTCATCCTGTTAAAGACTTCACCTCTGAAGAAAAGAGAACATAATTTCTCAAGGGAATTCTAGTATCATAATTCATAAAATCAAATATATCAATAAGCACAGCTCTTATTTTAAAATAGCCATCCTAGTCTCTGGAAACTAGAGTCTAAAGTAATGATGTTAAATTGTAATATGTTATAATAATATAAATACGTAAAAGAGAACAAATAGTTGTTTAATTATTAAAAAGTTTTCATTCTCATGAATAAAATTAAAATGCCAGTAATCCTTAATTAATACATTTAGAATCCCTTCCTCAGTGACAAGAATTAACTTTGCAATTTAATTTGACACTTCACAGTGTGAAAAAGAAAGATAAAAAATAAGCCTCTTGGGAAAGGGAGGAAAATTTCCAGTCTCTAACCAGCCAATCCAGTTTAATCAGCTCTCTCTCCACTTCTCTCTTTCTCTCTCTCCACCACCCCCCCGAAATCATTGGGGTTTCAGTCCCTTTTTCATTTTTTAAAAAACAAAACTAAAGATCTGAGGTTTGGATTTCATTTCGTCTTGAGGTGTTTGCCTGGATTTGTTTCCAGTCAGCATGGTAGTCCAGAATTTTAAAACGATTGAAATAATATACAGCCTCTGTTAAAGAAGATACATGACGTTCTAGATATAAGATACCATGAACCAAATACGGCAAAAATTTCCAAATGTTTAATACTTTTTTACAGTGCCCAACTTATCTTAGTATATATTATTCATTTATTCACCAAAAAAAGTATTGAAAATCTATAATCCACGACGGCATGGGGCCCAAGATTCAGTCCCTGCCTAGAGAAGTTCACAATTTAGTATGAGAGTCAGATAGGTAAACAGATAAGTTTCAACATTACATGGCAAATTCTTATATAAGGAGTTACGTGGTGTTGTGAGGAAAAATACGAAGGCTTCCCAGAGGAGGTGACATCTGACCCAAGGCAGAACAGAAGGATAAGCAGAAGGTGGGAAATTTATCCTTGGCAGAGAGAAGTCCATATGCAACGAAGTGAGTACTGGGGAATTGAGAAATATAGATATATAAAGTTGTCTGAAGGACAGAGTCAATGGTGACAGAGGAAGTTGAGGACAGAGTGATGAATTGGAGCCAACCTATGAAAACCTTCGTATGTCCTGTAGACTAAGGACGTTAAGCAGAGAAATGACACAATCAGTGTTTAAGATGCTCAGACGTCGGACTCCCTGAGAAATAGTCACAGAAGCCCTGAGATTTGCATACAGCCATTTATATAGGGAATAATTTTGGGAATAGTACCTGTAAGAGAGTAAAGGGAAAAAGGGTTGGGAAGAGGGCAAGTTGGGCCTCAATGCAGATGGATCAGAGGCCACAGCTGAGCCCATGGAGCCACAGTGGCTATTCAGAGCTGTCCTACCTTGAAGCCAGGCTGCCAGGCCTCCACTGAGAATCCCTGAATGGAAGCTGCCCCCAGGGATGAGGGATAGCCTTGGGCAAGGCTGATTCCTGCACATGAGAGCAGCTCCTGGAGACGGACACAGCTGGGAGTCATCACCAACCAACATGTCCAGAAGCTGGAACAAACATCTCCATCCAGAGGTGGGATCTGAGCAATGTGTCACAGAATCCACTAGAGAGGCTTTATGTTTTGTTGTTGTTGTTGTTGTTGGTGGTGGTGGTGGTGAATTTTTTTAGCCTAAACCTGACCATAGTAAGAGGGATGGTCTTGAGTTAGTTAGAAAGAATTCAGATGGGATTTTGTTGGGGGGGGGGGGAGGTAATGTCAGAGATGATGCCAAAGGTGCTATGGTAATTCAATTGGGGAAAGATAGTTGTCACATAAATGGGGCTGGAACAACTGGTTATGTGTATGGGAAAAAAAGAAACTCAACTCTTACCTCACACTACACAACAATTTTACTCTAAATGAATCATATTCCTAAATATAAAAGTTAAAACTATAAAACTTCTAGAGGAAATCAAAAGAAAAAATCCTTGTGACCTCAGATTAGGCCAAGCTTTCTTTTAAAGTCATTTAAAAGTTTCTTATAAAGTTAAGGATATACTAACCATGAAATCCAGCTCCATTACTATTTATCCAAGACAAAAGAAAACATAAGAGTTGTATCCCGAAGTTTATATGTGTTTAACCTATAATGGACAAAAACTGGAAACAACTCAGATGCATGTCAATGGGCAAATGGATAGACTGTAATATATCCATAATATTGTATACTACTCAGTTATAAACAAGGGTTTGAACTGCTGATACAACAACATGGGTAAATCTCACAGACATTTTTGCTAGGTAGAAGTTTCCAGGCACAAAGCACTATTTTATTCTACTTATATGAAACTATTTATATACATACAAAAGAATCACTGGTACCAGGGGTCAGGGGAGGGGAGGGGATTGCCCACAAAGTAGTAAAAGGAAGTTTCTGGGTGATGGGATTATTCCATAGTATATGTATATCATAATTGTGTGGTGGGGATATGGCTATATTTATTGGTTAAAACTCATTGAATTGTACATTTATTATTTGTGAATTTTATTCTATGTGTGTTACCCCCCCCAAAAAAAAGTGAAACATAAAAATAAATGAGTAGCTCTTATATGGCCACTAGGGCATATTTAGTTCTTGTTTCTCAGACAAAGTTCTTTTGTATAACCTGCCTTCATTCATTGAATGAGGACTGATGGTGTACCAGGCTCCATGCTTTTTATAAATGGCACTATTTTATTTAAAGGGAGGGAAATCTAGGAATCAGATAACTGTAGTTTTAATGCTTTTGCTTTTAGTAAATAGATCACCAAGCCCATATTAAGAAACTGGTCTAACATTGCTGGAGGCAAGGGAAACAAAAGCAAAAATGAACTATTGGGACTTCATTAAGATAAAAAGCTTCTGCAGAGCAAAAGAAACATCAACAGAACTAAAAGGCAGCCTATGGAATGAGAGAAGATATCTGCAAACGACATATCTGATAAAGGGTTAGTATACAAAATCTCTAAAGAACTTATTGAACTCACCAACCAAAAAACAAGCAATCTAGTTAAGAAATGGGCCAAAGCCATCGATAGACGCTTTTCCAAAGAAGACACCCAGATGGCTAACAGACATATGAAAAGATGCTCAACGTCACTCGCCTTCAGGGAAATACAAATCAAAACCATGATGAGATGCTACCTCACACCTGTTAGAATGGCTAAAATTAACAACACAAGAAACAACAGGTGTTGGCGAGGATGTGGAGAAAGGGAAACCCTCTGGCTCTGTTGTTGGGAATGCAAACTGGTGCAGCTACTCTGGAGAACAGTATAGAGCTTCCTCAAAAAGTTAAAAATACAACTACCCTATGATTCAGCAATGCAGTACTAGGTATTTACCCAAAGGATACAAACATAGTGATTCAAAGGGGTACATGCACCCCAATGTTTATAGCAACATTATCTACAATAGCCAAACTATGGAGAGAGCCCAAATGTCCATCAACAGATGAATGGATAAAGAAGATGTGTTGTATATATAGAATGGAATATTACTCGGCCATCAAAAAAAAAAGAAATCTTGCCATTTCCAATGACATGGATGGAACTAGAGGGTATTATGCTAAGCGAAATAAGTCAGTCAGAGAAAGACAAATACCATATGATCTCACTCATATGCGGAATTTAAGAAACAAAACAGATGAACATATGGGAAGGGGGAAAAGAAAAAAGGAGAGAGGGAAACAAACCATAAGAGACCTATAAAGAACAAACTAAGGGTTGATGGAGGGATGTGGGTGGGGAATGGGCTACATGGGCAAGGGGCATTAAGAAGGGCACTTGTTGTGATGAGCACTGGATGTTGAATGTGAGTGAAGAATCACTGAATTCTACTCCAGAAACCAATATTGCTCTGAATGTTAACTAAAATTTAAATAATAGTAAAAAAGAAACTGGTATACTTTACATGACAAGAGTAATATAATATTTCAAATTTAAAAAGAGGCTTTAGAAGTAATATATGAAAGGAAAATTCAAACCAACTTAGTATAAAATGGATGCCTCTTTTCTTGCATTTTTTTGGTGTGTATATAAGTAAAAATGCAGTAAGTGCCCATCTAATTTGATAGATATGGTAGGAATGAAAGTTTTAAAGTGAAAAAAAATTAGTTTTGCTTCTATAAATAAGAAGATAGTGATAGCAAGGAAAATCTCCAGCCAGGAAAATATTTGACATTTTTCTCAACTGTTAAGAGTCAGAAAACACAAACATCTCTCTGAGGTTCTTCAGGTATCATCCTGAATTTCTACTGACATCACCTCTTTGCTTTGCATTCACTCTAAAGGCCGGCTTTGTAGTTATAATCAGATAGTAATTAGAGCATGAGAACTTATATATGACAATAAAGTATTGTTAAAATATAAGGTGTTTTCCTGCACATGTATCAGCTTTTGTCACATCCACAATTTTGTTCCATGAGATTTGAGTCACAAGAACCATGATGTCTTTAATTTTTCTAAATTAAATCCAATCTGACTTAGCTTCCTCACTAGAGAGGTTGAAAATGCTATCTATCTATCTATCTATCTATCTATCTATCTATCTACCTATCTATCTTATCTATCTGTCTTCCTGGCTCCTATTCCTTCTCTTAGGTACACAAACCCAAAAACAATGGGGAAGAGCCTCAGATCTTCAGTGCCTGGTGGCCACCACTTCTAGTCATCCTGGCCCAAGGGTTTCTGTCATCCATTCGCAGATATGAAACCTCATGCCTCTGGATCACATTTGGCCTCAGGACCATCTATATAGAATCCTAGGCTGATGTCTAGCTTTCCTGGCACACATGCTCCTTAGGGCCCTGTGTCTAAGGGAGCCCCTAACAGAACCTAAGACTGGTGTGAATCCCCTCTCAACAACCCCATCCCTGGCCCCCAACTGTCCGTCTTCTTTCACCTTTGCAGTTTTTCTCCAAGTATAGATCCTGGACCACCAGTGGCACCTGAGGACTGCTTTTCATTTTAGAGTTTGTCAGGCAACTCTAATGTGTAACCAGGGTTGAGAATCATTGTTCTAGATTTAAGAATGATTATGATGACAGAGATATTGAGAATATTCAGAATATAAATACATTTTAAAGTATTTAAATGAATAAAGACCAGTACAAGTAGGTTTTTAGGGAATTTAGAAGAGAAATCAGTAGATCAGTCTCTTCATTAGCTGAGAAAACCTTCTTGAAAAAGTGGGCTTTGAGGAGTACAAGCTGCGGAATATTCTGGACCTTCTCCTTCTTGCATGTTGGGGGATTTCCAGAGCTAGGCTGTCATCTTGGACTGTGAGGTGACTGGGAATGTAGATCACGCATGACTGAGCAATAAGATACAAAGAGCCTGAGTCCTTGATACTTGACATGAACAAACTGACCCCGGATCCCCTATATCCAGACATTTTTATACATGAAAGAAATAAACCAATCTTGTTTAAGCCACTTATCTTGGGGTTTTCCTGTCATTTGTAACCAAGGTCAATAGCTATACCTACTACATGTGTGAACAAGAGAATCTCACCAAAACAACAGATTGATGAATTACTCGTATTTTATATAGCCTTAGAGTTTAAAGTGTAATGTAAAAGTGACTGTGACTACCCTTTGTGGTATAGAACAAAACACAAACCTGATAATTAACAAATACTTCCGTCTCCCATGTGTCACAAGAGAACTGCGAGGCCAGGGAAAGAAAGTTGCATGCTGGTTAAGTGTGTATTCTGTGAATCAATCAATATAACAGTCACATGCGCCAGGCCATACTGTGAACCCAACTGTCTATTTTGAGCTTCAATTTCTCTTAAATATTTTTCTCTTTTGTTTACACACCAAAAAGCAATATAGTATTGGAAAATACCTAATGCACAAAAATATTTCTCCTCTAGAAAAAAAGATATAAAAATTGTGAAAACTCTATTTATAAAGGAAAATGTGACTATTGACTATCATTAATTCACTTAACAGCATTACTGAATTTCTGGGCAAAGCTGTTCATTTTGTAGGTTTTATGATCCTTCTTAAGCTAGAGACTTAAATGATCAAGCCCTACACTTTCAAGATCCCTCAAGTGCCTTCAGGGGCCAAGTGGGTAAGTTAAACAGTCCCCAGGTGGGGTTATGGGAAAATGGGGAACATCTGCGCCTCTGAACAAGGCAGCTTAGTTCCAATGATGAACGCCCTGGGTGAGTGGGTCGCCAATATCATTGGAGCTTCTGACTTTTTGGAAGCAGTCAAATGCTTGCTTTTAAAATGTGTTACCTCCTGGGGTGCCTGGGTGGTGCAGTCCTTAAGCCTCTGCCTTTGGCTCAGGGCATGATCCTGGCGTCATGGGATCGAGCCCCACATCAGGCTCCTCCGCTATGAGCCTGCTTCTTCCTCTCCCACTCCCCCTGCTTGTGTCCCCTCTCTTGCTGGCTGTCTCTCTCTCTGTCAAATAAATAAATAAAATCTTTAAAAAAAAATAAAAAAATAAAAAGAATGTCTTACCTCCTGATAGTTAATTCAAAAATATAAAAACACAAATCAAACAACTCTGTGAGCAGAGGACCATCTCCAGTTTAAAGTCTAAAGGCAATTGGATCTGAGTTTGCAAAGTCAGATTTTAAAATATTACTTTGATTTGGTCTCAGTATAACTGCTTTAATTGGTTAAAAATTGTGTGAACCCAACATAAAGGGTAAACAACAAATGACAATTTGTCAAGTGGTGAAGAGACACGCTGAATTAATTGCCCAGATGGACTGACTGTTACATACCTTTAACGCCAGATAGAACTTAACTAGGACAAAACTTCTGAGGAATTTGTGACTTCGTTTTCCCACGCCAATGAGGACTTGGGGATAACCACAAATTTTGGTGCCAACGGTCTATGACTTTTGTCTCCTAGATTGCACCTACCAGTCACTCTGTCAGGGAGATGACATTCCTTCTTCGAGGGATTTCGAGAAGTCTGTCGAATGTTTTTTACGTGCTGGGAGCTACATTAGGTGCTAAAGACACAAAGTTGAGTAAATCCCTCTCTGTCTTCAAAGAATTCACAGCTTAGTGGGGGAGAAAGAAGCACAAACAAATGTAATACAACACATTATTTGTTATTAAACCGAAGATGCCATCAACTACGAGATGCACCATTAATTTTTGTACCTCTAAGAAAAAGTAATCATTGTCAAGATTAAAGGTTTCATGGAGAGTACTCAGCTTTAGATCTAAGCAAGTGCTCAGTTAATGTTCGCAATTACTAGCAGAGGTAATTAATGATAGAACTTGAACTTGAAGAAAGAGTAGGTCTTTTCCAAGAAATAAGGGAGTAAATAGATTCCAGGGAGGAAGAACAGAATACACAGAGACCCAGAGGCCTTTTACTGGAACATTCTGCCTGCTGGTTGTGCTGTAGTAAGTGAGGTTTTTCCCTTGAGGAATTGTCAATCTTTTTGACACCCTCCTCCTTCTCCTGCATCTTCCTTTCCGGCCCTCCAATCCCAACACACACACACACACACACACACACACACACACACACACACAAAGGCAGCTTGATTCTTTCAACTTAATACTCAAAAGCGTGCACCTGGCCCTGTACTCAGTCATGAACTTGGTTCCTGAGAGCAATGACACTAGTTACTTGTCTTCTATTTCACTCCTCACTCCCCCATTCCACCCTCTTCTTGGGCGAAGCCTTTGTCCAACATCTTTTGTTTAAGAGGATTAATTGCCAGCTCCCAGTGCCTGTCAGTTTCTTTCAGGGAACTTCATGCAAATAAGGCTCCAGGTGGCCTGCCCTGATTTCCCAGAGTTCCCCCAGGGTAACACTCTATTAGGACATTCGCTACAAATAACATTTATTGAGCCTACTAAAGGCTCAGAGAAGTTACTGGACTTGCACAAAACTACCCAGTTAATAACAGAGCTGACCCGTTCAGTGTTTTGCTATGATATGCTGCATCGCCATTCAAAATGGTTTTTTTCCATAAGGATTTTTCTTCTCAGTATTGTTCTTATTAACACACTGCCCCCTTTTTAGAAAACAACTAGCATTTTGAGTAAGAAACCTAGCCAGTCTTTAAATTTGGGCCCATCTGTCCATTCCTTCCTCCCTCCACACATAGTTCCTGAGTACCAGCTTAGGGTATTCAGCTACAAGTAGAGGATTTGAGCTTGAACAAGACCAACATTGTCCCTACTCTCACAGAGCTTACAGTCTAGCAGAGAAGGAAATTAAAACAATTCTCAAGGCCAAGAGCAAAGGTAGCTTAGGGAAAGCTTCTCAGAGGGAGTTCCTGCTTAAGAAAGAGACCAAAAGGTTGGGGAGAATTAGCTCGATAAAGGGATGGGGGGAGAGAGCCGATAAAATGACTTATGAAATACTTTGCAAACCCTGCGCCAGCAGACCTACGAAAGATTGTGAGGTTATCGATCACACATCCCTCTCTAACTCTCCAATCTTTGTCTCAGGTCTTCCTTCCACCAAGCTCCTTATCTCTGCTCCCTTCTCAGAGCAACCTCTCTTTAATTCTGTGTAACTCTTGGCTTACGGATGCTTATTATACTGTTAAGGTATTAGTACACTTTTGTGCTTGAGCTCCTGGAGACAGGACCCTTTCTGGGTGCAAGAATGATCTGATTATTTGTCTTGATTGCCTGGAAAGAGACCTCTCAGACCAGATCCTGGAGCTGAGACAGATGCAAGGGGCTAACAGAGTGGAATTTGGTTTCTCTTGGTCTTGATTCCGAAGGAAGAAACATGCGTAGAAGTCAGGCAAGGGGTGGTTATAATAGCGTTTTTCACACTTTTTTAATTGAGACCCATAGTAAGAACTACATAGCATAGCAACTCAGAATACCCAATTTGTGTATTTTATATTTTGGGCTCTGATTAGTGTTTCTCAGAGTGGCAATCTATTAATGGTTACAAAATCAGCTCAGTGGTTTGTGATGAGCACTTTAAACAATGAAACAGAGGAGTATCCATGCAAAGACAGGCTGTGGAACAGTGAAGAAGATACCCATGGTGTCAGTCTTTTGGAGCTAGAATTTATGCATCTTGGACTTCCTGAGTCTCTGTTTCTTACATTGTTATATGAAACTTCACACAGATCAGTGGTGATGGCTGTGGATTCTGGAGTATGGATTCAAATCTCGGCTTTGCTACTTAGAGGCTGCATGATGTGAGATACTTAGCATCGGACACCCTGCTTGCCTTGCGTGTCAAATGGAGATAATGGCAGCATTCATCTCATCCAGTTGCAAGGATTAAGGAGATAATGCAGGGTTGGGTACATATAAACACTCAGTAAATAGTAGCTCTTGTATTTCCACCTTTTATTTATCCCTAGTAGTAGAGTTAAATTTTTCTCAGTTTGCAGTGTAGGACCAAGGGAAGAGTTCTGAAGTAGAGGGCTCTGGGGGTTAGCTTGCTTAGGGGCAGCAGATATCAAAGTGAAAGAACCACCAGCGGAAACTGAAACCCCAAGGGCCAGAGTGGAGGCCACTGAGTCCCTCTGGTGATAATCATTGAGTGTCCAGGGTGTTATTTTCTTAAATTAAGAAGTTCTTCTTAGAGTTCCTCTGTCTAGTATCAACGCACTTTTGACCCTAGCTCCTGGCTACTTGTTTAGATCGAATTCCAGTTTGTCACAGAAACTTGACTGAGCCTGAATGTGTATATCCCCACAAATTTTTACTTGACATTCCCTGAAGTTCCTCTTTGTTTGGGTACCCTTTCTGCTTGTCAATCTTTTCTTGGCCACATAACTTCTTTCCCGCATGTAGCAATATATGAAGTGTTGGTTTTTGTTTTAAATCTTGGGGTAGAAAGAGAAAAAAATACTGAATAAGATGATGGGAGAAAAAAAAGGAAGGCATCTTGTCAAAACATCTTATAAAAGCAAACATAGTCTATGTCAAAAACATTTAATGAATTTGATGTATACTTCTTATTTCCACTCCAAAAAATGAGTTGACATTTACTTGTGAAACACTCCCATAGGTATATCTAGAATCTCAAAAGAGAATTCCAACTTTTGGCATGATAGACATAAAACATTTTATAAGTATTTTAACGATGAAATATACAATTTAAACTTTTCTTAAAATTGTTGTTTTGCAAAGAAAAATATCAATATCATTATTTTTAAAATATGTAGCACTTTAAAAAAGTGCTATTTTTTCTGTAACTGTTCTCCACAGAAAAATACTTTACTGTTAAAATTTTGTACACATTTCTTACATCATTTGAAAATAATTAAGATCTTGTATAAAATTATATTACATAAATGTACAAATATTACCCAAATCAGAAACTTTTCAAAACTTTAGATTTTTCCAGAATAATACACATATTTATTTTTAACTAGCTTAGACGTCAAGAGCTAAAGACTAATATTCTCCTGTAATCACTCTTTCCTATGAAAATACTACAGGATTTTTAATGAGAGTGTAAACAAACCATTGTTTCAGGTTTTATTTATACCGGAGCTGCCTGGCAAAACCCCATGCCTGATCCAGCCATTTGTCGTGATTCCAAATACATTTTTAAAAGAGATCCTTGTTATCTTCAATATTTCCTCCTTAGGGTCTATTTCCAAGGCCTGTTTTTCCTATTATTTTTTCCCCCAAGACTGATTTGTGTGAGCCACTTTTAACCAAAACGTTTATTTTTTTTTTCCTCCTTCTGAGAGTAATGTAGGAATCCTATAAGCCAGAAATAATCTGTTAACGTACTGGTGTTCTTTTCTCTTCTACTGAGCCATTTTTTAAAAGTCGCTGGCTATGAGCATAAAGAGCAGAGACCCGGGGCACAGGAAGGTATCATCACGTGAGTGGAAGGTGGTGGAAAGTTCACACCGGTCAAGAAGTGTACATATTTGTTTACGGACCACCGTTTGTTAAATTTAATAGTGGTGAACGGTAGCCTGTAAGTAGCTTCGCTGAGCCCAAACGGGAAATACAGTAAGGAGACACTAACATCTCCAAGGCGGTGCCGGGACAGGGCGGGGCAGGCGGGCACCCGCCGGAGCCGGGAGCGGGAGCCGGAAGGGCGGACTCGAGGGGACGGGTCTAGCCGGCCTGGGCGGGGCCGAGCCAAGGCAGGTCCGGTTGGGGCGGAGCCGGGTGGGAGGGAGGAGCCGGGGCGGGGGCGGGGGCGGGGGCGGGGCCGGGTGGGAGGGAGGAGCCGGGGGCGGGGCCGGGTGGGAGGGAGGACCCGTGGGAGAGCTGTATCCTCGCGCCCGAGGGCTCGCAGGCACCTGATAGGGAGCAAATGGTTGTTTCCACACGTGGAGAACTTTTAATGAACACGTGAGGGAAGGGAGGCAATGTCTGCGGAAAATCTACCTCACAACCCTGGCGTCCGACTCCAGCCCGCTGCACGACAGCTCGTTTGCTGTGCTCCCCGGGAGGGGGGTGGAGGGAAGGGGGTGTGTGTCTACGCCCCCTTTCATTGGTGCCCCCTCTCTCGGCCACAGGCTTTCAGCGAAGCGCTCTCAAACAGTCCCCGCCCTAGGAGGTGGCCACGCAGGCCGTGTGCGCCTGCGCCTAGCGCCCCACGGCGGGGGGCGGGGTCGCCGAGGAAAGGGGCGGCTCTCCCGCCGTCGCGCACGGGGCGGAGCCGTGGGGGCGGTGCGGCCCGGCGCCCAGCGGCCTGACCTCCCCGAACGCCGGGTCCCGTGACGTCACCTCGCCGTGACGCGCACGCTGTAGGAAAACTGTAAGTTTCTGAGGATTCCTGCAGCTCCCTGGGCCTGCGGGGCTCGCCCTGTTGCTCGCATTCCCGGTGTCGGTGGTGGCTGCGGGCGTTTGATCCTTGGGCGATCAGGGAGCCGCCGAACGTGGTGAAGGGACAGGTGCCTGCCCAGAGCGGGAGCGCGCCCTCTGGGGCGGGCGGGACCGGGAGTGCGAGGAGGCGAGGCCGCGCCCCGCGGGACAGGCCGGCACTTCTTCCCTGGGGCAGAGAGGGCTCTAGGGGACGGCGAGCGAGGACAAGGAAGGAACGGGGAAGGTCCAAATGGGAGCGACCCCCATTTTTCCCCTTCCTTGATTGGGGGGCTTAGATTCCCCCTTAGCCCTGGAGTTTGACATGGGAAGTCTGGAATGGAGGGTTTCTTCAGAGACTCCACATCTAGGCTTCCTTTGGGATCCTGCAAGTGACCAGATCGCTGAGGACAAGCTGTAAAGATAACCATCTGCTGCCTCAGTTTCCTTTTTGTGTAAAATGGAGGTGAAGTAGCCTCTGGGCTAATTGTCATTCGCACAGAACCGGGAACATTGTGAGAGCCTATGAGGTAACACAAGCATGTAAACTTGCTAGGTGAAAGCTTAGAAAGACAATCGTTATAATGAGAATGTGGTGGCCAATGGCCATTTAACCAAGGTCTTGTAAGTAGGGATCTTTTTCACAGTCTTGCCTCCTCAGCCCCCTCGCAGCCACCCCAGATCTGATCATGGACAACACTTGAGTCTGATAGGGATCTGAACTGTTGTCACTGAACTTAGTGGAACAGGGATCGAGAAATGACTGGTGCCCCGATCACAATGTTCTTGACAATTATGAGGTCCTCGTGGCTGATTTTTTCATAGATAGTTTTTGTCACGTTGGAACTAGTACATTATACTCAACGCGGATACACTGAGTTTTAGGGATTGTTGCTGTGTGGACTTGAAATATCTGATCATCACATCTGACTTTGAAAGTTTTGGCTTGCCAAGGGTT
>NW_024425675.1:5990356-6281697 GCF_017311325.1 Ursus maritimus
GGGAGGACCCGTGGGAGAGCTGTATCCTCGCGCCCGAGGGCTCGCAGGCACCTGATAGGGAGCAAATGGTTGTTTCCACACGTGGAGAACTTTTAATGAACACGTGAGGGAAGGGAGGCAATGTCTGCGGAAAATCTACCTCACAACCCTGGCGTCCGACTCCAGCCCGCTGCACGACAGCTCGTTTGCTGTGCTCCCCGGGAGGGGGGTGGAGGGAAGGGGGTGTGTGTCTACGCCCCCTTTCATTGGTGCCCCCTCTCTCGGCCACAGGCTTTCAGCGAAGCGCTCTCAAACAGTCCCCGCCCTAGGAGGTGGCCACGCAGGCCGTGTGCGCCTGCGCCTAGCGCCCCACGGCGGGGGGCGGGGTCGCCGAGGAAAGGGGCGGCTCTCCCGCCGTCGCGCACGGGGCGGAGCCGTGGGGGCGGTGCGGCCCGGCGCCCAGCGGCCTGACCTCCCCGAACGCCGGGTCCCGTGACGTCACCTCGCCGTGACGCGCACGCTGTAGGAAAACTGTAAGTTTCTGAGGATTCCTGCAGCTCCCTGGGCCTGCGGGGCTCGCCCTGTTGCTCGCATTCCCGGTGTCGGTGGTGGCTGCGGGCGTTTGATCCTTGGGCGATCAGGGAGCCGCCGAACGTGGTGAAGGGACAGGTGCCTGCCCAGAGCGGGAGCGCGCCCTCTGGGGCGGGCGGGACCGGGAGTGCGAGGAGGCGAGGCCGCGCCCCGCGGGACAGGCCGGCGCTTCTTCCCTGGGGCAGAGAGGGCTCTAGGGGACGGCGAGCGAGGACAAGGAAGGAACGGGGAAGGTCCAAATGGGAGCGACCCCCATTTTTCCCCTTCCTTGATTGGGGGGCTTAGATTCCCCCTTAGCCCTGGAGTTTGACATGGGAAGTCTGGAATGGAGGGTTTCTTCAGAGACTCCACATCTAGGCTTCCTTTGGGATCCTGCAAGTGACCAGATCGCTGAGGACAAGCTGTAAAGATAACCATCTGCTGCCTCAGTTTCCTTTTTGTGTAAAATGGAGGTGAAGTAGCCTCTGGGCTAATTGTCATTCGCACAGAACCGGGAACATTGTGAGAGCCTATGAGGTAACACAAGCATGTAAACTTGCTAGGTGAAAGCTTAGAAAGACAATCGTTATAATGAGAATGTGGTGGCCAATGGCCATTTAACCAAGGTCTTGTAAGTAGGGATCTTTTTCACAGTCTTGCCTCCTCAGCCCCCTCGCAGCCACCCCAGATCTGATCATGGACAACACTTGAGTCTGATAGGGATCTGAACTGTTGTCACTGAACTTAGTGGAACAGGGATCGAGAAATGACTGGTGCCCCGATCACAATGTTCTTGACAATTATGAGGTCCTCGTGGCTGATTTTTTCATAGATAGTTTTTGTCACGTTGGAACTAGTACATTATACTCAACGCGGATACACTGAGTTTTAGGGATTGTTGCTGTGTGGACTTGAAATATCTGATCATCACATCTGACTTTGAAAGTTTTGGCTTGCCAAGGGTTACATTATTGAGGAGTTAGTACTATAATAATTCTCAAATTTAGAGATAAATATTTGTTAGGAACTTTGAAGGGAAGACCATTGTACACATCTCAGGGTGTATTTATTCCAGATTGAGAGATCACATTTCTGTTAATTCAGTTTATCCTCCTTTGAGAAGCCTTAGAATTAGAAAGCAGGGGTGCTAATTTTGGTTCTACCAGTTAATAGCTTTGTGTTCAAAGACAAGTGACCCAAATTTGGGATTTTCTTTTTCTGTCTAAAATGGGAGATGATTGTGTATTTGCTGTTGCTTTTTCAAGGATCAAATGAGATCACAAGTGTAAGAATGAAAGGCCAAGTATGGTCTTGTTATTAAGAAATTCCCATAGGTCCCCTAGCCTGGATAAGAGGTATGTTTATTCAGAAGTCAGGTTCTGAGTCAGAACTAGAAATAGAGCAGCAAACAAGATAGTTCCCAACCTGGTGGAGCTCATTTTCCAGCGAATAGGCTACATTTTCCAGTGAATAGGCTACGAAGAATAAGTACTTAATATTATTTTGGATAGTGATTAAGTACAGTGAGGTAGAGGAGGATAGGGGAATGACAGTGGGGGAACAGGGCAGCTTGTTTTAGATACGGTCTGTGAGGGAAGGCCTTCCAAAAAAGGTGACAGCTGAGTCTATTGAGTGAGAGGAAGAGCCTGAGGTAAGAACATTGCAGGCAAGGCTCATAAGAGCATAAGCACTTACATGGAGCTTACTGTATGTGAGGCAGTCTTCTAAACACTAAATTTTTACACCAGCCTTATGCGGTAAGTACTCCTATCTCCATTTTTATGGGAGAAGAAACCGACACACAGGAGGCTTTGCTCAAGGTTGTACAGCTAAAATGTGATAGAGACAGCATGTGAATTTGGGCTACCCTGCTTCAGGGTTCACGCTCCAGATGACAGTCCTGGATGGTAGGAGCAACAAAGGAGCAATGGTCTGATGGGGAAGCTAGCCTGAGGGGGCCAAGGCATAGCAAGGGAAGGGGAAAGTGGTGGCAGATGATGTTGGAGGACCAGGCCGGATTTTGGGGGCCCTTGCAGGCTACGGTGAAGTAGAGATGTTATTCTAGGTGTGATAGAAAACCACTGAAACGTTTAGAGCAGGGAAATAGCATTTGATTTTACTTTTATTGGCTGGAGAATTAACTGTAAGGTCATGGAGTGGGGGGTGGGGATCACAAATGGGGAGGTAGGAGGCTTTGTCTCTACCCTGAAGGAGAGATGCTCGTGTCTTGGCCTTGGGGAAGTGGTCGTAGAGATGATAGTAAGTAGTCGAATTCATGATACACTTTTGAGGGTAGAGCTACTGGTTTGGATTTACTAACCCGGAGTGTGAGGGAAAGGAAGAGGAAAAGTCATGACTTCTGAGGTTTTAGGCTAGAACAACTGGGAGAACCAGTAGTGCTATTGACTGAACAGGTTGAAAGGGGTTTGGTGAGAAAATCCTGAATTCTGTTTTGGACTAGTTTTAGATGCCTTGTAGGCATAGTAACGGTAATACTAGAGCTAGTAGTACTAGGAAGCACTTTGTAGGCATAAACTGTGGGGGCAGGGTTTTAAGCACTTTTACATGTATTAATTAATCCTTACAACAATTGTATGTGCTAGGGAACATTATAGTCCCCATTTTGCAAATGAGAACACAGAGGCACGGAGAGGTTAAAAGTGACTTGCCTAAAATCACCCAGCTTGGGAGTGACAGAGCCAGGGTTCAAAACCCAGCAGTCTGGCTTCGGAGTCCACACAATCAATGTCTGTAAACTACCTGTAAGTCAACTTGTTGAGCAGACAGTTGGATATATGAATTTGGAACTCAGGGGAATAGTCAGAGCTGGAGACTCAACATTTATATTTCTGAAGAGAAAGCCTGCTTTTGTTCCTCATCTAAGCGTTGGTTGGCAGTGGAGGAAAAAGAACACAGGCAATTGCGCTGTGCTGACTGGACTTTAATTACTTTGATTCAGTTCACACAGCCAATATCCGGTATCCCCCTTCCATGAAGTTCTGTGAGGGTGAGGTGTGTATCTTTTTTACTTCTCTGTCTCTAGTTCCTAATCCAGTGCCTGCCATGTAGTAGCTGTTAGGGATGACTTTATATACAGGGCATTTGATTAAGTTTTGTGAGTTCAGAAATGAATAAAACATACCACTCTCCTTGGGAGCAGAGTTTGAGGAAGAACCTGTGGGAATAAAACCAGAGTAGACCAAATGCATAAATACATGCTGATCATTTCATTCTGGCCTTCTGCACCGCCCTCCACCCCATATACTTGAGGGATGGGGCATGAAGGGGTCAAAGGAGCAAAAGAATGCCTAGGCAATTGCACAGTGAATTTGAGGCTCCCCAAGAGTGCTCTTCAACAAAAGAATTACTCATAATCTTGCATATTTTACTATATTTGCATTAGCTTTATTTGGCAATGATATAATTTTCACCAAATGAAATAAATTCTGATATTTTAGTATCATTGTGGAGTGATGAGTTTTTCCAGTTCTATTACCTCAGTGTTGACAGGATTTACTAGTGAAATAAGGGAGTTGGCTTGAAATGTTGCTGCTCGCATAATACAGGGTGATGGAGGGGCTGTGTGAGGTATTCAGGCAGGTTTCCACCGGTTTAAGTGTATCACGCCAAAGTTCCACATATTGGAGTAAGTTTCAGTTTCTCTGCTGATCATCTCTTTAACATTGAGATATATTTTTTTTTTGTCACAGAAAGGGGATCTGGTAGTATATGTCATAGTTGGAATTACAGATTACACCTCATATTTGGAACGTTGTAGAATGTAGAAACTAGAACAATATGCACAGAAATGTGTGTCTTATTTCTGTAGATCTTTTTAAGGGTATACTCTAACGTCAGTACATTTGTCACAATTTTATTACTTCCTAACGTGAGTATTTCGAATTTGAACCATTAAAAGATTTTATAAAATTACAGCATTGTAGATTTTGTGATTAATTTCAGAGTTTCTTCTTAACAATATATAAAGTTATATCTCGTTTAGCTTTTTCAGTTTTCATTGGGAGAGTTGCTGTGAACAACCAAGTCCACCATCACTCTAAATGGAACTCTCCACAAATATAAATGTAGAAATGTGCCATCTCATTTTGCAGTTCACAAAACCTTAAATCTGCTACCTGGCCTTCCCCAAATTTAATGGGGTTGAAATGATTAGTATTTCTTTATCCCACAATTGCAGCTAGCTTTCTCTGGAATATCAGATATGCATGTATGGTATAAAGGATCTTGAAGGGGCTGCTGATTGCTCAGGCTTTGTCGTTTTTTAAGTTCAGGCTTAGCGAGGGCAGGTTGATGATTGTTTAATTGTGCTAGAAAGCTCCCAGCATGGCAGGCATAATGGTAAGTCTTTCTGTTTGAAGACAGGAGCCCCTCTTTGTAGCACTGACTATCCTAGATAACTTCTAAAATCCAAATTCTTTTAAAAATCTATGTTTACATGAGCAAATTTAGAGACTACTAGTTAAGAATACAAATGTAAGTATATGGAAATTGTTTCTTGTAGAAAATTATGTGTCTAGCTCACTGATAACATATAGTGGGCACTAAATATTTTTTTTAATATTTAAACTTATAGTTTCTGTTAATCTTGCATATTACCTTGAACTCTTACATGTGTGTGTATGTATATATATGTGTGGTGCATATATATATGCATATACACACACATACACACACTTTGTATATTTGCAGTAATAGCTGAATACTAGTTTGTGTACTTTTGCTTAGCATTGTAAATGTTTGAATATGTTTAATGTAAACAGTTAAGTGTCACTTAAATTTGATTCATTTGGTACATGGTTACTTAGAAATTAAGATCTTGAGGCTTGATTTTTTTTTCCCCCACATAAATAATAATGACTGTTAATTAGTAAGGCTGGGTGGAGACTAAGCTTTAGTGACAGATTAACCAAATTTTTATCCCAAAAGAACATACAAGAAGAAAATTCTTAGGTTTAAGCAGAAACAACCTGTTGATGGAAGGAATAATTTGACCATAACTCCCTACCATAGCTATAATTCTTACGATATTACTATCCTATAGACAGCATTCTTTTCTTTGGTCCTTATACTGCAAAAGTGCTAGCTTAAAGCTGCATTCTAGATAAATGTGATATAAATACTGAAATATATGGAGTATGGAACTGTGCATTTAGCTCAGTAGATCTCCACTAGGGATGATTTTATTCCTTACCCCAAGTCACTCTGGAGACATTTGGCAAATGTCTAGACACATTTTTGGTTATCACAACTATGTGTGAGGGCATTGTGCCTGTCATGTAGTTGGTGGAGGCCAGGGGTGTTCTTAAATATCCTATAAGGCATAGGACGACCCCAACAGTAAAAAAGTATCCAGTTCAAAATACCAGTACTTCTGATATTGAGAAACCCTGCAATAAGTAACTTTTTTTCTTTCTTCCTTACTATTTTTTGTGGATGGGTTTTTTTTGTTTTTGTTTTTTATGCTTTAGAGGTTGAGGCAGTAGTTGTAAGTGGCAAACACATGACTTGAACAAAAGATTGTGTTGAACTGCTTTTGGAGAGCTGAGCCAATTTGGTTCATTTATTGCAAGGAAAATAGTTTTTGTAGCTAATAGCCTTGATTTTTTTGTTGTTGTTGTTGCCAATATGTGTAGTGTTTTTGGTTTGTATTTAGCTATGAATGTTTTTTTCTTTTTTTTTTTTTTAAGATTTTATTTATTTATTCGACAGAGATAGAGACAGCCAGCGAGAGAGGGAACACAAGCAGGGGGAGTGGGAGAGGAAGAAGCAGGCTCCTAGCGGAGGAGCCTGATGTGGGGCTCGATCCCATAACGCCGGGATCACGCCCTGAGCCGAAGGCAGATGCTTAGCCGCTGTGCCACCCAGGCGCCCCATATGAACGTTTTTTTCTTAGTAAATTAATTAAATTTGGAAATTATATAATCCTGGGTTGTAACAGGTTTGCTAGTATGAATCTCCTTCATATATTGAATTAACTATCTCACAGTTACGTGGTTATTTATGTATTTCAGAAATCCTTTACATTAATTTTTATATGTGATTTTCATGAACACCCCTGAAATGTGTAGGGCATGCATTACCATCACTATTTGCCAGATGAGGAAACAGACTTAGATCAAATGATTTCCTGTATTTTTACAGCAAGTTAGGGACAAAAGCAAATCTAGGACTTTGAGAGATTTTGATGCTTAGGACATTTTTAAGGTTACTAGTTATCTCATTTGGTCTTCCTGACTGTCCTGTGAAAACTGGGAACTTACTTAAGGTCACCCAACTCATAATGTAGTTTTGACTATTTTCACTGACCTATGCTGCCTCTCCAGATATTCTCTAATAAATAAATTTGACAGTTTCTGGATAAATTCACCAGATCCATGCTTAACCTAGCTAAGTAGGTCTCCTGACACTGTAAGGGAGGAAAAAGTCTCCATCGTCTTTGGGTCTCAATCTGGGCCTAAGGATTAAATTGACACAAGACAGATTAGCAGTAGAAAAACATACAAACTTTATTAAACTTGTACAGGGGAGCCTTCAATGAAGATCCAAAGAAGTAAACAGAACAGGAAGCTTTTATACATTTTAGATAATGAAACAATAAATTTGTGAAGAATTGACAAGACCCAGAGGAGTCTGGGCTAGGGGTAGTAAATGGTGAAGAAGTAACGAGGAAGATAAGGATTAGTTTAGTAAAATTTCTTTGTACAGGTTTCTCAGCTCCAAGTTCCCCATCTCTGGTGATAAGAATATCTTCCTTCCTCCTGGTACAAGGGAGAATACCTTTCACATGGGAGTTTTATCTTTTACTTTCAGGACAAAAAAAGGAGAGTCAGAGCGTCCTTGCACCTGCTTTTTCTTAAGTATCTTTGACTCAAAATAATCAAAATGTCAAAATGGCATATTTGGGGGTGACATTCTGGTTTCCTACAACATGTAGTTAGACGTTCATGTTGTCACTTGAAGCAGTTGGTGATTCAGTGCTTGTCATCCTACTGTGATTGGACTTGAGTGGAATCTTCACTGAGTTTTGATAAAGTGTGAGGTAGTGCTACTTGCTCTGTAGAATCCATTTTTTGAGCACATTAAGTCCAAAAGCAGTGTGAGGAGATGGCTCTCAGCTGTATTTAAGTATACTTTGGTGAGGCAACCCACTTGGCGTGATTCACTTTGCCATTCTGATAGAGGGATTTAGATTTGGACTAGGATTTCCATTCATTCTGATTTTTAAATTAGAAACCATATTATTCTCTTTAGCCATTGCCATTTTTTATGTCACATTTGAGGCTGTTTCTCTTACTTTCAAAAAGAATATCTACTCAAATATTTGATGAGTTATCATTTTGTTTGAAGATTATTTGATGATATTCAATTCTTGATGTGAGTTTCAGTAATTGGAAGGAGAATTTTAATACCCAGAAGTGAGATTGCTGGGGCATATGGCAGTTTTAATTTTTTTTTTTTTTTTTTTTTTTGCGGGATCTCCACACTGTTTTCCACAGTGGCTGCATCAGTTTACATTCCCAGCAATAGTGCACAAGGGTTCCCTTTGCTTTTCTCCACAGCCTTACCAACATTTGTTACCTCTTGTCTTTTTGATGATGGCCATTCTAACAGGTGTGAGGTGGTATCTCATTGTGGTTTTGCTTTGCATTTCTCTAATGATGAGTGATATCGAGCACCTTTTCATGTTTCTGTTGGACATCTGTACGGCTTCTTCGGAAAAATGCTTATTCCGTTCCTCTGCCATTTTAAAAATCAGGTTGTTCGTTTTAATGAAGTGTAGTTGACACACAATGTTGAATTCGTTTCAGGTGTACAAACATAGTGATTCCTCAACTCTATACATTGTGCTGTGCTCACAGAAAGTGTCACCATACAAAGCTATTGCAGTATCTTGACTATATACATTCCTCATGCTGTCCCTTTCATTCCTGGGACTTCCTCATCTCATAACTGGAAGCCTGTACCTTCCATTCCCCTTCACCCATTTTACCTATCCCCCCCACCTCCTGCCCCTGTGGCAAACGCCAGTTCTGTATTTTTAGGTCTGTAATTGGAAGTTTTAATGTTTCCTATAATACATCCACTGGCTGGCTGTGGACAATTGATAGTATGAAATTGTGGGTCTGGAATTGAGAAGGGAAGGAAAAAGACCTTTCTTAGTACATTTGTATATTGGGCATGAAGGATTAGAATTATATTTAAAAGGTGAAGATTTTCAACTTTTCATACAACTGAATTAGCATAGCAAACTATTTTTCTTACCTCCATGAAGAAAAATGCGATATCCAAATTACCATAATATTTATAGTATTATTGAGGGGAGAGACCACCATTAAGTGTAACTGAAACAGCTGGATTTCATACTTGCTAAACAAGGAAGAGCAATGTTGCAGAATATAATCCTTGAAACAGGCAGAGATGTACTTAGATAGGGTTTTGAAGAAGCATGGAGTTTTAGGATTGGCTTACTTTCAGTGAGACAATTTAGGGATTGGCCAACTTTAAACTTGGAGTTTAGGGACTGGCTGGCGTTGAGGAGCAAGGCAGTTGCCGATCGCCTGACTTACTCAGCTGAGTGCTTAAGTGGAAATGTTGGCTAGAGTTTAAGGATTGATAGATTGGGGCATATTTAAAACCGGTTCTGTGGTTACTTGTTCCCAGCTTGGAATAGAGCCAAAGAATAATCTTTTCCTTTCTTGAAGCTGGGGAATAGGTACTTTTATTTTCCATTGACATTTATGTCAAACATGTATATTAGCAGTTGCGCTAATACACACTTTTGATTTTGCTTTTCTTCTGAAACTTGTAAGAAAAGAAATGAGTGCAGTGAATATCATTTGTTTTCTATCTGCCAGTCACAAGATTATATGTTATTTGGGACCCAGGCTGCTTCAAGGATTATAGTTATATATAGTTAAAAAGGTAATATGTTGGGGCACCTGGGTGGCACAGCGGTTAAGCGTCTGCCTTCGGCTCAGGGCGTGATCCCGGCGTTGTGGGATTGAGCCCCACATCAGGCTCCTCCTTCTTCCTCTCCCACTCCCCCTGCTTGTGTTCCCTCTCTCGCTGGCTGTCTCTATCTCTGTCAAATAAATAAATAAAATCTTTAAAAAAAAAAGGTAATATGTTATTGATGGAAATACTTTAATGTTTTAAACACTATGGTGAAAGCTGTTACTTTTATGTCTATTTTTCTCTCTTGTGGGAGTGTGTCGTATCATATGCCTGCCAAAAGTAGTCTTGATGGATGCTGAATTATAGATCTAAAAGTTTGTTGTTTTTGCTGTTGTTAGAGATACATCTAGAAGTGATGACTTTTTGAAAGTTAATTAACAGTTATCAGTATTTTAGAAGGTTAATGATTATAGTGTATGTCTTTTATATAAGGTAGGCTGAGTTATTTTAGTATCTGTGAATCATTTTACCACACATATCATAGTACCATTTTTATAAAGTATTTTGGTTTAATTTTTATTTTGTAATATTTTTATTCAGAATGAAATAAAGAGCTATTTATGACTGTTTACTGGAACTCTGACAAAAAGTAGATATTTTTCTAAATTGATCTCACACAGTAACATTTTAGTTTTTAAAATGTTTTCCTTTAAGATGCTAAAATAAATTCAGAGGGTATTCTTTATATTAGAAGTTAGAGAAGGCAAAATGAGTTTTCGATGTACTTTCTTTGTTGTATTGAAGTTTTATTAAAAATACCCTGTGTACTGTATTTACATATGAAATAAGCTCATAATATTTAAAAAAAGAATGGGTAATGGGTATTGTCATGTTTACGTGCAGCGCCTGTTTCCTTCCTTTACCTACAGCTCGTGCCATACCTCTCTGCCTTCCAGACGAATATTGTCCAGTGATAAAGCGACATTTATGATTTGGGTAAAGCATTTTTATGTGAAAGCTCTTTGAAAATGTGAAGCCTAATTCTTGTATTTATTTATAGTCCAAATTTCTGACCTGCTATGATAGTTAACCTTAAGAGCTTAATCACAACCCAGTACTAAAATTAATATATTGTTTATGAACTGCTATTGTTTAATTACTAAATGATACTCAAACATTCTTATCCTCAACATTTAAATTTTACAAATTTATACTAAATAGGTACTTAAATTTTCTAGAAAAAAGATGTCTTCGATGCCTGAATATGGTTACTGGGATTATTTATGTGATATTATTTATGTGTATGAAATAATGGATTTGAAATGTGGTTTTTCTCTTTGCATATGCAGTAAATAGTTGGACTTTTGTTGCCTAGTGATATGATCAAAAAAAGAGTCCTAAGTTAAATGATCTTCTGTAGTAAAATGGAAAAGGCAAGGGTTATCTGCTAATACAATGGCTATAAAATGGTATCTCATAGTTTTATTTTGCATTTCTTTGATTACCAGTGAGGCTAAGTTTCTCTTCATTCACTTGTTAGCCATATAGATTTCACCTTTAGTTGTCAGATTTAGCAAATAAAAATACAGGACAACCTGTTAAATTTGAATATGAGATTAACAGCAAATAAATTTTGAGTATAAGTATATACCCTTGCATTAGTTGGGACATACTTATACTAAATTTTCTTATTGCTTATCTTTAATTCAAATTTAATGAGGCATTCTGTATTTTGTCTTTACCTTCTGTAAACTGTCTGCTGCTGTCTCTTACCAAATTTTAAATTGCATTTCCTGTCTTCTTTTTGTTATCTTAAAGAGTTCTTGGCATACACTGGGTATTAAATGCTTTTTTTTTTTTTTTGAAGTTGCAAACATATTTTTCCAGTCTTCTGCCTGTCTGTTAACTTTATAATGTTTTTTTGTTGAATAACAAGTCCTTAATTTTGGTGGAGTCAGTTCTTTCAGTTCCATCAGAATTTTCCCATATTGTTTGTACTTTTGAGATCTGAAGAAATCTTTTTATCAGTCAAGGTCACAAATATATCATCTTACTTTCTATTTCATTAGCTTCATAGTTTTACCTTTCACATTCAGATCTTTAATACATTTGGTGTTTGTTTTAAGGGAAGAGTATTAGGAAATGAAGTTAGAGAGGTACTGGAGGGAGCAGGTTGCGTGGAGATTGTAGGCCGTTGTGGGGACTTTAGTTTTTATGCTCAGTGAAAGAGGAAGCCAGTGGAGGTTTTGAACAGCGGCCGCCACGGTCTGAAATCTGAAGTACACTTTTAAAAAATTTTTCTGATGACTCTTGGGAATAGGTTGTGTGAGGTATGACAGAGACTGTTGTTAATTCTTCTCCAGTATCTAGGATATCCTTTTCTCTGTTCGTTTCTGAATCTGTCTTAGGGACTGTACTTTCCAGTTTCCCCTGACTATAGGAGATGTCTATCTGATTAGGTTTGGGCCAGTTAAATGTGAGCAAAAGTGGTATGTGCAATTTCTGGGTTATCTTCCTAACGATGAGGAGCTAGTCCTGTTCTTCTCCCTATGCCATGCACCCCCCCCCCAACTGACTAGAAAGCAGCAACAGCTGGAATGGCAACAGGGGCCTTGAATCCAGAGGTAGACATCCTGTGGTGAGAATGGCAGAGCCATCCCCATCAGCCTAGGTCCCCAGATGACCTTGTGGAACAGAACCAACTACTACTCACCGTCCTCCCCTAAGCACCAGCCTATCTCTGTACTGTTTCTAGGAAGAGAAGAAGCTTTCTTGTTTGAGCCACTGTATTTGTTATCATTTTATCACAGCAGCTTTCCCCATACCCAGTTTAATGCCAAAATTGGTACCTGAAGTGGGATGTTGCCATGATAAATAGCTAAAATGCATGGCCCTGGCTGAGTGGTTGGCCAGCGGACAGTAGGCACCGTGTTATAGGCTGGAAAACGGGTGACCCTTGTTATGCTATGGCAGAACACTTGGGGAAGCTGTCACCTCTGATAACTTGGAAGGGCATGGATGTGTCTGCCCAGTTTGTACCTCCAGGGCAGTGGTTAGAAAGACTGCTACTGTGAGACGTCTCACACTAGTTGACTAGCTGCTTTAGCAAGGAACTCCAAGAGGGTGTCAAGTAAGAGAACAATTAGCTAGTTTGCACTTCGAGTTGGGAGGGGGTATAAATTTGCTAATGAAGTTCTGTACACCCCTGGCCTATGCTTCACATTGATGGAAAGGACAGTAATACGGGGTATTGCAGGGTTGGAAAAAATAGTTTCTTTCTCCCAAACAACAAGAGGTTAGATTCATTTTTAGGAACCTTCGTCAGATTTTCTTGGCCAGAGAAAAGTGGAAGCCAGGCTAGGCAAGGATCATAGTAAGGATTTATCTTCCCACCTGAACCAGTCACTTAAGCTAGGTAAAGCTCCAGTTACAAATCCAGTCTCAGTTCCCTAGGACAACAAAGGTTTATTTCTTACTTCTGACATGTCTGTGGCTCCGTTCCACCATCTTCTACCACTCCAAGCCAAAGGAATAGGCTTTCTGGGGACATTGCTGTTCTGTTTCAGAGGAAGAGAGACATGGCAGACCCAGCTGCTTGGAAGCGGCATGTGTTACTTTTGTTCATATTTTATTGGCCAGACCTAATGGAGTGGCTGAGCCTGAAATCATTCAGGCAGAAAGAACATTTTAAGTCACATGGGTTGCCCCGATGTGAATGGGGTGTGGTGATGGTATAATCATCCTGCCGCGTGAATCAGATGCTCTCAAGTTAGCTAAACTTAAATTGAGAGAGAGGGATGCATCTGCCTCGGAGGTCAGCTAATAATAGGAGGACAGAATTGACAAGCTTAGCATCTACCATCAGACTAAATTTTGAGTTGTGGCTACTTTCATGTGGCACTGGCTGAAGACAAAGAGACCTATGGAGGTTTTGAGAGGATTGTGTTGCCAAAGATACCACAAGTTTCGCTTGGCAAAGCCTGTGATGATTTGACGTTGTTTGACAACTAAAGCAATCTTTGACCCCCAAACATGTACCCCCAGGAAATAGGCTATTAGCTCTTTCCTGCCTCTTTGGAGCACATACTCTCCTATGTTCACTTCCTATATTTCCAGCAAGGATAACAGAAGAAAGTATCTTCCAGAGACAAAGCCAGGCTGTAGCAGACAGATGGACAAGCGAGTCTGTCCCCTCCTTACAGGCCCCCCTGCCTCCCACAGCTGGCCCAGCACAGAACCTAAGTTTAACCAAGGAACTTGCTTCCCGGGTAGAGTGGAGACTCTTTGCCATTCCTGTCCAGCAGTATTTCATCATTGGTGAGAATAGTATTTGCCATTCTTCTCAGAATGGAAGACTTAATCGCATTCATCTTAATTGTATTCCGTTGTATATTGGGTGTAAGGGTAGTGGTAGAGAGCAAAGTTACTTGTCTGTTCGTTTGTAGGTCACTGGACGGGGGACAGAGACACATTCGTATCTGTTGAAGAGGTTGTGTATCACCCAGAGATCTTGGAAGTATTCTTAGTGATTTTTTTTCACTTGAAGTTTTTCGTTTATATATTCATTCTGTGAAAGTTTATCTTTCAAATTGTCTAACAAAGAGTTTAGAAATAAACTCCTTTTTTTGAACATCATTCCTGTTTTGATTTCCTTTTTATTTCATATGCGTAACATATTCTTGTAAAAATTTTGTGTCCTGATATTTTCATGTGCTGTCCTTTTTCTTTCTTGCTGTAGAGTTCTTACACTTGTACGGTTATTGTTATTATATAACATTTGGTTTTTCCCATTCTTGTATTGCTGTTGGCTGCTACGGACTGAGTTGTGTCCCCCCAATTCATGTGTTGAAGCCTTAATCCCCCGTGTGACTATATTTGGAGATAAAGCTTAAGGGTGATCCAGTAGAGCTAGTAGAACCGGTGTCCTTACAAGAAGAGGAAGAGACAGCAGAGCTCTCGGCCATGTGAGGATACACTGAGAAAGCAGCTGTCTGCCACTCACGAGGAGGGTTTTCACCAGAACCAGATGACACAGGCACCTTGATCTCGGACTTCCAGCCTCCAGACTGTGAGAAAAATGAATTTTGTTCTTTAAGCCACCCACTCACGGTATTTTATTATGGAAGCCCAAGCTAAGACAGCCCAGATTTTTAACTGCTACACCACATGCAAGGGGCTTTTCTCAGATCAAGGTCCATAGCAAAGGAAACTGCAAAGAAGAGTCCGAAAGAGGAGAATATCAAGAAAGAGTAATGTTACTGAAGCCAAGAGGCAAGCTTTTTTAAAATTGAGAATGTCAGTATTAAATTGACAGGTCTAATAAATTCTGAATGAATTTTCAGTTAAGAAGTTGTTTGTATTTTGGAGAGAGTTTTGTGTTTGTACAAAATCCAGATTGCGGAGGTTGAGTAGTGAATTGGGGGTGCTGGTGGCAGTGGTGGAAATAATGAGTTTAAACTCTTTTTCAAGACACTTGGTTGTGATTGGGAAGGCGCAACTAGGACAGTGGCAAGAGAGAATCACATCTGGGGGAGTGAGTATATCAGGTTCTTTTGTTCATTTGTTTTATAATGGGAGAGCTTTAAGCATTTATGTACAGTGGGGGGAAGGTCAGAAAGAAGTGGAAGATTTGGAAGAGGAAGGCAGATAAATGATGGCATCAGATCCCTTAGGAGGTGGGGTGGCTTGAGTTGTGGAGCCCTGGTTGAAGGTTATCTTTGGGAGGGCTGAGGGACATCCTTCTTCCACTGTCTCAGGAAGGAGGTAGGAGTGTGGTTGTTAGGCAGGAGGGGTGCAGGAAACTGAGGGAGTCTGACCTAATAACCTCTCTCTTGGTTCTGTGGAGGTAATGTCACTTGCTGAGTAGAGGGAAGAATAGGAAGCTTGAAGAAAGTGATCGAAGTTTGGAATTGATTCTGTGAAATGTGAGACAGGGAGTTGATTGGGAGCCCACAAAGAGAATGATGGGCAGCAGCAAGCAAGGGCCCTGTTGAGATGGGAGACCATGCATTTGCAGAGTCTCTGGTCCACTTGGTGGACTTGGGGCTTTTATAGGAGCAATCTCTAAGTCTGGGTGTGGGAGTGGGGAAGATTGGTATAGGGGAAGGACAAGCCAGCAAGAAAGCTACGTTTTGGCAAGGGAGTGGCCAAAGCTGGATGATCAGATCCTAGGCTTATAGTGGAGATGAAGTGGAGCTTGGAGCGTGGCTCATGGATCAGGAAAAGAATAGAGAGGGCATGGGGAAAAACTGGAATCTGAAACATATTAAGATCAAGTATGATTTATTTGTTCGTTTATTCATTCAATAAATATTGAGCATATCGTCCAAACACTGCTCTCTGTGGTGTGGCTACTTAGATCAAAGCAAAGTCCCTGCCCTGCTAGAGCTTATTTCTAGACGGGAGGTAGTAAACATATGTATGAAAATGTTAAAAAGAACAATGAAGGGTAAGGGGATAGAGAGTGATGCAGATGCTATTTTAGATAATGTGAACAAGAAGAGACTCTTGGAAGAGATGACCTCTGAGCAGAGACTGGAATGTAGTTAGGACACACCAATGGGAACAGCATCCCAGGGTATGCAGACAGCATGGCGGAGCCCTGGCCCGGAGCTCGTGTGAGGAGTGGCCTGGTAACTGGGGAGTGATAGTGAGGAGGAGAGTGGTAAAAAAAAAAAAAAAGGCTGTGATACTTCAGGGCTGCAGGAGGATCTGGGATTTTATTCAAGTGTCCTGGGAAAGCCATTGGAAGGTTTGAATCAGAGAAGTGACGTGATCTGTTTTACTTTTCTGAAGGCTCAGGTTGGCTGTTCTGTGGAGCCTTGATTGGCAAAGGCAGGTAAGGAGTTGAGAGAGCTGGAAGGGTGAGATTGTAGCCCATAAGTAGCATATTGGAGTTTCAGATTTCAGCAGTTGAATGCTTCTGGGTGAAGGATCCCATTGCTGCTCTTTAAAGCAGACACACCCACTCCACAATAGGCATTATTTTCAGTGGGTAAAGGTCTGACCCCAACCCTTGGCTTCTGCCGCACCCTTTCCTGTTTTTGACTCTGCCCCTCACCAGCTTCATTATTCATTCTCCCATTTTGTCCTCGCTGGTCTTTCAGATGTGATGCGTGCTGTTGTCTGCCGAGTCAAGACTTCCTCTAGGTTTAGGTTTACAGACCTTTTCATCACTCTGATTTTAGTCTTCGGAAAACCTCCCTGCAAGCCCACAATGTAAGACAGGTGAAAGTAGGGGAAATGGAAGCCGGCACTACCATGTTCTGCCCACTTAGCACTGTTCTCTGAGTCCCTGAAGCAAAGCCCAAGCCTCCCGGTTCACGGTGTGGAAGAGCCCCGCACTGATCTGTAGCTCCTACTCTCTTGTAGCACACCATCCTCGGGATCACCTCGGGTCACCCCCTCCAGGCTCAGCCTGTGCCGCCGTAATTTGCAGGCACCTCGCCGGCCAGGCGGCAGTAGGCACAGCCTGCGTTTACAAAGTGGTGTGTTGAGGACACTCAGAACTATGAGGTAGGCATGGTACATCTTCCCCAGCGTTCGTTTTACTAGCTGTTACTTAATTTACCGAATTTGCCCAGCAAAAGTGAATGTAGTTCTAATTATAAACCGTGAGATCTTTCTCAACAAATTCTTTTATTGACTCTAATTAAAAATGCTAACTTTTTTTTTAAAGTAAGAAAATAGGTATATTATAGTTTAGAATAGACCAAGAAATGTAAAGTTTGTGTGGGCCAGTTAGTGCCGTGCCTTCGGTCTCCTGGGGATATTTAGTCCCTCTGCTTTTCATTAAGGGTAGTTTGATAGACCGGGTTAGAACTGCCTTTTTAGGTGGTTGGATTTGTAATTCTGTATTTTTGTTTTTATGTTTAATGGAGCTATCATAACATTTTTATTCACATGGGTTAGGAACTGGCTATGATATAGACTTGAGCCTTCAGGCTTTTCTGGTTAAAGGTAGAGAAGTATGAGTATTTTCCTCCTTTACTCAGGTTTCATTTTGACAGATGTCATTAAACATGGCTGCATTATAAAAAGGATTTATAAGAGCCAAGTGATGGCCTAGTAAGGTCAATACTTAAAACAAGGTCATCCTGGGCCACAAAATAAGTTTGACACTTTAGATTTTTTTTTTTTAAATAGGATATCCCTTGCATTAAAATCTATAATGTTTCTTCTTGAGAGTTGATGGTGAATTTTTAAGCACTAAGATAAATTTCTTTGTTTGGACGGTTTGCCTTTAGGAAATTGATTTAGCACTAGGGATTTTGTATAACACTGCCAAATTATAAGGTTAATGAAGGACTTGGTCAAGTTCACTGATGCATCCTGAGCACAGCACCTGCCACATAACACTTAATAACTATTTTTTGAGTGAATGAATGAATCATCTTTGATATACTGTGGAAATAATACTGTCTGGTTATCAATACAAGCAGCATCAGGGTTGAATGAGGGTGCCTTCCTGGGTGTGCTGTCACCAGTGTTGCCATGAATATATGGCCCCTTTAAATTAATAAAAATAGGGGCAGAGCTGTAAGGTTTTTTTTTTTTTTGAGTCTGCCAGTTGTCCAGTTTATTTAATCATATAAAATGCCAATTCTACCAGCAAAGTGGGGATAGCGACACAGACTTTGTTTATTGAGTGTAAGTAGTTGCCCTAAGTTTAGATGAGGTATATAGAGTGGGAGAAAATACATACATGCAAATCAGTTATCTGACAATGGACTTTTATCCAGAACAACACAATTAAAAAATGGCAGAGGACCTGAATAGACATTTCTCCAAAGAAGACTTATAAGTTGTAAATCAGCTCATGAAAAGATGCTCGACATCATTAGTCATGGGGTATGCAAGTCAAAAATCACAAAAGGTAACACTTCATACTAACTATTTGGTTATAATCAAAGATAGATAATAGCAAGTGTTGGTAAGAATGTGGTGCAATTGGAACGAACATTCATACATTGCTGGTGTGAGAAAAGGAGGCAGCCACTTTGGAAAACAGCCTAGCAGTTCTTTAAAAGGTTAAAACGTAGAGTTACCATATGTTACCCAGCAATTCCACTCCTAGGTCCATACCCAAGAGAACTCAAAACACACATCCACATTAAACATTTATACAATGTTCATAGCAGCATTAGTCCAGATAGTTAACACATAGAAACAACCCAAACGTCTATCAGCTGTTGAGGGTAAGCAGAATGTGGCATATCATTCACACGATCCAGTGGAATATTATTTAGCATGAAAAAGGAATGAAGTACTGACACGTGCTACAACATGGACGAACCTCAAAACATGCTAAGAAGTCAGACACACAAATTGCCCTATGTGGTATGATTCCATTTATAGGAAATGTCTAGAATAGGCCAGTCTGTTGGGACAGAAAGTAGATTAGTGGCCAGGAAGGGCTGGAGAAGGGAGGTGGGGAATGACTGCTAATCATCATTTTTAGGATGATGAAAATGGTCTAAAAAATTCTTTGCGGTGATGGATTTATAGCTCTGTGAACATACCAAAACCAGTGAGTCATCTGCTATGAAAGGGTTAATAGCGTAGCATGTGAGCTATATCTCAAAGCTATTAAAAAAAGAATAAATGAGGTAATGTGCGGGAATATACTTCGAGCTACTTGAGAAGATATTATTGTAGTTTGACTGTGAGGCCTTTAAATAGTAGCAGGATGACTTAGATATTTTCCCTTGCTTGCAGGTCTGTGATTTTTATGCCGTGACTCAACTTTATAAGGCTATAACTCAGCAATATAAAATATTGAAAACGTTGAAACATTACATGAAAACCGCTTGGCTTACTGTTTTTAGTTAATAGGATTTTCGGAATCTGTTAATTAGCAATAAGTAGAATGTCATTAAGGAATTAGATTTTTGAATCATAAAATTTTAGAACTGGAAGAAACTTTAGAAGTCATGTATTCTAGGCCCCCCCATTTTGTTTTATAAGTGAGAGAAATGAGTCCC
This sequence comes from Ursus maritimus, assembly GCF_017311325.1. Taxonomy (NCBI): domain Eukaryota; kingdom Metazoa; phylum Chordata; class Mammalia; order Carnivora; family Ursidae; genus Ursus; species Ursus maritimus. The sequence goes on from NW_024425675.1 coordinate 6,009,805, forward strand.
ATAGGGTAACTAAGGTTAACTAAGATGTCTTAGGTCACGGCGTAGTGTAAATTCTAGAACCGAGTGGGTGTTCTTTCTCTTGACTACCATTGGTTTTGGTGCTGTGATGGTATTAGCACTAATAATACTAATAGCAGCTATTTAAATGTTTCCTGTACTTTATTTATATTTTCTTGGTTACACAGATTCCGAAGTTGATTCATATAACCTGGTGTTAGTTTCCCATTGTTCTGTAACAAATTAAGAGAAACTTCATGGCTTTAAAACGACACATTTATTTTCCTACAGTTCTGGAGGTCAGAAGCCCAAAATGAGTGTTACTGAGTGTTGGCAGGACTGCATTCCTTTCTGGGGGTTTTAGGGGAGATCAGTTTTCTTGTCTTTTCCAGCTTCTAGAGGCTGCCCACATTCTGTGGCTTGTGGCCCTCCTTCTATCTACAGAGCCAGCGGTGGTGGGTCAGGTCTCAGAAGCAGTCTTTCTGGTTCTGGCTCTTATGCGTCTCTCTTTTCCCTTTAAGACCCTTGTGGTTCCTGTGGGTCCACCTGGGTATTCCAGAATAGTCTCCTTATTTTAAGGTCAGTTGATTAGCAACCTTAATTCCTGGTTGCCATGTAACATAACATATTCACAGATTCCTGGGATTAGGATGTGGGTATTCTTCAAGGGGATTTATGTACCTGCTGTGCTTACCACAGTCTGTTAAGTAAAGAGATTTAGGATCAGAGAGGTTAAGTAAGTCATTCAAAGTTGCCACATTAGCAAATGAAAAAGCCAGTATTTTAACCCGTGACTATTATTTAGCATATCTTTCACCATAACATGGTCTTTTCCTAAATGCTGTTTCCTCCTGGTCTGGCAAAGTAAATAGGACCCCGAACCATGTTCAGATAGTAAATAGCTCTTTCTTACTAAAGTAAAATCACATTTACTTTAATAGTATTAAGAAATAGATTATATTAATATGGAACAATTAAAAGCATGGTAGAGGAGTATATTTACTGATATGGAAACATGTTTATGACTCATCAAGAGTTTCAGTTCATTAACCCCCTCCCCCCACTCTTCTCTATTCATTAGTTCCCTTCTGTCATCAGTTCTTCCTGACCCAGACCTAGCTGCCCTAATTCAAATTGCTCTCCTGCAGATTCCCTTATTCTTTGCACCTTTTTGATCTCTCCCATCTGGCAAAGCCAGGGGACTGGAGGAGCCCAACTACCTGCCTGTTGGTTTCACTTGAGTGATGTATGCAGCAGCCTCATTTGCTGGCAGCCTTCCCATGTATCTCTGTTCTCTTACACCCACAGCACACCTCCTCCATTCTTTCTAACCTTACCCCGACTGGTGTCACTTGCCATCTTAGCGGTTTTCCATGGAGTGGACCACTGTTGAGTGTTGCTTCCTTTCAGGAACACTCTTTTCTTGGCCTTTGATCCACCACTGTTTCCTGCCCTGCCTTTTCCCATTCTGGCTGACCCCTTTCAGTCTTCTGTGTTGGTTCTTCCATTTTGACATGACTGTGGGAAGAGGAGCTCCTCAAGGTTTCTTCTTTTTCTCACCTTGTACTTTGCATTTTATTTATTTATTTTATTTATTTATTTTTTATAATAATATTTTTTATTATATTATGTTAGTCACCATACATTACATCCCTGGTTTTTGATGTAAAGTTCGATGATTCATTAGTTGCGTATAACACCCAGTGCACCATGCAATACGTGCCCTGCTTACTACCCATCACCAGCCTATCCCATTCCCCCAACCCCCTCCCCTCTGAAGCCCGCAGTTTGTTTCTCAGAGTCCATAGTCTCTCATGCTTCATTCCTCCTTCTGATTACCCCCCTTTCTTTATCCCTTTCTTCTCCTACCGATCTTCCTAGTTCTTATGTTCCATAGATGAGATAATTGTCTTTCTCTGCTTGACTTATTTCACTTAGCATTATCTCCTCCAGTGCCGTCCATGTTGCAGCAAATGTTGAGAAATCGTTCTTTTTGATAGCTGAGTAATATTCCATTATATATATGGACCACATCTTCTTAATCCAGTCATCTGTTGAAGGGCATCTTGACTCCTTCCATGATTTAGCTATTGTGGACAATGCTGCTATGAACATTGGGGTGCATATGGCCCTTCTCTTCACTACGTCTGTATCTTTGGGGTAAATACCCAGTAGTGCAATGGCTGGATCATAGGGTAGCTCAATTTTTAACTTTTTAAGGGACCGCCACCCTGTTTTCCAGAGTGGCTGTACTAACTTGCATTCCCACCAACAATGTAGGAGGGATCCCCTTTCTCCACATCCTCTCCAACAATTGTTTCTTGCCTTGTCAATTTTTGCCATTCTAACTGGCGTAAGGTGGTATCTTAGTGTGGTTTTGATTTGAATTTCCCTGATGGCTAATGATTTTGAACATTTTTTCATGTGTCTGTTAGCCATTTGTATGTCTTCATTGGAAAAGTGTCTGTTCATATCTTCTGCCCATTTTATGATTTGTTTATTTGTTTCTCGTGTATTGAGTTTGAGAACTTCTTTGTAGATCTTGGATACTAGTCTTTTATCTGTACTTTGCATTTTAAATATGATCTCCCATATCTATTTCTCTAGCATAGGTTTTTCTCAGCCTGAGCACGTAGTGGCATTTTATTTATTTATTTTTAAAGATTTTATTTATTTATGTGACAGAGAGACAGCCAGCGAGAGAGGGAACAGAAGCAGGGGAGGGGGAGAGGAAGAAGCAGGCTCCCAGCGGAGGAGCCCGATGTGGGACTCGATCCCGGACCGCCGGGACCACGCCCTGAGCCTAAGGCAGATGCTTAAGGACTGCGCTACCCAGGCGCCCCACCTAGTGGCATTTTAGATGGGGTAAATTTTTGTCGGGGGGGGGCTGTCTTGTGCACCTTAGGCTATATAGCAGCAACATCTCTGGCCTCCACCCACTAGATGCCAGTAGAACCCCCCCCCCGTCCCACAAGTGGTAACCAACAATGTGTCACACATTGCTGAGTGTCTCCTGGGGGACAGAATCACTCCCAGGTGAGAACCATTTATCTAACCTGAAGCTCTCATCTGAGGATCTAAGCATAATACCTTTCTGGCAGCTCCACTGGAATGTCTCCTAGGCATCTCATATTTAACATGACCAAAGTGGTTATTTCTTTCTGGTACACTCTTCCTCCTGCTTTCCTTATTTCATTTATGGCCTTGCAGGCCATTGGAAATACTTGGCTTTTTTTCTGAGTGAATTAAGGAACTATCAGAGGGCTTGGGGCTAGGAAATGATAGTCAGATCACTGTTGAGAAGAGACTATGAATTATAAGGTTGAAGCAGGAAGATTTGCTAAGAAACTGCTGTGGTGATCCAGGTAGAAAGACGGTATAGTAGCTTGGACCAGCGTGGTAATAGAGGAGATGGTAAGAAGTGGTATTTTTGGATTAAGTCTTCAATACAGATATCCCTGGGAGGAAGAGTGCATTGTATTATCATGAGACTAGTATCTTAGTGTGATTTGTTTATCGGGTATTTGCTGAAAACTTGCAGGAAACAGGTTTTGGTGGATCAGAGTTGAGAAGAGTGTAGCCAAAGCCCAGAACTTGTGGGGATGTTACTTGAATGGCGTCAGGCCAGAATGGGCAGTAAGGTGAGAGTCCCCACAGGAGGAGTAAGGAGGACATCCAGGAAAGCCGGGTACACTTCACAGTCTTCCCTGGGGCAGACCCTATCACTGTGAAACAAGTATCTATGGCAGTGTAGATAGAACAAATGGAAGTCAGAAGATTTGCTTTGACTAGATATTGGAAGCAGTCATCTTGGGCTATAAGCTAAAGTGAGGTGGCCATTGGCGTTTGGGATGTACGTTTTTGTCGTACAAGATTGCCTTATATGTAGTGGAACACTTAGGATCTCTAGTTCCTCACTGATAGCAATGTGTGCTCCCTCATTGTGACATCTAGAATGTGCCCTTCCCCCTCCAATTTCCAAACTCCTATAGGAGTCAGATGTGTTCAACTGCAAACCGCTTGACCAAGCCCCCTTTCTAATTTAAAATTGCCTGCCATAACCTCAAGTCAGAAGGCTATGGCATGCCAAGCCCTCAAAGAAAATGCAAATTGTTTCTAGTTTTGGGGACTTAGAAAGTATAGGAGTGAAATGTTGCCAGCAGTACTTCAAACTTAGCACTGGTGTTTATTGCTGATGCATCCATTAAGTGTTTTAAGTATAAGTGTCCTTATATGTGCCTTAAAATATTAATTCTTATTTCTTTCATAGAGGGTGTGGATGTTTCAGGGCCCTCTCTAAACATAGTGTGTAGGACACCTGCTCCAGCTGTTCTCTTCCCAGCATTGTTAGGTAAGGGAATTTGAATTAAAAGGAATGAAGAGTTTGTATACAAAGGAATTCCCTAGCTGTATTTTGGCAAAGGAAATGGAAATAGGATAGAAAGAGGGAGATTAATGGCTATATGTGAATGTTTGTGTACATCATGTCTTTATCAGGTCTAGCTGGTATCAAGAGCTAAATATTTTTGAAATCACACTTTAGAAAACTCAGTAGAAAATAGAATGTAGGGGCGCCCGGGTGGCTCAGTTGGTTAAGCATCTGGCTCTTGATTTCGGCTCAGGTCATGGTCTCAGGGTCCTGAGGTCTAGCCCCACGTCAGGCTCTGCGCTCAGTGGGAAGTCTGCTTCTTTCTCTCCCTGTCTTCCTCTGTCCCGCCTCTCCCATGCTTGTGTGTGCGCACGCGCTCTCTCTCAAATAAATAAATCTTAAAAAAAGAAAATAGAATGTAATATATATCAGATTTGTGATAACTCAGTACGATATGATAACTCAGTATTAGGACAATGAAAAACACCAAAGAATCGGTCAACAATGTGAATATATAACATTTAAACTTATTCACAATGGAAAAATCATATAACAGACTGGGGGAAATGCTCGCATCAAGTGTGACTAAGGGTTAATATCTAATACCTGAAGGGTTCTCTTAAACTTAATGAGGAAAAAAAATATCAAGACTTAGTACATAAACAGACAGAGAATTTTAACAGATGAGTAATACAATTGGTAATAAAAATGTAGGAATAGGTTCATTATCACAGGTAATCAAAGAAATGCATTTTAAATCTACCTTGAGTCACCCTTTCTATTCTCTTAAAAGTACTGGAAATTAAGTTCACTCCCAGTTCTGGTGAGGTTTTAATGAAGTGAGTGCCGTTCATGTTTAGTTGTTTCTCGTGCTATACTCTCCGCCACTGCCTTTCTCTGAACGTGTGTGATTTTAGGTTCTTCTGCCTTGTCCATATTGCATTTACCCCTCCTCTTCCTCCTGACCTCCTGTTGACTTCTCATCCTTTGAGAGCAGCAGTCTGATGGGAGAGACATCCCACCGCACTTACCCTGCTGGTGAGCCATCCTTGATTTGCATTCAGCCCTAGACTGAGGTGCTGGGTATATGCGTCAACCCCTGCCCCTTGAGTAGGGGTTCTTGAGGTTAGGGGAGGTCAGCTGTCTCAGGGCCTGGCACACAGCAGTTGTTCAATAAATGTTGAACTAAATTAATGAAATTTGATGAATATTTTAATGAACTACAGGTATGTCAAGATGATAATGTGGTCCCTGAAGGTGTAATTATGAGTGTAATTTATGACAGAATTTTATAACTGAATACAAAATGGTATGTTTAGTGTGATTTAACCACATTTGAAAAGTAATATGCAAAAAATGAAATGTTAATGATTTTAAATTACGGATAATAATTTTCTTTATTACATAAAGATAACTTTTTAATCTTTATGATAAAATATATAATTTTTAAAGTCAACTGACAGACTTACCTCCCCCTCTCCTCATCAAAGGCTAAACTCTTCTTCTTGTCCAATTATCTGGTTTAACTATCAGGAAGAAGAGTAGACCTACCCAGATTGTGGGCTCACAAGGGTAGCTGCATTTATGTGACTGTGAATTAAGTCTCCAAGCATATTTAAATTTTTACTATGCTTGGATGTATCTAGCTTGGGAGCTATTTTCCTTTTTCATTTTATTTTCTTAATGATTCGATCTTATAAAAATATGGTACTTAGTATTTTGTAGTTTATAAAGGCATTCACGTTATCGGTGAAAAGTTCTACAGCTTTTGATGATGTCAGATAGAAATGGTAATTGACTTCTTTTACATTTTTTGAGTATCTACCATCTGTCAGTGACTGAGATACAGAGTGCCTTCAGGGAAGTCCTTGTCTGGCAGGGAAGATAGGCAGCCATGATCACGTGATGAACATATGGCTGGGGTGCAGGGGGAGGGGGAAGCAGTTATTTACCAAGAAAATTGGCAAGATAATATGACTTTTTTTTTTTTTTTCCCAGTGAGTTGATTCTTGAGCAGGACTTTAGAAGATGAGCAAGATTTTTGCCAAAAGGAGAAAAAAAGGAAAGCATGAACAGAAAGGGGGAGGTGTAGAAGTACACAGTGTGTGCAGAAGCCCCTGAAAGACTTGAGAGAGGGATATGACATGATCATATTTGTATTTTGGAAAGAAAACTGAGGTCAGTATGGAGGATGATTGTTACGAGGAGACACAAGAGGAGTGGTTCTGTCTTTTCATTTTTATTTTTGCATGCTTTCTCATATGTAAGCATCCCTAGATTTTGATTGCAACATAGGTAAAACAAGTTTTATATTATGCACAGTGCTGGTCAGCCAACCATATGGCCTTTCTCAAATTCATAGCTGTACAACAGAGTGTCTCTTATGAACTTCTGGATGAGAACCAGTGGATTAGAGGAACGAGATCAACTAAGAGGTCATTGCAATGTTCCAGACAAGAGGTGACAGCTTGAATCAGGGCAGTAACAGAAACGGATGGGAAGGAATATATATGAGACGTTTTCCTGTGTAGACTCAGCGGACTTGATGTGAGGGGGTAGGGAGAAAAAGGAATTAAAGATTAGGGTTTCTCAGATTTTAATATGTATGTGACTTGCCTGGGGATTTTGTTAAAAGATAAATTCTAATTCAGCAGGTCTGGGGTGGGGCACAATCTTGTGTTTCTAAAAAGATTCCAGGTGATGAACAACAAGCACTGTTGGTCCCTGGACCAATCTTTAAGTAACAAAGGTCTATGGGCCAATTTTTAAGTAACAAGGGTGAGAGAACTTGAGCGTCAGGTTGTAGTATCCAGATGGTAATGTCATTATCTGAAATGGGGAAAACAGGAGAAAAGAAACTTTGGAGTGAAGTCCTTATGGGACATTCAGGTATAAAATTATAGATGCCTGGAAATTTGGATTTTTAACACGAGACAAATCAGGCCTGGAGATACAAATTTGGGAATTAGCATTTCATCAATTGTAGTAAAAGCCATAAGAATGAATGATATTACCTTAGCATAGTACCCTCTAGTTCCATCCATGTCGTTGCAAATGGCAAGATTTCATTCTTTTCGATGGCTGAGTAATATTCCATTGTGTGTGTGTGTGTGTGTGTGTGTGTGTGTGTATCACATCTTCTTTATTCATTCATCTGTTGATGGACATAAATAAGTCAGTCAGAAAAAGACAGATACCATATGATTTCACTCGTATGTGGAATTTAAGAAACAAAACAGGTGACCATAGGGGAAGGGAAGGAAAGATAAAATAAGCTGAAAACAGAGAGGGAGGCAAATCATAAGAGACTCTTAACTATAGGAAATAAACTGAGGGTTGCTGGAGGGGAGATGGGTGGGGAGATGGGGTAACTGGGTGACGAACATTAAGAAGAGCACGTGAAGTAATGAGCACTGGGTGTTGTATGCACCAGATGAATCACTGAATTCTGCCTCTGAAACTAATAATACAGTATATGATAATTAAATTGAATAAAATAAAAAAAAATTAAAAACCAAAACAAATAGAATGGATGACATTATGTACAAGAAAGAGTTACAGATAACATTAGAATGTATACTTCCATTTGCTAGAATTTTAATGCTCAATTTAAGTTACTTTATAAACCAGCGATGGGGAAGAAATTGGATAGGTAGCCTCCTCTCTATGAGCAATGTGTAGGTATAAATTCAGATGTGGAGAAATCTTTGGAAAACTGCTTTATCTCATGGTAGTGACCATAGATCAGGTTAAATATTCCATGGGTCAGGTTACAAACAAATTGAAGTACCTTGTTATGTAAATTCATTCATACAAACAAATATGTATTAAACATGTTCAAAATGCCAGCTACTCATCTGTGCTCTAGGTTTAAAATAGTAGCACATAAGATGTATCCCCCAAATACGGCGATTGCAACAGAGGCTAAGTGATTACAGTACAGTGGGAGAAATGCTGGTGAGAAGTGCAGCAGGGGCCTGTGACTCAGTGTGGGGAGGAGGAACTGTCTTCTTGAGGAAGTATCATTTAAGCTGAGACAAAAGGCTGAGGGAGGTGACCTAGAAGAGGTCAGAGAGAGCATGACAGCAGGGACTACAAGGGAAAAAGACCCTGCAGGCTGAAAGAGGGCAGTGTGGCCAACCCAGAGAGCGTGCAGTGTGGAGAGTAACAATGAGGTTGGAGAGGTGAACAGAGTCGATGGCTAGGCCCCCTCTCCTGGGACTTGGTAGAGGGTGAAGGGAGAAAGTGATGTATTTTCCAAAGGAAAAAGTATTATTATGTCTGGGTGTAGTTCAAACAATAGTCTTGTGTGTTTGATTTTATTAGAGTTTTATGGACTGGCCCAGTAAGGGAATGACCCACGTAACATTGTTTCTATAGGAAGAATGTTTTGGGCTTCAAAAACTGTCTTAAAATTTAACTTCCAATTTTGTTTTTCACCATTTGGGGACTGCTTGGATAGGCATACAATTCTAGTGCTTTTTGTTATTTGTGCTCAAATTGTACTTTCTGTACTGTTTATCGACGTGGCTACGGTGTTGATTTTCCACTCCTTGATATGAATCAAAGGTATTCCACAGATGTAGTTGAAATGTCTTCTTTTCTTGAACAGATTCAGAAAATGTATGGAAATAAAAATAGAAATCTTTTTATACATTGTTTGATTTTCAGAGTGTTTGTTCTTTCAAGTTAAGGGTTCCCTCTGTAAACTATATTGTGGTATAGTGTTATATACCAAGAAAGTTTGAAAAATGAAATTGACATGAAAATTGTTACAAACAGAAAGTAGAAGATATTGGTATGATTTCACTGTTGAATTCAAATGGAATGCAGAAGGTAAACAATACAAGGATAAAATGCCTAACTTTTAAAAATACTTTAATAATCTTGAGCTTATCACCATCATCTTCTTCATGACTATTGTTATCAGTAGAAATACTAGATATTTTAAAGTAGGAAAGAGCTGTTAAGGCAGTCCCTTTATAAAATAGATCTATGTGAGCTTCATTTTGTTTAATAAATGAAACTTTAGTCTGAAACTCCCTCAAATTCCCATGTCTCGAATAGGCAAAGTTAATTTCACTTGCACCCATCTCAGCAAAAATGTCTTTCTGTATCAGAATGTTTTGAGGTGGCAAGTAATGGAAGACCCAACTGAAACTGAAAATAATAGGTAAATTTTATGATCTCATAAAACTAGAAATTTGGAAGAAAGATGGTTTTATAGTTGGTTCATGTAGCAGCTAACTGCTGTCATTAGGCTCTTAGGATCTATCTTTCCATTCTAACATCCTTTTGTCCTCGGGCTTGTCCCCTCTTGGTCTGAAGATGGCAGGCAGCTTTAGCTCTAAGATTTATACCCTCATATCCAGGCACCCAAGACTGTAAGAAAGGAAGGTGTTTCTGGTATAGCAGTGGTTCAGCTGCTATAATAAAATACTATAGACTGAGTGGCTTAAACAACAAACATTTATTTTGCACAGTTCCGGAGTCTGGGAAGTCCCAAGATTAAGTTGCCTGAAGATTCTTGGTGAAGGCCTCTTTCTGGCTTGAGGACAACCACCTTTTTGTTGTTTCCTCACATGGCAGAGAGCTTTCTAGTCTCTATCTCATTTTGTAAGAACACTAATACCATGTTGGGGGCTCCACCCTCATGACCTTATGTAACCTTAATTACCTCCCAAAGGCCCCACCTCCAAATACCATCCCATTGGGGATTAGGGCTTCAACCTGTGTTTTGTGGGGTGGGGAGCACAAAAATTCAGGCCATAGCATTTCTTTGATGTCTTTTTGTAGAGTGAAAAAAGCTTTCCCCAAAGAATCTTAGCAGACTTCACTACCTGAATGTACATCATATAACCCATTTCTAAACCAGTCCATGGCAAGGAATATGGAAGTCCTGTGATGGGCTTAGACTAGTCAAAATTTGTGGCCCTCCAGTCCTCCCAGAGAAGAACTAAATTAGGATTCTGTTTTCCAGGAAGACAGTGGACTGGGAAGGCAACCACTGGTGCCTGCCATACCTCCCAAGGCCAGTTCCTCTGAATCATTTTCTTACTTTTGGGAGACTTTTTTCTGTTAATTTTTTTAAAATCACCTCTTCTTGTTCTCTTCAGGCTATATTGAAAGAAGAGTCTACATGTGCTCTCTCTTCTTCTAGTGTATTCCTTAAATCTTCTGTAATCTGGATTCTGCTCCTCCTACTAATAACCTTTCCCTTCTGTCATCATCAGTGTCCACCTGATTGCCTGGTTCTTAGCCACTATTACCAGTAATGTTTGGCAAGACCAGTGGTTCTGCAGGCTTAGCATACACCAGAATCATCTGGACGATGATTAAAAATACAGATTGCTGGGCTCCATCCCTAGAGTTTCTGATTCAGTAAGTCTGAGCTGGGGCTTGTAGATTGGAGCTTATTTTTTTTGGTATTATTTATTTTACTAACTACTACCTTCTTCCTGAATTTCAAAACTCAAAATTACCTCTCAAACCTGCACTTCTTGTTCTTCCTGTATTCTGTTTTATTGATGAATACTAGTGTCCTTTTTCTCAAGTAAGAAACTGGAACTCACCCTGGTTTTTTATTCTTCCTTATCCCCATATACAGTCAATTCATGTTTCATGCTCTAAATACCCCTCACATGCATCATTTTGTTACCATCTCTACTGTCTCTGCTTCAGTTTGAGCACTTATTTCTTTTCACTTATGCTACTAGAATGATCTCTAACATGCTCATCCTATATTCTATCTCAGATTTTCTCTTATTTATACTTCATACTGTTGCAGAGTGATTTTTTTTTTTTAATGAAAATCTAATCACATTATTCCTACGCTCAGAATTCTTTGGGCTCCTGCACCTTCCAAATAAAATCCGGTCTCTGTCCCATGCAAACAAAGGGCTTCATGATTGAGTCTCTACCCACCTGTCTAGCGTTCTTTTTTCCCCTCTTCTCCTTTACTGTATTTCAATACTGAACTTGCCTCAATTCTGAGTTCTTTTGGGTTTTTGAACCTTTGCTTGTTTTCTCCTTGCCTGAAACAGTTCTGTTTCCCCCTTGACTGCTTCAATAGGTCCTGCTTACTTCCAAGACTTAGCTTAGGGATGCCTCTGCTATTGCCTTGCTTCCCTGGGAATTAGGGAATTCCCTTGGGAATTCCCTTTCTATTCCTGGGAATTAGGTATTCCTTTTCTGTGCAACCATATAGGTATATAAATGGTACTCATTTAGCACTTAATCACTGTTCAGTTCTGCAGGTTTATTGGGTGTTTGCTCCCTCTAGACTATAATTTCTTTAAGGACAAAGATTATACTTTTTATCTGTTTCCAAATATAGCACCTAACATAATAAGAAATGTTTGTCAAGTGACTGAAAGTTAAGGACCATTTTTAATGATAAAAACTGGTCATAAAAATCAAATCTGAAGAACTTAAGACTGGGGAACAAGTGAAGTGACAGAAACACCTTAGACTTTATTTGGATTTGTTCAAGATTCTGGTAGAATTCATGGTTCTTACAGTTTGTGACTGAGCAGGGATAGGGATTGCTGATAGATTATAGAAAACACTTGAGTGATGTTTACATTAGGTTGCCTTTTTCATTTCCTTCAGAGTTTGGATGAAATCTGGAAATAGGACCGTTGTTAAGAGTTCTTCGGCCCATTAAAAACTCTGTCCAGTAAGATAAGCAAAACTGATTCCAAAATTTTCTGATATATATATATAAATATATATATATATTTACATATATACACACACACATATTATATACATATACATGTATATATATTATATATATTATATGTATGTGTGTGTGTATATATATACTCCCTATTTATTTCATTGCTTTTTGAGAAATTTATGCAAACTTAAAAAAGTTGTATTTATTTATTTGTATTATTATAAAACTGCCATCTCTGTGATATATAAATTTTATTTTTAATATTTTAAAGGTTAATTTATTTATTCACTGTTTCTGAAAATACATGTCTGCCAAAAATTTCATAGTGGTTGTATGCTCTAGGCCTGCATTGTCTGTTACTAATTAAGTTCCCATATCATGCTAGCCACATTTCAGGTGCTCAATAATTGTATTGGACAGTACAGATACAGGATGGAAACAGTGGCTTTGAATGACCTATTAGATCAGATGAACTTAACAGATACACACACACACACACACACACACACACACAGAGAACATTCCATCCCCAAACACCAGGATACATATTCAAGTGCACATGGAACATTCTCCAGGATAGAGCACGTGTTAGGCCACAAAATAAGTCTCAAATTTAAGAAGATTGGAATCACATCAAGCATTATTCCCCCCAACCACAGAAGTATAATACTCGAAATCAATTACAAGAAGAAACTGGAAAAAAAACCACAAACACATGGATGCTAAACAGCATGTTACTAAACAATTAGTGGGTCAATGAAGAAATCAAAGACGAATTAAAAAAATACATGTAGACAAGTAAAAATGGAAACAAAACAGTATAAAACCTTTGGGACCCACTAAAAGCTGTCCTAGATCAAGAAACAAGGAAAATCTCAAATAAGTAATCTAACCTTACACTTACGAGGCCTGAAAAAAGCCAAAGCCCAAAATTTGTAGAAGGAAGGAAATAATAAAGATTAGAACAGAAATAAATGAAATAGAGGCTAAAAAGAAAGAAAGAAAGAACCATGAAACCAAGAACTGGTTCTTTAAAAAGATAAATAGAATTGATAAACCTTTAGCCAGACTCGTCAAGAAAAAAAAGAGGACTCAAATAAAATTAGAAAGGAAAGAGGAGAAATAATTGGCACCATATAAAAGTCATGACATCATGCAATAGAAAGGATCATAAGAGACTACTATGAAAAATTATATGCTAACAAGTTGGATAACAGAAGAAATGGGTGAATTCCTAGAAATATAATCTTCTAAAACTGAATCAGAAAGAAATAGAAAATTTGAACAGATTGATTACTAGTAATGAATTGGTAATCAAAAATCTACCAATAAACAAAAGTTCAGGACCAGGTGGATTCACGGATGAGTTCTACCAAACATTTAAAGAAAAGTTAATACTGATTGTTCTTCAACTATTTCAAGAAATAGAAGAAGGAAAACTTCCAAATTAATTTAATGAGGCCAGCATTACCATAATACCAAAACCAGACCAAGACACTACAAAAAAAGAAAACTACAGGCCAGTAATCCCTGATGACCATAGATGCAAAAATTCTCAACAAATATTAGCAAACCAAGTTTAGTAATATAGTAAAAGGATCATTCACGACAATGAAGTGGGATTTATTCCAGGGGTGCAGAGAGGGTTCAGTATCTGCAAATCATTCAACATGATTCATCACATTAACAAGAGGAAGGGTAAAACCACATGATCATCTCAGTAGAGCATTTGACAACATTCAACATCTGTTCATGATAAAAACTCTCCACAAAGAGAAGTTTAGAGGGAACATACCTCAACATAATGAAGATTATATATGACAAACCCACAGCTAACATTATCTCTTTTGCAAAAACTGAGCTTTTCCTGTAAGATCAGGAATAAGACAAGGATGTCTGCGTTCACCACTTTCATTCAACATATACTGGAAGTCCTAGCTGCAGCAATCAGACAAGAAAAAGAAATAAAGGGCATCCAAATTGGTAAGGAAGAAGTAAAACTCATCAGTTGCAGATGACATGATACTATATATAGAAAACCCCAAAAAACTATTAGAACTGATAAAATAATTCAGTAAAGTTGGACAATACAAATTAATATACAGAAATCTGTTGCATTTCTATATACTAATAACAAACAAGCACAAAAAGATATTAAGAAAACAATCCCATTTAAAATTGCAGCAAAAATAATGAGATACCTAGGAATAAATTTAACCAAAGAGGCTAAAGACCTATATTCTGAAAACTGAAGACACTGGTAAAAGAAATTAAAAGATGACTCAAACAAATGCAAGGGTATACCATACTCTTGGATTGGAAGAATTAATATTGTTAAAATGTCCATAGTACCCAAAACAATCTACAGATTCAACGGAGTTCCTATCAAAATACCAACAATATTTTTCACAGAACTAGAACAAATAATTGTAAAATTTCCACCTCATATAATTACAATTTTTTTTCTTCGTTGTGTACTGCTGATTTTTTAGTGATTTTTTTGAGATTCTTGAGTACTAAGTAATACACTAATAGGGAGGTATATAATGGTGGTTAAAACAGACTTACTCCCTGTCCTCAGGGAAATTACAGTGTAATGGATGAGGCAAGACAGACAGTGAACACATCAATAAACTATGTAATTACAAAAAAAAATCCTAGAATTTGTATAGAACTACTAAAGACCTCAAATAGCCAAAAAAAATCTTGAGAAAGAAGAACAAAGATAGAAATATCAAAATCCCAGATATCAAGATACACTACAAAGCTATAGTAATCAAAACAATATGGTATTGGTACCCGGGCATGTGTGCGCGCATGTGCGCACGCGCACACACACACACAAGACACATAGATAATGGAATAGGATAGAAAGAAACCCAAGCTTATATGGTCAATCTATGATGAAGGAGGCAAGAATAGACAATGCGGGAGAAAACCAATCTCTTCAGTAAATGGTATTGGGAAAACTGGATAGCTACATGCAAAAGAATGAAACTGGACCCCTCTTACACCATACACAAAGATAAATTCAAAATGGATTAAAGACCTAAATGTGAGACCTGAAACCATGAAAGTCCTAAAAGAAAGTATGGGCAGTAATCTCTTGGATATTTTGGCCTTAACATATTTATAGATGTATTGCCTTAGGCAAGGGAAAGAAAAGCAAAAATAAATGAATTGGGACTAAACCAAAAAAGCTTTTGCACAGCAAAGGAAACCATCAAGAAAATGAAAAGGGCAACCTACTGGATGGGAGAAGATATTTGCAAATGATATTTCTGGTAACAGGTTAATATCCAAAATATGCAAAGAACTTACACAACTCAACACAAAAATCCCCCAAATAATCTGATTAAAAATAGGCATAGAACCTGAATAGACATTTTTCCAAAGAAGACCTACAGCTGGCCGGCAGACACATGAAAAGATGCTCAGCATCAGTAATCATTAGCAAAATGCAAATCAAACCACAATGAAGTATTGCCTTACACCTGTCGGAATGGTTAGTATCAAAAAGACAAGAAATAACAAATATTGGTAAGGGTGTGGAGAAAAGGGAACTCTTATGCACTATTGATGGAAATGTAGATTGGTACCACCACTGTGGAAACATTATGGAGGTTCCTCAAAAAATTAAAAGTAGAAACACCATCTATCCAGTAATTCCACTCCTAGTCATTTACCCAAAGAAAACAAAAACACTAATTTGAAAAGATATATGCACCCTATGTTTATTGCAGCATTATTTATAATAGCCAAGATATGGAAAACCTAAGTGTCTATCAGTATATGAATGAAGAGGTAGTGTATATATGATGGAATATTGCTCATCATAAAAAAGAATGAGGTCTTGCCACCCACAACAATATGGATGCAGCTAGAGGTTATTCTGCTAAGTGAAGTGAGTCAGACAAAGATAAATGCCATATCATTTTACTTACATGTGCGATCCAAATAACAAAACAGACAAACAAAAACCCCAGAAACAGAATCATAAATACAGAGAACAGAACTGGTGGTTGCTGGGGGAGGGGGGTTAAGGAGAAGAGTAAATAGGTTAAAGGGATTAAGAGGTACAAAATTCCAGTTATAAAATAAATAGGTCATGAAGATGAAAAGTACAGCATAGGGAATATAGTCAATAATATAATAACGTATGGTGACAGATGGTAATTACACTTAATCATGGGGGGGAACATTGTATAATGTATAGAATTGTCAAATACTGTTGTATACCTGAAACTTAACATATAGGTCAACTGTACTTCAGTAATTAAAAAAAAATTTAATTCAGTTCCTCAATCATGCTAGCCATGTTCCAAATGCTCAATAATTGTATACCGATATAGGATATTTTCATCATTGTCTTAACAATAATTTAGTCAGATGATTAGGATATAATCTCAAATTACTTTTTTTTAAAAATCCAGACTTGTCCCTTAAACATGTGTTTTTAATATAAAATAAAACATAGATACGGAAGACCACTTAAATCAAATACATGGTTTACTGAATTATTGCAATGCTGATAACGCCCAGGTCAGGAAATAGAACTTTGTCAATCATCCTTGAAACTCTTCCATGTGTACTGTGTCAGTCACAACCCTCTTTTCTCTCTTAAATGATCATTATCCCAATTTTCATAGTAATTACTTACATTTTTCTTTTTAATATTTATGGAGTTAATTAGCTTCCTTTGACACTGTAGTTTGGTTTTAACCAAAATAAAAACATTTTTATTGCAATACAATTTCCATGCCATTAAATTAACCTATTTAACATATAGTTTGGTAGTTTTAGTATAGTCAACAGAATTATACAGCCATCACTACAATCTAGGTTTAGAACATTTTCATCATCCCAAAAAGAAATCTGTACCTGTTAGCAGTCACTCCCCATCCCTGTTTTTCCAATCACCCCAGCCTTGACAACCATTAATCTACTTTCTGTCTATATATTTGCTTATTCTGGCTTTCCATGTAAATTGAAGCATATAGTATGTGGTCTTTTGTGTCTGACTTATTTCATTTAGTATAGTGCCTTTGAGATTCATTGATGATGTAGCATATATTAATATTTTAATCCTTTGTGTTGCTGAATACTATTCCATTATATGGATATGGCACATTTTGTTTATCCATTCATCAGATGATGGACATTCGGGTTGTTTCCACTTATCGGCTATTACGATTAATGCTGCTGTGACATTTATGTTCAAGTTTTTGTGTGGATATATGTTTCTTTTCCTTTGAGTAGTTACTTAGTAGTGGGAATTGCTGGGTCAAATGGTACCTTATGTTTTAACCTTTTTGAGGAACTGCCAAAATGTTTTTGTAATTGGCTGCACCATTTTTCATTCCCACCAACAATGTAGAGGATTCTAATTTCTCCACATCTTCATCAGTACTTGCTCTTTCTCTTTTTGATTATAGCCATCTTACTGGCTATGGAGTGTTGTCTCACTGAATATTAAATTGATTAAAAATGTATTGTGTTTTTCACTTGCATTTCTCCAGTGGTTAATGATGTTGAGCATCTTCTCACGTATTTATTAGACATTTGTAAATCTTCTGTGGAGAAATGTCTATTCAAGCCTTTTGCTTATTATTTAATTTTTAATTAAATAACTTTATTTTTTATTAATGAGTTAGAAAGGTTCATTATTACTGATAGCAGTTTCTTTTTAGATATATGATTTACAGTTATTTACTTCCATTCTGGTTTTCCCCCATTTTCTTGATAGTATATCATTTACAGCACAAAAGATTTTAATTTAGAGATATCCCAGTTTATCTGTTTTTTCTTGTCACTTGTACTTCTGGTATGATATTTAACAAATGATTGTCTAATCCAAGGTCACAAATTTTCTGCTCTTCTTCTAAGAGTTTTGCAGTTTTAACATTTACATTGATTTCTGTGACCCATTTATTTTATATTTTATTTTATTTTTTTAAAGATTATTTATTCGAGAGACTGAGAAAGAGAGAAAGAGTATATGAGCAGGGGCAGAGGAGGAGGGAGAAGCAGGCTCCCTGCTGAGCTGGGGCCCCAACATGGGTCTCTATCCCAGGACCCTGGAATCATAACCTGAGCTGAAGGCAGACACATAACCGACTGAGCCACCCAGGCGCCCAGTGTGATCCATTTTTAGTTAATTTTTGCATATGGTGTAAGGAAGAAGTCCAGCTTGGTATTTTTGATTGTGGATATCCAGTTGTCCCTGCACCATTTGTTAAAAAAGATTATATTTTTCCCATTAAATTGTTTTGGATAATGCCCTATCAAAATTGACCATAAATGTAATAATTTATTTCTGGACTCTCAATTTCTTTCCATTGTTTTACATGTTTATCTGAATGCCAGTACCATACTATATCAATTACTGTAACTATATAGTAAGTTTTGAAATTGGGATATGTGAGTCTTCCAACTATCTTTTCCATTTTTTGAGATTGTTTGGCTATTTTGGGTCTTTTGCATATCCATGTGAATTTTAGGATAAGTTTTTCAGTTTTTGCAGAAAAGGTAGCTTGGATTATAATAAGAATTGTGCTGAATATGTAGAATAATATGAGAAGTATTAACATCCTATCAGTATCAAGTCTTAACAGTCCATGGACATGGAATGTTTTTTCATTTATTTGTCTTTAATTTCTTCTAATAGTATTTTGTAGTTTCTAGGGTGCAAGTTTTATACTATTTTTGTTAAATACATTCCAAGTATTTTGATCTTCTTGATGTGATTGTAAATGGAATTGTTTTCTTAATTTCATTATTTCATTTTTGGGTTAGTCATTGCTGTTGTATAGAAAAAAAAAGAATTTTATATATTATTCTTGTGTTCTGCAACCTTGCTGAACATGGTTGGTTATTTTAAAAGTTTTTTTTTTTTTTTTTTTTTTTTTTTTTAGTAGATTCCTTAGGATTTTCTGTATACAAAATTATGTCATCTATGAAGAAAGATGGTTATACTTACTCCTTTCCAATCTGGATGCTTTTTTTGTTTTTGTTTTTGTTTTTGTTTTTTCTTGCCTAATTGCATTGGCTGAACTTGCAGTGAAATGTTAGGTAGAAGTGTAAGAAATAGGATGCAGTTCTCTTGTTTCTAGTTTTAGGAGGGACACATTCAGTCTTTCATTATTGAGTATGATGTTAGCTGTGAGTTTTTTGTAGATGTCTTTTGTCTGGTTGAGGAAATTCTTGGTTTGTTGAATGCTTTTTATAAGAGGGTGTTGGTTTGGCAAATGCTTTTTCTGTGTTTATTGATATGATCATGTAGTTTTAAAAAAATTTGTTAATGTAGTATTAGTTAATTTAGTTAATATAATATTTATTGGGGTTTTTTGTTTGTTTGTGTATTGAACCAACCTATCATTCCTAGTGTAAAACTCACTTGGTCATGGTTTTAGTACTTTTTACATATTGCTGGATTTGCTTTTCTAGTATTTTGTTGAGGATTTTTGCATCTATATACATAAAGAATATTGGTCTGTAGTTTTCTTATGTCTTCGTCTAGTTTTGGTATCAGAGTAATACTGACCTGTAGAAGTGTTCTCTCCATTTATATACATATATATGTGTGTGTGTGTATGCATATGTATCATATATGTGTATATATGTGTATGTATTATATAACCAATGAAGCCCTCTGGGTCTGCACCTATATTTGTTGGAAGTGTTTTAATTACTAACTCAATCTCTTTACTTGTTATAGGCCTATTCAGAGTTTATATTTTTTCTTCAGTCAATTGTAGTAAGAATTTGTTTTCATTCATGTACTCAATTGGCTGATGTACAGTTGTTCATAGTATTTGTTTATAATAACTTTTGTTTCTAGAAGGTCAATAGTAGTGTTCATTTGTTCATTCCTGATTCTGGTAATTTGTGTGTTCCTTCATTTTTTTTTTTTTTTTTTTCTGGGTTACTCCAGCTAAAGATCTTTCAATTTTGTTGCTCTTTTCAAAGAACCAGCTTCTGTTTTCATTGATTTTCTTTCTCATTTTTCTCTTCTGTATTTCATTTGTTTGCACTTTAATCTTTATTATTCCCTTCTTTCTGTTTGCTTTTCTGTTTGCTCTTCTTTTTCTCAGTTCTTAAGATGGAACTTTAAGTTTTTCATTTGAGATCTTCTTTTTTAGTATAGGCATTTACAGCTATAAATTTTACTGTAAGCACTGCTTTCTTTAGCTGTACCCCATAAGTTTTGGTATGTTGTTTTGATTTTCATTCATGTCAGGGAATTTTCTTATACCTTTATGAGTTCTTCTTTGACTTATTGGTTATTTAGCAGTATAATGTTTTATTTCCACATATTTGCAAACTTCCAAAATTTCCTTCTTTAATTGCATTCTATCATGGTCACAGAACATTCCTTGCATGATTTTAATCACTTTAAATTATTGAGGCTTGTCCATGGCCTTGAATTTGGTCTACCTTAGAGAATGTTTCATGTGCACTTGAGAAGAATGTGTATTGTGTTGTTGTTGGGTGAAATGTTCTATAGATGCCTATTAGGTCTCATTGGCCTAAGTTTTGTTCAAATCCTCTATTTCGTTTTGGATTTTCTTCTTGGTTGTTCCATCTATTATTCAAAGAGGATACGATGTCTTCCATTATTGTTTTTGAATTGTTTATTCTTTTGATTCTGTTACTGTTGTCTTAAAGTTTGTTTTTTTTCTCTTTCTCTTATGGTCCCTCTTTGCATAGTGTGTCTTTTTCCTAACTTTTACTTTCAACCTATTTGTATCGTTGAACCTAAAATGTGTCTCCTGTAGGGACACTCTTGCCCTTGAACAACACAGGGGTTGTGGTGCTGACCCCCAGCACAGTTGAGATCCACATATAACTTTTGATTCCCCCAGAACTCAACTACCAGTAATGTACTGTTGACCAGAAGCGTTACTAATAACATAATAGTCAATTGACAGATATTTTGTATGTTACATATTTTATGTGGATATGTTATATGTTCCAATAAAGTAAGCTAGAGAAAAGAAAAATATGATTAGGAAAATCATAAGGGGGGTGCCTGGGTGGCTCAGTTGATTAAGCATCTGTCTTCCGCTCAGGTCATGATCTCGCGGTCCTGGGATCAAGCCCTGTGTCATGCTCCCTACCCAGTGAGGAGTCTGCTTCTTCCTCTCCCTCTACCTCTCCCCCCTGCTCATGCTCTCTCTCTCTCTCTCAAATAAATAAATAAGTAAATAAATAAAATCTTTTAAAAAAATTAATAGGAAGAGAAAAATACATTTACAGTACTATACTGTATTTATTAAAAAAAATCCACATTAAATGGACTTGTACAGCTCAAACCATGTTTTTCGAGGGTCAGCTATCATTGGACTTTTAAAAATATCTGATATCATCTGCTTTTTGATTGGGTTGTTTAATGTGTTCACATTTAATATTATTGATATGGATGGTTTTGCATCTGCTCTTTTGCTTTTTGTTTTCTGTAGGTCTCATGCCTTTTTTTGTTCTCTTGAATTCTTTTAAACTTAAGTGAATTCTTTTGAATTAAGTGAATATCTTCCAGTGTGGTATTTTTTGTTCCTTAATCATTTTGAAATTATGTATCTTGAGTTATTTTCTTAGTGTTTGCTCTAGGTTTTACAATATACATTTTAACTTAGAAGACTCTATTTCTCATTTTTACTTATATTCAGCAGAATAAACTTTTCTCCTGTATAGCCCCATTTTCTCTCTCCCCACTTTTTGCTGCCATTATTATATGTATTATGTCTATATGTTGTAGAAACCCAACAATATATTGTTATAATTTTTACTTTATATATTTTCATGTCTTTTATTTTTTATGTATCTATTCATTTGAGAGTGAGAGAGAGAGCACACAAGTGAGGGGAGGGGCAGAGGGAGGGGGAAGGGGACAAGCAGACTCCCTGCTGAGAATGGAGCCTGCCCCGCTGGGCTCAGTCCCAGGATCCTGAGATCATGACCTGAGCCAAAGTCAGACACTTAACTGATTGAGCCATCCCAGTGCCCCCTAATCTTACGTCTTTTAAAGAAGCTGAGAGAAGAAAGGAGGGTAAATATGTATTTATAGAGTTAATTGTATTAGCCTTTCTATTTTTAATTCTCTTCTTATATTTGTGTGGCTTTGAGTTTCCATTTGGTGTTATTTCCTTACTCTAATACAGCTTTCCTCTCACCTGCTTCATCTGTTTTGTTATTGCAAATATAGAAAATTTGTGTATGTTATTAGCCCAGCAGTATATTTGTATGCATATTGTTTTATTGAATTACTCTCTAAATCAGTTAAGAAAAGAAAGGGGGAATTAACTGAGTTTTCTATTTGATGTATCACCTTACACCAATAGAAAGCTGGCATCATTTAAGTGTGAATTTCTTCTGTTAACAGAACCAACAGAGTAACAGCTGTCCATGAGCTTTGATTGTGTAAACAAGATAAATTGTAATTAGAATTGAGAAAGAGAAATTTAAAGACCAGTCATTTGATCTAAATGAAAAGTCATGCTTTATAGAGTAATATGTAAAATCTCTCCATCTGCTTTTCTTAAATTGGTCTTTGAGCTAGTCAGAAGCAGGGGCAGCAGCATTAAATATTTCTTCCACATCCACCCAAGACTGAAGGAGTTAGTTGTCTCTAGCTATTCCTGTCTGAGTGTGCTTTTTTTTCTGCGAGTGGCTTGGGTATTGTCTTTGAGAATGAGGTATCAGTTACAGCCCCATCCAGAGATGGGTCACTGCTCAAGGTCTTTCAGATTTAACCACATGTTAAATTGGCAACTGAGTGCACATGAATCTCATACAGCTCAACAAGATAATGGCAGAACCTGAAAGTAAAAATCCAGGCTTATTATACTCCTACCATTATCAACAACAAAAAGCACTAGAGTAAGAAAAATCA
The DNA here is from genome assembly GCF_017311325.1 of Ursus maritimus. Lineage (NCBI taxonomy): Eukaryota > Metazoa > Chordata > Mammalia > Carnivora > Ursidae > Ursus > Ursus maritimus. The sequence continues at coordinate 6,032,743 of NW_024425675.1, forward strand.
AAGAGAAATAATAAATTTAGTGGGACACTGTGACAGCAGGCATAAGCTGGGACTGTCTCAAGCAAACTGACACACATGGACACTTTACCAGATGTGTATTTTCTCAAAAACCTCCTACCTCCATACTCTGGATTACTATTGTCCCATCAAAGCTATGCCCTCAGTATGAGTCACTTGTTTGTGACGATTTAGTAATTTCTACATTATGTTCGTGGAAAAGAACGTGAAGCATTCCTCCTAGTCAGTTTCATTCATTCGGCATTTCTTTTTTTCTAGAACATTTTCTGTTCATCTTAAAACTTTCATTAAATTTTGCATGCCTTCAGTTTTAAAGTAAAGACATGTAATAAATTTCCCACATTATGCTCCCTTAAATTAGTTCCTTTGTTATCTTAATAAAAATATACAGTAATTAAAAATGAAATTTGGGAATGAAAGGAAGGCAGTTTCTACATGTTTGATAAAAATGGATTATTTGAATATGATTATAATAATACTTTACATTCTATTACAGAATTAATTAAAAGGATTCACTGTATGTCTTATGAGTGTTTACCGGAACCTTGGGAGACAGGTAAGTGACAAGGATTTTTTGCAGAGATATTTCTGAAACATTAAATAATTTGATCTCATAGGTTCCTGACAAAGTTCCTGACAAAGTGACTTACCTCTTTTTCTCTTAAAACACTAGTAGAAATATCATATTTACATGCATCTTAATGTAACATTTCTCTAGGATCCAACAGGTCATATTTTCCAGGGAGCCGAGGGCTATTTTCTGTCATATTTATAATGAAGACATTTAATAAGACGCATAAGTTTGGCACGTACCAGAACTTAAAGCACTAAAAAAATAAAATAAAATAAAAAATAAAAAATAAAAAAAAATCAGTAAATGCAATGTGGTACCTGGATTAGATCTTGTGACTGAAAAAAGGCATTAGTGGAAAAGCAGGAGAAATCCAAACAAAGTGTGAGGCTTAATTAATAGCAGTATATCAACATTAATTCCTTAGTTTTGCCAAAACCATGATTATGTAAGGTGTTAAAGTTGAGTGAGGGGTATACAGGAACTCCATAGTATCCTTGCAACTTTTCTGTAAATCTAAAATTATTCCCAAGTAAAAATTCACTTAACACAGAAGAAAATAAAGGTTGATTTATTTGAAAATTATACTTTTGAAGTAGCTTTTCTCTGTAATAGTTTGAAAAACCAGAATTGTTACCTTTTAAAAAATCCAGATTCCGTGAATAGGGATGCAAGGGAATATGTGACTGTAGGTTTCATTTTTCAGTTCAGAGGAGGGTGTGGGATTTCAGATTTTGGATATGGGCATGGTGTTTGTGACCATCTCCGTACACCTGATCACAGACTTGCCCTTTGATTCTTTTAAGGTGCTTCTGTGCTCTTTGGTAGTTTAGTACAGCACTTTGTATTAATGAAAGCAGTTTCCCCGTGCCATGCCTTTTTCTTTTTCTTCTCTTTACTTTAATATATTGTCGGAGGCCAAAAGGCCAGTAATGGGCCTCCAGTTTGGAGTTGAGACCCTCTCAGTGTCGTCTTGTTCAGTTCCACCTATGTGAGCTTCTAGGTCAAGTACGAGACATAGTTGACCTTTTGTTAAGGAGTATGAATAAAGATGAACATGACTCTTAAATAGCCATTTCTGTAATTGAGCTAAAATAATTGATTGCTGTCAGATAATAGAAATTCTCAGTTTCAAAAATGAACTCTTAGCAGTATAACTCTTTTAAATTTCTATAAATATTAAAAGGCTACAAGAATGGAACTCTGTAGTTTGCTGAAACTATTACATAACTTTTCATTAATAAAAGTAAAATAGCCATGCTGGTCTTATAAATGGTTTCCTGCTTCTGTTGCCAACTTTAATGATTTTAGTTAAACTTAAATTTCATAAAAGGAAATAGAACTCTATTATACTTAAAGGATATAGACATTTAAAACAACAACAGGCCTGAGTGACTATTGCAGAATAATTATTAGGCTAAGAGATTTCTGTTTTGCTTGATGGTATTTATTCAGAATTGGTATTATCAATCTCATGTTAATAGAATTGATATCTTTACTTCTTAGTTGTGTAACATAATTTTGCGAAATCTCGGTAAAGAAGTTCAGAAAAATGGAAGACAGCTTTTTCAGGACAAGTTTAAATTCCTTTGATCATGTAATAGTTCATACATAAAAAACAAACAAAAAACCTCTTTTATTAATCTTTTGTGCTAGAAGAGCCCTGAAAGTGTTGTTTTTAGAGACTTCCTTTATCATTCAGCTGACTGTCCTTTTGTGGTCATCTAAAATATAAATGAGAATAGCTAATATGTATTGAGCACTTTCTATGTACCAGGCACTTACAGTGATCTGATTTAATCTTCACAAATACAAAAATAGTTAGGAATTCCCTTTGTAGATGTCGCGGGGGAAAGGAACAGATGTCTTCAGGCTAGCCCTGAGGCTTTGGTGCAGAAAGAACAGGTACCCATGGTGTGCAGTACCTACTGTTTGGTTCATAATGTTACCAGATTCCAGGAAATCCTTAATCCATGGATACATGGTAAACTGCAGAGTACTTTAATTCTTCTGGGGAAAGGGGTGTCTGATCACACTGGGTGACCTAGAGCAGATTGGCCTGGGGTGACTAGCCTGGAGTACAATCTCTTGTTCCCTGTTTCGGCCTAGATCTGGCTCATTCTATGGTTCCCTAACATGTCAGTTGTTCTCTGTCACCTGATTAACTGCTGAACACTCACTCATTGTGTGCTTCATTGATCATAAGCCAAGAACTTTTGGCAGCTCTGGGGAACATGATCTCAGCGTGCCTCCTGGTCAGTGTTGGGCAACTAGAAGTTGTTAGTTGGGGTGAAGATTTGGATCCAGAAGCCAGGACACATGCCAGAGGCCAGAGATGTGGTAATTGAGCAGCTGACACGTGAAATGCAGCTATCCAGACTCAGTCAATAGGGCAGGAGTCAGAAATAGAGTAGGCACGTGACTTTGAAAGGTGGTTTTTGAAGTTTATGATGGGTGGCTATGAACTTCGTACATATAAAATACAGTTAACATTTGAACAATGTGGACTTTAGGGGTCCTGCCCCACCCCCATAGTCAAATCACATATAACTTTTGACTCCCCTAAAACTTAACTACAAATGGCCTATTGTTGACAGGAGGACTTGCTAATAATGTAAACAGTTGATTAACACATATTTTGTACATTATATGTATTATATACTGCAGTCTTACAATAAAATAAGTTGGAGAAAAGAAAACGTTATTAAGAAAATTGTAAGGAAAATACATTAGAGTACAGTACTGTATCAAAACAAAAATCCATGCAGTGTTTTTTTTTTTTTTTTAAGATTTTATTTATTTGACAGAGAGAGAGAGAGAGAGAGCACAAGCAGGGGGAGTGGCAGGCAGAAGGAGAAGCAGGCTCGCCTCAGAGCAAGGAGCCTGATGTGGGACTCCATCCCAGGACCCTGGGATCATGACCTGAGCCGAAGGCAGATACTTAACTGACTGAGCCACCTAGGCGTCCCCAAATCCATGCAGTTCAAATCCGTGTTTTTCAAGGGTTAACTGTAATTCTGTTTTTTTGAAGAAGAATATGAGTTACTTACCAGCTTATTCATCAAAGTCCTCATTACACCATGCAGAAATCTCTGTAACTTCTCCCCATCAGTTCTCGCTATGTCTTTCTGTAGCTCTAAATCTCCAGTCTCTCTTACACTTGAAAGCATAAAATACACATAAAAATACAAAGTCTCCTTTGCTATCTTGTCTTCTTCATGGTCTTTAAAAGTTGGCATTCTTCAGGGCTTAGTCCTTGGCCACCTTCTATATTTATTCCCTATGTGGTCTCATGTGACCCCTTGCTTTAAATGCTTTCTGTTCTCCCAGATTTATTCCTTACCTTGATCTCTCCTGTGAGCTCCAGGCTCATATCTGTGGCTGCCTATTCAACATCTATTTGAAAGTCTAATTTGAAACATTTCAAACTTAACATGTCAGAAATAGAACTCTTGGACTCTCCTCCCCAAATGTGTTCCTGCCCTCCTTCTTCGTCTCAGTAAATGATCAACACAGTTTTGCTCAGGCCAAAAACTAGAGGCCATCTTGAGTTTTCTCTTTCCTTCTTAACCCATATCCAGCCCATTAGTAAGACCTACATATCCTCCTTTTGATATATATCCCAAATACCCCTGTATTGCCTCCACCCACTACTTCCCTAATATAATACAACCTGTTGTCGTCATAAGTTGCCTGGATAATAGCAACAGTCTTGTAACTGGCCTTCCTTATCTCCTCCTTGCACCTCTGCAGTCAGTTCTCCATACAGGGGCAAAAGTGTTTTTTTGTTTTGTTTTGTTTTGTTTTGTTTTAATGTTAAATGGTTCCTGTCCTTTTTCCTGTTCAGAACCCTTGAGTGACTACCCATCACACTCAGGATAAAACCCCAGGTCTCACCATGTTCTGCCAGGCCCTCCATGTTCTGCCTGCTGACTTTATCTCCTACCATTGTCTGTCTTGCTCACTGTGCTCTAGCCACAGTTGCCTTTTTGCAATTCCTTAAATTCTCCAAGTCCATTGGAATCAGCTCAATCCCTCTTACTCCCTACCCTACATCCTCATTCCAACCAGCTCAGCCTCCCGCCTGATACGAGTGGAGGTAAATTTAGAGAGAACAAAAGTACATATCCAAGGCTCTCTAGCGTATGTAGTAAGTGAGGTTACACTAGACATTTTGCAGCCTATTCCAAGTTTCTGTAATTTGCGTTGCTTTCAAGTGGAAGAGGAACCGGAGATTTAGAGCTACAGAAAGACATAGCTAGAATCAATGGGAGAAGTTGCAGAGAGAATTTCTGCTTAGTATAATGAATGCCATAATGAATAAATTGGCAACAATTACATGTACATGCAAATAAACGGGGCTCCTTCGCTGGACAGTGAGTCCTCCCGCATTGGCAGTATGAATAATTGAGGCTGATCGGGTTGAGGCTCCACAAATAGTGGAGGGAAATGTGCTGGAGTGGAGGACGGGAGAATTGATTTTGAGAGCTTCCTAACTCAGATTATGTAAGTTTTTAGAATCTTTTAGAATCTTTTTTTTTTTTTTTCCTCCAGAGCACTCTTTCTCAGAGTCTTTCTCAGATTTATGCTCCTGTATTTGTATTGGAAGCTTTCACCAAAAAAGGCCAAGCACCTCTAGGGGAGGTTTCCAATATTTGAAGAGAAAGAAGAGCTACCTGTTTCAGGGTTGATTCCAGTCAGACTGGTCAGATCCCATCCAAAGGAAATGACTTTAAGACATTTTTCTTTCTTTCATTTTTTATTTAGAATTTATTTTGATTAATTTTTGGTCTAAATTAAATAATACATATACACACAAATTCCCTGATAGGTTTTAGTTATTAAACAAAAAATTCACTGAGTCGCAGAAGTAAGAGAATAATATGTGGTAACAGCCTTTTTGTTGTTGTTGTTGTTGTTGTTGTTGTGAAAATAGCCTTTTGATCAGGGTTTGCTAGAAATTTGCTATAATGTAATTAGAAGAAAATTCAAAAACGAAATTTGTGCTATTACTCAATTTGACTTAAAAAAAGATATAAACTGGGTTTATGACAGCCTAGCCTTGGAGGAAACATTTGCTTCCTGCCACCCACATGTCTGTCTTCAACCTCTCCAAAAACATCTGCTCTTTTTTTTTTTTCTCAATAAATATATAAACTATTTAATAGTTTAGTGAGGGCTTCAGTCAGGGCATCTACCAACACAAATAGTAAAGGGCAAATATTTTTAAGAAAAGAGTAGTGAAATAAATACTTTTTTATGCATAATTATGGTTTGGAGTAGAGAATCCTACTTTTTAATATTTATTGATTTACCACCTTTTAAGCATAAGTTTACTGAGAAGCAAAATCTGTGCCTTTTCTGTATTAAATTCCTAGTGTGTGTGTGTGTGTGTGTGTGTGTGTATAAATAAAATAAACACCCTTTACATTGATGCCTCCTTTTTTAGTAAGGTATGCCAAGCAGGTTTTTAAAGGGAGATCAGTTTTCTTTTCAACCTTTAAAGTTCAGTAACCTGAATCTAGAAGTGAAATATCTTTCAGTATGGAGCAGGGAAGGAAGTAAAAAGGAGGCAAGATAGGAAAGTGTGATATATTTAAAATCTCATTCTCCTGGAGAGGAGGGTGTTGGGCACAGAAAGAATTTCTAAAGTCTGCATAGGGGTGTTCTTGAAGATCTGGCTGAACACCACACTGTGCATTCAATTTGAAACCCCTAGAAACTGGCAAGGACAACTTGTAAGGAATGAAAACTTACCAGTTCTTCATAAGAATGAGTCCTAGAATAAAGGTTTCTCTACACAAGTCCTAAAAGAGCTTAAAACCAAGCCTCAAAAGAATCACGTTAATCCACAAGTAACTTAACTGTCTGACAGAAGTTTAACACTCTATAAAGTAATACAAAAACATTTAGCACTCAGCAACATAAAATTCACAGTAAATTACATCCAGTTAAGCATTACTTGATAAACAAAGAAACAAGAGAAAAATCTCATAATGAGGAGACAATAAAAATAGACCCTAAAATGACAGAGATGACAGTTAGCAGACAAGTACATTAAAGCAGCTATTGTAAATATGGTCCATATAAATAAAACATAACGAGCGGTGAAATACAAAATATATATAAAAAAAAAAAGTGGAACATCCAGAGATTTAAAAATGCAGTAACTAGGTGGGATTAAATGCAGATTAGATCTTTCGGGACAAGAGGTCAAAGAGGTCAGTGAGAATTCAACCAAAAGGATAGAGAGAAAAAAGATTGCAAAGGATGACGGCAACTTGGTGCCCTATAGGAAAAATGCCATGAGTCTAACATAAGTGTAAGTGGAGTCTCAGAATTTTGGGGGGGAGGGCAAGAGAGAAAAAAAAATTAAATAAATAATGGCTGAAATTTCCCCCAATTTGAAGTAAAATCTAAACCCACAGATCCCAAAAATTAAACAGACCCCAGGCAAGATACGTACACCCCAAGGCACAATGTAAGAAAATTGCTGAAAATCAGTGATAAAGAAAAAATTTTAAAAGCTGTCAGAGGGAAAAAAAAAAACATTGTGTTCAAAGGAATAAAGTTAAGAATTTAGACAGCAGACTTACCAGAAACTGTTCAAACCAGAATGCAATTTAATAGCATTTTTTTAAGTGCTAAAAAATTGTCAACCTAGTACTCCGTAGTAACAAAAATATTTTAGGAAGTTAAGGAGGAAAAAACATAAGGGAGAAAGAGCTTTTTTAGACAAAAATTGAGACAACGTAAGACCAGCAGACTTACCTTATAAGAAATATTAAAGGGATTTCTTTAAGCAAACAGGAAGTGGTAGCAGATGAAAATTTGGACTATACAAAGGAATGAAGAATCCCTTAAACGTAAGAATTTTTTTCTTTGTATTTTAGATTTTTTTTAAAGGTAACTGAAGCAAAAAATAGTAACAGTGTCTGTCTAGTGGAGTTACAACATGTAAAAATAAAATGTCTGACAACAATAGCTCAAAGAATTGGATAGGGGAAAGGAAGCATATTGTTGTAAGAATCTTTTTTTTTTTTTTAAGATTTTTTAATTTATTTATTCAACAGAGATAGAGACAGCCAGCGAGAGAGGGAACACAGCAGGGGGAGTGGGAGAGGAAGAAGCAGGCTCATAGCAGAGGAGCCTGATGTGGGGCTCAATCCCATAACGCCGGAATCACGCCCTGAGCCGAAGGCAGACGCTTAACCGCTGTGCCACCCAGGCGCCCCTTGTTGTAAGAATCTTAACCACAAATGTGTAATGTGTTTTGAAGGTAGGTTATAATAAGTTAGATAACATCCACTAGAAAAGGTTGGAAAAAGAGTTTTAACTAATAAGAAACCATTGGTGGATATGAAATGAACTCCTAAAAAAATAATCCAAAAGAAAATAGGAAAAAAGGGGAAAAAGGGAAAAAGAACAGAAAGGACACATAGAAAACCTGCAACAAGATGGTAGAACTACATACAACCATATCAGTAATCACACTGAATGTAAATGATGTACTCTAATTAGAAGGAAAGATTGTCAGGTTGAATAAAAAAGTAAGAGTAAACTCAGTGTTGTTCTTAATAAACTCCTGAAATAGGTTAGAAAAAGGGTGGGAAAATATATACAATGTAAGTACTATGTATAAGAAAACTGTAGTGGCTATATTAATGTCAAAGTGGGCTTCAGAACAGGTGATGTTAATAAGGTTAAAAAGGGACGCTTCATAATGATAAATGGATCACTTCTTCCAGAAGAAATGACTTTAAATTTAAATACAACCAATATGCTACATTGTCAAAATACATGAAACAGGAACTGATAGAGCTGAAATAATACATTGAGAAATCTATTATAATTGGACATTTCAACATTGATAAAAGTAATTGATGGGACAAGTACAAAGAATATCAGGAAGGATATAGATGTATGTATAACACTGTAAACTAATGGAATTTCATTGGTATTTATAAAACATTCCACTCAAGAATAGCAGAGTATATGTTCTTTTCAAATGCACGTGGAACATTCATCAACAATAGACCACCATATGCTAATATATAAAACAAGTCTCATTAACTTTAAAATAATGGAAGTTAGGTATAGTATGTCCTCTGACCCCACCAATTAAGTTAGAAGTGAATATCAGAAAGATATCTGAAAAATCCTCAGTATTTGTAATTACGCCAAATGCTTCTAACTCATTTGTAAAATAAATAAATAAATAAAACAGGGAAATTAAAAGTTGTCTTGAAGTGAATCAGAATGAAAACACATAAAAATCTTTGGGGTTTAGCTGAAGCAGTGACCAGACAAATATTTGACTTTAAATACATGTATTAGAAAAGAAGAAAGGGATAAAATAAGTGATCTAAATATCCACCTTAAGCTAGAAAAAGAAGAGCAACTTAAAACCAAAGTAAGTAGAAGGAAGGAAATAATCAGCAAGATCAGAAATCGAAGAGATAATCAAGGAAACCAAAAGCAGGCTTTTTGAAAAGATGAATAAACCTCTAGCTAGTCTAATCAAGAAAAATAAAGAAGAAGGAAAACACATGTTAATAAGTATAATATCAGGATTGAAAGAAGGGATATCATTACATAGTCTACAGAAGTTAAAAGCATATAGAAGGAATATTATGAACATCTAGAAATAAGTTTGACAACTTTGATGAAACAGATAAATTCCTTGGAAGATACATTACTGAAATTGACTCCAGAAGAAATAAAATTAGAGTAGTACCATATCTTAAAGAAGTTATATTCTTAGTTTAAAACCTTTCCATACTAACAAAGCAAACCAGAAACCAAAACCAAAAGAATTCCAGTTCCATACATGTTTTAACTGATGAATTCCATCAACCATTTAAAGGAGAAATAATTCCGAAAATAGAGAAAGGAGGAACACTTCCCAGCTAATATTAGGTATTATGTTGATACCAATCAAGATACATTCCAAGAAAATTATGAGCAAATATGCTTCATGAACATAGATGAAAAATTTTGAACAATTAGCAAATCATTTGAATCCAGCAATATATAAAAAATGGTTTATCCTGGGTGTGCACACTTGGTTTAACATTGGAAAATCCCCTAGTATAAGTCATCACTTTAACAGGAAAAATGGGAAAAAAGCTATATGATCCTGTGAATAGTTGCAGAGAAAGCAATGGACTAAATTCAAGAGCCATTCATAAAAAATTCTTAGGAAGCTAAAAACAGAAGGGAACTTTCTCACCTTGAGAAAAGACATCTACATATAACCTCTAACTAAAGTCTCATTAATGTCACAAGTTAGAATGCTTTCCCCCCAAGATAAGAAACAAAGCAGGGATGCCCACTCCCCTCCTTATGTCTGTCTAACACTGTGATCACAGCCAGTGTAATAGGCAATAAAAAGAAAGAAATGGCATACAGATTGGCAAAGTAGAAATAAAACATCTCTATTTGCACATAACATGATGATGTATAGAGAAAATGCCGAGAAATCTCTCAAAAGCCACCAGAATTTGTGATTGAATCTAGCAACATTGTAGGACACAAGGTAGATATACAAAGTCAGTTAGTATGTGTATATACGAGCAATGAAAAATTGGAAATTGAAAATTTAAATATATATGGAAATACAAAGGACCTAGAAAAGTAAAAAAAAAAAAAAAAAAACAAAAGAATTGACAAAGAAGAGCAGTACTGGAAGTTTCAAGACTTCCTCTACTTTTTAAAAAATTTATTTATTTGAGAGAGAGTGTGTGCTCGTGAGCAGGGGGAGGGACAAAGAGAGAGGGAGAGAATGTTAAGCACTTAACTGGGAGGGAGAGAATCTCAAACACTTAACTGAGTGCAGAGCCCAGACACAGGGCTTGATCCCATGACCCTGAGATTATGACCTTGGCCAAAATCAAGAGTTGGATGCTCAACCAACCTAGCCACCCAGGTGCCCCAAGACTTCCTCTACATTTTAAAGCTTCCTCTTTAAAACGACAGTGATCAAAGCAGTCTTGGCCTAAAGTAGATATTTATCAATGGAATAGAATAGAGAATCCAGAAACAGACCCACATATATATGGTCAATTGATTTTTGATAATTATGCCAAGATAATTAAATGGAGAAAGGATAGTAGTAGAACACCTGGATACCCAAATGTTTTTTAAAAAAATTAACCTCAACCCTTACTTCTTCATGTACAAAAATATCTTGAAAAGAATCATGGATCTAAATACAAAAGACTAAAACTATAATACTTTAAGAAAAAAAAATCACAAAATATTCGTGAACTTAGGATAGGCAAAGATATCTTAGGACACAGAAAGCATGAACCATAAAAGAAAAATTGACAAATGGGACTCTATCAAAATTTAAAACTTCTATTCTTTGAAAGACATCATTAAGAAAATGAAAAAGGTAGTCTTTAAAACAGAGAGAACATATGCAAAATATATATACCTGACAAATGACTTGTGACCAGAATATATAAAGAACTTTTACAACTCATTAATAATAAGACAACTCAGTTAAAAGAAAAATGCACAAGAAAATAATGAATGGCCAGTGCAGCACAGGAAAAGAGATTCAAAATCATTAGACCTCAGAAAAAAAGCAAATCAATACAATGAGATACCACTATATATTCATCAGAATAGCTAAAATTAAAAATTAAAAAAGAGCAAGTGTTAGCTGAGATAGAGACCAATTGGACTTTCATATATTTTGCCATGGGGAAAGTTAAATGATAAAACTATTTTAGAAAACAGTTTGGTAGTATTATAAAGGTAAACATTATTGCCGTAAGATGCAACAATTTTACTCAATATTTACCCAAAAGAAATAGAAATCAGTTTACACATACACTGTACCTGAATGTTCATAGCACCTTTATTCATAATAGCCGCAAGCTAGGACCATCAACTAGTGACTAGATAAACACATTGTGGTATATCCATGCAGTGGAATGCTACTTGGCAATAAAAGGGGCTAAAGTGCTGATACACACAGCATGAATGACTCTCAGAAACATTATGCTGAGTAAGATAAGCCAGACACAATACAAATTCTGTGATTCCATTTACTGCCTTGGATTACTATATCAGAAATGTTAGGAAAGGCAAATTTAATCTGTGGTGATAATAAGCATACAAATTGTTACCTGCTGCTTCAGTGTAGTTGAGAGTTCAGTGTAGTTGGCCTGGATTAGGTATGAGAAAACTTTTGGCATGATGAGTGTGTTCTGGTGGTGATTATATGGGCATACGGATATATATGTTTGTAAAGTGCATTGAAATATGCATGAAAATGCACATATTTTACTGTATATAAACTATACTTCAGTAATATTTTTTATATTTTTAAGATTATATGAGAGAGAGGGTGTGTGAGCAGGGGGAGGGGCAATAGGGGAGAGAAAGGAGGAGGGAAAGTATCCCAAGCAGACTCTGTGCTGAGTGGGGAGCCCTTTGCTGGGCTTAATCTCATGACCCTGAGATCATGACCTGAGCTGAAACCAAGAGTCGGATGCTTAACTAACTGAGCCACCCAGGCACCCCTAGTAATACTGTTTTAAAAAACATTCCACAAATTTGAAAGTAATTTAACTAGCAAAAGATTAACTCTGTCTAATAGTAGAAGACCTCTGTGTAGGACTGAAACTGAGTCAACCTGAAAAATCCATTTAGATCAATCAGTATACACAATAAAAACAATAATACAGGAGGAGCGCCTGGGTGTCGCAGTCGTTAAAGCGTCTGCCTTCGGCTCAGGGCGTGATCCTGGCAGTCTGGGATCGAGCCCCATATCAGGCTCCTCTGCTGGGAGCCTGCTTCTTCCTCTCTCACTCTCCCTGCTTGTGTTCCCTCTCTCGCTGGCTGTCTCTGTCAAAATAAATAAATAAAATCTTTTTAAAAAAACCCAATAATACATAAATTAAATATCCTTGAACAAGGAAAGAGAATAAATGAATTCTCAGTATACTTTCTAGCCTATGATTTGTATTGGAGTAGGACCCTAGCATTCTTATAATTCATTGATGTTACTTTTCTGACTTCTTAAATTGATACTTGGTAATGTCCTTGGCACTAAGATGAATCCAGCTAAAATGAAGCGATTACATATAATTCATTCTGGGTTTGGTTTATTATTCTTTTGCATTTTTCTCATTAGAATATGTGCATAGTACTCTAATGTCTCTAGAATCTATTCTTCCTTTTGGAAACAGAACCTTTAGATTTCACCTAGAAACTACATTGCTTTGCTTCTCTTGCAGCAGGGTGTGGCTTTGTGACTAATAGTAGTTGAAATGTGATTGTATAAGGTTACCTCCTTCAAAACAAGCCACGTGCCCTAGACTTTCTCTTTTCCCTTTCTGTTTGGCTGGGATGTTTCACCAGGTATAGGAGCCATCTTAGGTCCAGAGCTGGAAGTCATGTGAAGGATGATAGAGCCAGCTTAGGTCCTTGGTGATCTTATAAAGCATACCTTTCCCTGCCACCCTGTATTGTAACATGAAAAAGAAAAATTTCCAACTTGAGCTACTGTATTTTTTTAATCTTTTTTTTTTCAAAGATCTATTTATTTATTTTAGAGAGAGAGTACGAGCAAGAGGGGCAGTGGGAGAGGGAGAGGGATTCTCAAGCAGACTCCACACTGAGTGCAGAGCCCCTCACAGGGCTTGATTTCATGTGACCCTGGGATCACAATCTGAGCCAAAACCAAGAGTTGGACACTTAACTGACTGTGCCACCCAGGCGCCCCTGAATCTCTTTGTTATGGAGGAAAGTTTATATGCTAATCCAAAGGAAAGCATTTAAGAATTCTGTCTTTCTCTTTGTACTTTTGCGCCAATATATATTAGTGTGCAGCCTCAATTAAAATTATTTAGGAGAGTGTTTCTCAAAGTTCAAGTTACTTGTAAAACTTTAGGTACTAATTATTAATAAATGATATACAGGTTTTCTTCAACTTACAATGGGGTTATGTCCTGATAAGCCCATTGTAAGTTGAAAATATCTTAAGTCGACTATGCATTTAATATATCTCACCTACCAAACTTCATAGCTAGCCCAGCCTACCTTAAGCATGCACAGAACACTTGTATTAGCCTGCTGGGCAAAATCCTCTAACATAAAGACTGTGTTATAATAAGGTGTTGACTATCTCATGTAATACATTGAATGCTCTATTCAAAGTGCAAAACAGAACGGTTGTATGTGTACAGCATGTTTTTAAGCCCATTCGTTGTTTACTCTTGTGATTGGGTGGCCGATGCTGCCCCTGCCTGGCCTCGTGAGAGTTCAGTGTTATTGTTACCAGTTTCTCCATGTTATATTGTTAACCTGGGAAAAGTCAAAATTCAAAATTTGAAGTAAAGTTTCAACTAGAATTATTTATCTGTTATGTTGTCAACTTTTCTATAATTTTTTTGTCTAGTCTGCCAAGGACTTAAAGATATAAATCACTAATTTATTTTATTAGTTTTTCCTTATATTTATATCAGGTTTTGTTTTGAAATGTGTGTTAATGTATTATTTGCTGTCAACATCTCAATTGATAATTATACCTTTTGTCAGAATAAGATGACTTCCTAAGTTTTGCTCTGTGCTTTGTGTTTTAGCTGACATGAATATTGCTACCTTAGTTTATATTTCCCTGTCTTTATATTTATTATATTTGTTCTTTCTTTGTCGTGTCTTTTAGATATTTCCTAAAAGTAGATTATAGCTAGATTTCATTTTTTATTCTACTGAGAACCTTTACCTTTTGAGGGTATTTTAATTCACTTATATGTATTGTCAAATTGATCTAATTGGTTTTACTTCATTTATCTTGTTTGAAGCTTTCTGTTTTAAATTCTTTTTTGTTTCCATTGTGTTTTGGACTTTTCGCTATTTGATTTAAAGTTTATCTTTGTTTAATTTGGTTTTGATTTTCGGAATTTGTGGGAACATTCCCAGTTATTTACTAGTCAGCTTGTTTTTTAAGATGTCCCTGTCATTACTGTATCAAGTAACACAGGGCATGGCACTTACATTCTCATTAATGTTTGCTTAGTGACAAAAGCTGTCCTCTCACTGCTCTGAGTCTCTGATAGGCTGTTAGCCTATCTTGAACACTCCTCGTCATGTGATGACCTCAAGTGGGTACCAGCTCCATTCCCTTTCTATAATAATGGAGCTTGTATAGGGGGCTTTCCCATTTTTTTGACATTGTATTTAAAGACTGTTTAGGGAAAAAGGGTCTTAGACAGCACTCGGTCTTGTCTTGGAAACAGTGTGGAAGGAAGAAGCCTGTAGTGGTTGCTAGGGGTAATATCTTTAAGAAAACAGTGATGTTGCGAAGTTATTTGTAGAAATGGAAGTCTTTTCTTTCTCATTTTTTTTTTTTTTTTAGCAGATAATTATGTGGCTGGACTACCAAGATGTAGGGAGTGAGGTGAAGCTGAGAACAGCCTCTCCGATATTGCGGGTTATGGTGAAGTTCTTGCCAAGAGACTCATCTTGGTGTGGTATGTGGAAGGCACAAGGGCTGAGGAGGCAGGAAAGCCTTTTTTCCAGCTTTGGTTCTCTGTTTTTCTTTGTGACCATGGCAAAACACTCAACTTTTCTGGGCCTCAGGCTAGATCTGTGAAATGAGGAAGATGACTCTGAGATCCTTTCTAACTTTAAAACTCCATGACTGACCCCGGCACCAAGGATAGCAAAGAGGTTTCCACTTGACAACATTTTTATTTTTAATTTCATTAAGCAAAGAAGTCAGCTTAAGTTCACCTCGCAGAGTCAAGAGGAATAAATCACTTGTCTTACTACTCTGAGTGAGGAGAGTAAGAAGAAGGGATCATATATGACTTGTGTGTTTATGCTCTGACCTAATATTAGGTAAGTGACACATGCTGTGCTGGAGATCCCAATTATAACGCCTGGAAGGAGTCTGGTCATAGAATGACTCAGAGGAATGTGAAGTCACTACTTTTCCCTGAGAAAGCGGAGAGAGATATTTATCTAGACTCCCAGAAGGTGTTTCTAGGATGTGTGATTGTCTCGAGATTGAGGATGCTGGGAGGTAGGCCCACTGTGTGATAATAGACAGCAGACTAAAGGTCACACTGAAGGTCTTTCATTGATGAGTTCCTGAGTGGTCAAAAGGCTGCTAGCACTGAATTCTTGTTTCACAAGATCAGCAAGAGGATGCTGCCCGAGCTGGCTTTTTGTCATAAGCTGAGCTGGACATGGTCACAAGCAGGGTGGGCAGATAGAATTCTGAAATAATGAACATGTCACAATTGTGAGAGAGCGAGGAACCAGTGCTGACTGAATAAAATCTATACAGCAGTCAAAGGGTGACTCTTTGAAGACAGGCTTTGTTCTGGCTCGATTCTGGAGGATGAGCCACCGACAAAGGCTTCCTCCAGGGCAGCGTGGAAAAGATCATGCGGCAGACGTTGGTTGCTTTTCTCCTCTGTAGTCAGCACTTTGAGGAGTTTTATTTCCCTCTCTACCAAGAGCTTCTAGGGGAAACAGAATTGTTTCATTTCAGAAATGCATTTTGTTCTAGTAAATAAAGACATATCATGAATAAATCCAAGTAAAATTCAAACTAAGTTAGAAGCTTGGATAAAAAATGCAGGGGATAGGCTTTTATGAAGTGCTGTTGTATGGTAGACCCACCTAGGGATGCGGAGATCAACATTCAGTGGCCTCTGTCCTCAAGAACTGAAGTTAGGTGGGCAGATAAATGGCTAATACTTTTTTTCTTGGTGGAGGAAGACCTTCGTTACTGATAGTAACAACCTGAATTCTAGACTCTTCTGTGGGACACTGGATTCCTCTTTTCTTCAGCCTGTACATAGAGGGGTACTGTATGTCATTATTATGCAGAAGGTTATTCACATTCTGCTGGACTACTCGGGTGAAGAGTTGGAAAGCACAGCTCTGTGCAAAGGAGTTGTCATGGCCATGGGCTTGCAACGTTAAATTGCTAATACTATGTTTCGTTAAGTTTTTACAGATCATCTACTCTAAGCAAGGCTCTGTGCTAGATGTTGAGACTACAAGGTAAGATAGAATCCCGGTTCTCAAGACATTTAGAGTCTAGAAGGAGATGAGTAATTGGATAAATAGAGCCCAGGATACATGGAGACATACGGGAGGGACTCAATCATTAGAATGCACAGGAGAGAATGAGGCAGGGAACTTTGCATGTGTTTTTTTTTTTTTTTTTTTTTTAAAGATTTTATTTATTTGACAGGACAGAGACAGCCAGCGAGAGAGGGAACACAAGCAAGGGGAGTGGGAGAGGAAGAAGCAGGCTCATAGCGGAGGAGCCTGATGTGGGGCTCGATCCCACAACGCCGGGATCATGCCCTGAGCCGAAGGCAGGTGCTTAACCGCTGTGCCACCCAGGTGCCCCAACTTTGCATGTGTTCTAATAGAACTAAACAGTGTCAAAGAACCTGTTTCTTCAGTGGTTGTAGTGAGCTGTGCTTAAAGTTCTGTTTTTTTCCAAGAGCTGTACATTTCTGATGTTAAGGATAATAACAGCCAAGAATTTGACAATGTTTTACTCTGTGTCAGGCACAGTTCTAGTGTTTACGTATAACCAGTTAAGTTATCCTTACAGTCGTCCTATAAGGTAGGTATTAGTATTAACCTAGAAACTGAGCCACAGGGCAGTTGAGTAATTTAACCTGACCGATGACAGGTAGCATGTAGTAGATCTGGGCCTTGTTTCCACAGTTGATGTTCTTAACTACTGTGTGAAGTTAAGCTGTCTAAAATCAAGAGAGTTGACTACTAGAAGAACCATTGTACATTTTTGTAGGTCCAGCAGCTTAATATTAATGAGTCTGCCCCTGAGCATCTAGGAGGAAAAAAAATGTCAATACATGTGCTTCTTATTTTCTAGAAACAAAGCTGTATATTATTATAATTATTATTGGAATTGCCGTGTAGCAGCTACAAATTATAACTAGAATATTTTATTTGAAATTATAGGAAGATACCTTTTGATCAGATACTGTTCCCCATTAATTGACCAAAAGGGGCTTTCTTGAATTTTGAATGTATCTAAAGAGATTGCACAGCCTTCCACAATCACTGAATCCCACAGCTCTTTGAGGTGGGGATTTCCTATTAATTCCAGTGTCTCCTAGATAAGGAAGAGGCTACTTTCTCTATCGGTCATCTGTTGAAATGTCTGTCTCTTTTTTACAACAGTGGAGACCTTTAATTTATAAGCTGGATTTGTAAATTGAAGGGGCCCAGGCTGGTTGGGTCTGTGGTGCATGTGGCTTACCTCCGTGCCTGAACCACGGGAGGCCCGCTATTTGCTGCACTGAGGGAGTTAATAAGAGCTTTTGTGACCTGGTTTGCCCAGAGTTTAGGGGCTCAAATCTAGACGGTCTGAAGGAAGAAAGAATGGGATGAAAAAGTCAAAGTTATGGTTGTAAACTAGAAGGAAAGTTAGAATTTTAAAACCAGCATCAATATAGCACGGACAAGAATTAGAAGTTAGGAAGAGTCTAGGAGGAAAGATTTTTAATTAGAGCAGCACTCAAGACTTTTGAGATTGTCATGATGATTTTAAATAGGCAACCTTTTGGCTTTAAAAATAATCAAGGACTTGACTTTCTGTCTGTGGTTTATTAAAGGTAAACACATAGAAAATTTAAAGGGAAAAGGTAATCTTTTTCTGTAAAACTGTTTTGATTTATGGCTTCCTGGACTTTGAAAGACTCCTTGCCCTTTGATTAAATACATTGAGTTGTTCTAAAACTTAATAAATATATTTTTTGTGCACCAGCAAGTATTTTTAATACAGCAATTAGGAATATCATTAGGAAGATTATTGAGAGCAGTATGTAACATAAAACTTGAATGGTATTACTAAAGAAAATGAGGTTTCAGACATTGGCTACATTAACTAAAAATAGAAGTACACTTTACATGTACTGCTGAAATCAACTATAGGAATGAAGAAACTTACTAAGATTTCGTGTAAAGATATTTTCTATTTTGCTTTTTAAAAAATGAATTTTATTTACAGAAGGAATACATATATACTTTGTTTAAAAAAAAAAAGCATTACACATCACAGTTCCCTTTGACCACCACCTTCCCATCCTCCCAGAGGTCATCATTTTGTCATTTATTCGTCCAAAAGTTTTTTGGAACATTTATATGTATATGTTTGTATGCACAGAACGGATATTTATGTTTTGCATAAATGTTAAAAAAACAACCCACGGGAATGTATTGTTTGCTTGTTAATTTTAAATACAGCTTTCTGTCATGTTTTGTTTTTAATTCTGCCATAATGTTATTAATCACAGCTGACGTTTATTGAGTAGTTATTATGTGCTAGACAAGATATTTAGCATTTTCATGTAATTTAGCTTAATAATCTTCATAATAAGCTTCAGAGGTAAGTAAAAATAGTTGTTTTATACGAATACATTTTCACCTTTATTATACCTCCCATTTACATTAAATTACTAATTCCAGTAGTTTATCATTCTTTAATAAGACTTCAAAAATAAACATGTGGAATGATTTGTAAAAGTTGGTAAGAATATAATATTTAGCTCTGTTAGTTTTGTTACTCTTGCTCAGTCAGCCTTTCACTACCAAGTCCCCGGAGCGGTGTCTTTGCTAAGCCACAAGGCCGGGATGTGAGGGGGACTCCAGCTCACCTTTTAGGAATGAAGAGGTAATTTGTGTCGTATCTGACTCATTCTAAATGAAGAACAGACAACCCCAGACATTCCTTACTAGTTAATGGTTTTAAAAGTCCTTGCCTGTGATGATGTCCTTATTTTGGGGAACAGTTAGAGGTTACAAGACCTAGGTGGAAGGAGGTTTGTTTTTGCAAGATGCTTCTCCCTGTGCGATGGACGAGGAAGCAGAGAGAGGCTGCTGCAGTGGGAGCCAGGAGGATTTTCTTTTTATGGGAATTGGTAGAAAGGGAGTGATAGTGAGTGGATTGGGAGGAAAAAAAGGTGGTGTTTATTATGTATTCCCTGATTTTGGAGTTTGGAGGAAGATATTTTCAAAATTTCATGACAAAATAAAGCACTTTTAATGAATGAGATAGCTCTTTAGAAAGCTTTAAATCTCAGCTCTGCTGCTTAACTAGCTGGGTGATCTCGAAAAAGCCACTTTATGCTGTTTCAATCAAATGATAATAACATCCACTTTATAACATTGTAGGGTTGAAATTATATAAAATATTTTATACATTGGGAAGTATTGTACAAATGTGCAAATATTAGGTGATATTCTTACTATTTTTATTATCATAACTCTTGTTGAGTCTGTTGTCTACAGTTTGCCTGTTTTAACTATTGCCTCTGTACTGAAGATTTAACCTCCTTGTTGCTTCTATCCTTTATTATTTGCAAGAGAGTTCTATATTAGGGCTGTCTTATTTTCCAAATAGAAGAGGCCTTATTGCTGAATCATTTAACAAATATCGAAGGCCTAATATGTATCAGTCAGCATTTCTTTAGGCCCAGTTTAAGAACTCAAAATGTCATTGACAGCAATTCTCAAGGAGGGGAGATATGCTGAAGGTCCCAATAATCATCATTTCATTGTCATTATACATTCGTGTTCGTAGACATTTTTTATCTTTTGTCTTCAAGGTAAAAGTAAACAAATATAGATTAACATCTGTGTCCTTAGAAAAGTGTTTGTAATAAATTCTGTTGTACTGTGACATTGTTTGAAAAAACAATCAAATTATCTTGCTGTGGTTTCTTTTTGGTTATAATACTTAAATTATTTTGAGATCGCAAATAACGTTCAGTGGGGATATGAGGTGTTTGTTTATCAGAACAGGACATGGGTGAATGATGGTTAAGAAGTGCTGAAAGTAATTGGGGCGCCTGGGTGGCACAGCGGTTAAGCGTCTGCCTTCGGCTCAGGGCGTGATCCCGGCGTTGTGGGATCGAGCCCCACATCAGGCTCCTCCGCTGTGAGCCTGCTTCTTCCTCTCCCACTCCCCCTGCTTGTGTTCCCTCTCTTGCTGGCTGTCTCTATCTCTGTCGAATGAATAAATAAAATCTTAAAAAAAAAAATAAAAGATCATTATTCACTAAAAAAAAAAAAAAAAAAAAAGAAGTGCTGAAAGTAAGCTCTCGTTTCCAGATGAGGAGGAAGCTGCCCTGAGTTTCCATTTGGTGCCCTTCGGGGTCCTCATTTAATGGGGAACTGATCTTTGTGTGAAAGCCCACTCAGACGTCGGGTTTCTCATTCAGAATTTGTTTATTATTTTGCTCCCTGTCATTCCCTTAATTCTTCTCCTAACATAAAGGTTGTAGCAACTCCCAGTGCATGGAAAGAACAAGCACCGTTAGCTTATTGAACAGTCATCAGACTGCCTCTTTGGGAGCAAGAATGAGACACCAGTCGTTTAAGGCAACTGGGAAGTCTGCAATTTAAATCTCATTTGCCATTTGACTGATGTGCCATTTATTATACAAAAACACTTACTGGTATAGGCTATTTCTTGAAGAAAATACATGTACTCTGGAGGAGGCACTGTGCTGGAAAAAAAAAAAAATCCTTCGGTTTTATTGTTCCTCTTCTGGATAGTTCTAAAAAGATAACCCTTTTGACTCTCACTGGTGGTTTGCTTTGTCATCTCTGTTTACTTTCTTTCAGTTCTTAACCTACTCTTTGTGGCAAGCCACCTCTATCCTGAAGTTATACCAATGAAAAAAGTTAAATCTTATTTCAGAGTGATCTGTGAAATTCCATTCCATATTTTAAGCTTAACCATTGGAAATATCACTTTTTTCATTATTTTGCTGCCCCACCCATGCCCTCACTGCCTGAGGACCATGGATAGAGTTTTTTGTTTGGTTGGTTGGTTTTTGTTTTTAATTAATCTCTTTTAAACTCACCTGTGTATAGAAACCGAGCATTTCCCCTTTTCTGAAAGGCAGTTGTGGTAAGAGTAGCTTGTCTTCTTGAGCTCTCAAGCCAGGGTCTCTAGAGGAGTCTAGGATCTGCACAGTCATACTTGCTTTTTCAAATTAGAAGCAAGAAATATTTTAATTTGCCTTGACTCCCAACTAAACTGTTTTTTAACAGAGTTCAAAATCAGTTGACTTCTCTGAGCTTCTGGCTTATAATGCTGAAGAACTTCTACATAGAGTAGATAAAGGATGGAGTAAGAATTTCTGATTCAATTGCGTATTATTTATTGTGGAAAGAATGTTTNACAGACTGACTAGGAACAAGATGTTTAAACATAAGCCAGGGTGGAGACCTGTTTGTTTGGTCAGCTTCAGAGAAGCCACGTTTCCCTGCTTGTGATGCGTCTGCCAAGTATTCTGTCCCCCCACCCCCGCCTGATTCTTCAAGTTTCTTTGGAATTTTTACTTAAGGCTCTGTTGGATAAGGCAGTGATAGAGTGCATACATGGCAATTAGAAAGGCTAAAGGCGGTTTTCTGGAGCAACATGATTTTATCATGTCGTGCGTTTTTGCTGGGCTGTGAGCGTGTGTGTGTGTGTGTGTGTGTGTGTGTATGTGTGTGTGTGTGTGTGTGTGTTTATATAAAATGGCTTCTTTCCTTTTTCCCAGTCCCCCTCTGCTGTTGGTCTGTGTATTCACATAGCTGGATGGCTGCAGGACTCCATTTATCACAGGCAGTAGGAGGGGGAGTGGAGATATGAAAGGGTTACTGTTCACATTTCCTGTGTAATTCCCTCTGATCTTACTGAGCTGTAATTTCTTTCTTGATGTTAAACATTCCCAGGCTCCTATAACCTTCTAGCCTGCTTGCTCTGGCCAAGTTTGTCCCAGGTGATCATGTAGGCGGACCTCCTGTTTTTAAAGACTAGAAATCTCTCCTTCCTTCGTGAGATAGGCTACATGCTCATTCCTTTGCAATCCCAGAAGAAATCCCTGCGATATAACACCAGAACAGAGCATAACCTACTAGTTTCTAAAATCAAATTTAGCAGCCAGGTTTGTTGTCCAGTTAACTGTGTAGATTTTAAAATCTCCTGATTCCTGGTTTAGTGAGTTTCTAGTTAAATGAAAGCCCATTCATCTGTTAAAAGATCTCATTCTTCCTTCTAACAACACACTTGAAAAATGGGTTCTGATTCTAAAAGAGTAAAATTTGACTCTCCATGTTACTTTCAGCTTGCTTAGTTGCTAGACCATTTTAAGTTGCCTCAGAGGCAAAGCTGCTTAACTGAAACTGCCACATTTCTGCTTCAGTTCAGTTCACAAGGTTGTAGTTGAGCATAGGGAGGCTACTGGTACTGGTAATTTTCTCCTTTTTCTCTGGTTTTAAAAGTATATAGCAGCTCATTTTTATTCCACAATTTTTTAAATATACATTTTTGTGGTTGGCAAAAGGGTTTCTATTTTTGCCTTTCCCCTTACGTTTTAGAAGAAAATGCTATGCTCCCGTGATGCCTAAGAATATGTCAGCAGCTGCTGGTGAATTGATAAGGGCAGGGGGTCCCTGGGCCAGCACTGCCCTCATTGTTAGGGAAGGAGTGTTTCTTTAGACACGGCTCTGCGTCAGTTTGCTTGTGTTGCTTATGGCACATCTCTGTGTCTTCATTCAACAATTTGGGAACCTTAGGGCTTGGGGACAGACAGAAATGAAACAATGTCTCTTTGAAGGAGTTTTGAGGATAATTTAAGCTTGCTGGTATTTAAGCCAAAGTCAGCTATTTGCATTGCTTAAAACAGTGAGATAAAATACTCTTTATGCACCTTAACCATGTGTAATACAGTTTTACATGGAGGTGGGTAGATGAATTTTTAGATTGATTCTGTGTGGATCTGCCTTAGAGAGCCAACACGAATGGTTGATATTTCTCATTCACCTTTAGTCCCCCTAAGCCTTAAACAGAGCCTGCCATGTAGTAAGCTTTCAGTGGTTTGTTGAATGAGTGAATCAGACTGCCAGATTACTTCTGTAGATTCTTAATTGTTCTGTTTGTGTATTATTATGTACATGTCATATAATGTTTCACTCGCCCTTTCTATTAGTCTCTAATGATAGATCTCTTTCGAAGTCCTTTGTTATTAGACAGTTAATTCTCTCAAAGCATTCTGTGCCCAAGTCCATAATAGTGTTGTATACCTGGCTGGTCTAACCATGTCACTGCTGTGTTATAGAAAACAATGAGATTTAGTCATAAGTTACTTAAATTATAGATAGTCTGTTAACATTTCCTGAAACTGATAAGCCCATTCACTATTGTCATAATGGAAAAACACTTACATTTTCTCCCAAGGAATATCTATTCCTAAGACCATCATAAAGCTCTGAATAGTAATGTCAGTCATCAACAAATACTAAATAAGATGTGCCACAGGATGGCTTTCAGACTTTTCAATGAATAGGATTCATACACTAGTCAAGTTAAACAGCAACTTACAGTACATTAAATGTGCGTACGTGCTAAGCGAGTGGCCTGAACAAGAATCATATAAATTAGTGGAAGGAAAAATCATTTTGACTTGAACTGGAGATGGTGAGAGATTTCATAGAGGAAGCGTGAGTTGGGTATGAGACCAATAGTTGAGTTTTAGATATAAAGGAATAAGGCTATCTTACATTTATAAATACCAGTCATAGTTATCACACTTCCTATTCCCAACAGCAATGAAGAAACAACAACAACAAACTTAAGTATATGATGGAGCCTTTTCTCCATTGGTGATTTATTTATTCCTTATTTTTTAGTGAAGTGCAATTTCAGAATACCTTCCACTGAGTCCATACAACTCTGTTAGTTACCATAAGGATTCACTTCAGTAAAAAGTCCTCCCAAATGAAAATTTCAGTGGGAAGACAGGATATATATTGAAAAGTTATCATTCACGATTATACTTCGGTAATAAAGGCTCCATCCAATCTCAGTGGCAAGTTTAACAGACTTCACTGCTGACTTATACCTTGATTTGAAGTCTAACATACAAGGAGATAAATCCAAATTCATTGTTTTTTGTTGCACAGGTATAGGTAACTGTAGTAACTATATAAAAATATAAACTCACAGAAATTTTTTATTAACCTCTTAAAGATTCTTCTACAGTAAAGCAATTACTGTAATAATACCCCAATCAAATCCAGTTTCTTGGTTTTGTGAAGCAAATTAAAATATGGCTAGAATTTACATTGAGACCCTTTGTATTTACTTGCTATTACTCACTGTTAGGAGCAAACACTTTAGTGCATTTAATTTTAAAGCCAAACTTTTATCTCTAGTTTATTCTTTTATTGCGTAAACAGTCAAAGGAAGAACAATACAACAAAGAAATGAAACCAGTTTCTCTAACATAGTAAAGATAGAATCTTAAGACAGTCTGCTGACTTTACTGTTTAGTCTTTTGGCCTGTAGCATATTTATGTGACCGTATGCATATTTCTGCATATCCTCATTTATTCAACTGTTGCTGTCAGTGTGATGATGAAGGGAGACTATAATCAGTGCTTGTTTCCCGCACTGTATTTTTGCCTCAGTCTTTCAAGATATCGCTAGGTGATCCATGATTAAAGAGTTTGGTAGTCAGCTAATTTTATGAAAGGTGGGAGCATCTCAGTGAAGATTGATATTTTATTTAAGCCAGTACTTCCCAAATGTATTTGACTTTGGAAATGCCCACGGCTTGCCTGCCTGCCTGCTTGCCCTCCACCCTTCCCTCCTTACTTCCTTTTAGCGTCCTTCTTTTCTTTTTTAAGAATACTTATTAAAATCTCCTGTAGAACAAGTTTCAGGAATCATTACTATAAAGTTTATACACACACACACACACACACACACACACACTATTTAGGTCTGTTGCTTATGTCCATTTTGCTCTTAATCTCTACCTTTTCTAGGGTGTAGAATGGGATATAGAAGGGAAAAGAATAATGTTTAAGTCTTGCTAGCTATTTTGATATCGTGTGCAGTGGGAAAGAGGCTCCTTTATAAAAACAAGATTTAAGATCGGTGTGAGGATTTCAAGAGTTCTTACTCTCTGCATTTTATAAAGCTCCGAACAAACAGTTGACCAAGCATAGCAGCAGTTATCTCTGGGGAGAGGAGTAGAGTGGATTGGAGATGAAATGGGGCTTACACTTTTTACTAGACATATTTCTGTTTTTGTTTGAGTTTTTTCATTAGTGTAAATTTCTTTTGTAAAAATTTTAAGCTCCTTAAAAATAAAGAATGAAGTAAAAGACCCTACTAGTTGAGAGAAATTCTATAAAAGAATTGCTTACTCTAAGCTTTTGTAAATAGTAAACTCTTTGGTGTTTTCAAACTGACTTTGTTTAAAAAAAGAAAACAAAAAATTGTAAGCCATTTTTTTTTTTAGAAACAAGATTATATGAAGTAAGGTAAATCTGATAGATAAAGTGAATATACCTTGCCCTTGCTACCCCTGTTTCTTGTACATATTTCAGTTGTTGCTATAATTCACTGTGCCATCATTTTCTATTTTTGTGCTAAGTGAGGGACTGTGTCTTATTTGTCCCTGTATCTTTAGTACCTAACTGTTCACCATGCCTAATACTTAGTAAGATTTGTTAAGTGTGAATGTGGGTGTGTGTTGGGGGAGACTTAATTTCATAATTATTCCTAGGAGAATGCATTAGTGATTGTCACTTTGAAATCTTAAGAGGAATATATTCTTTTGAAAACATCTTTAAGATATACTCTATTTTGTTTTTGTATTATATGTGTCTTCTCTCAGAATTTAAGATGGTATTCATTAGTACACATAATATAAAATAAACTTTTAATTAAATGGGTAAAATAACAAAGTTGGGGGACTTTGTTACTTCCCCAATTCGAAATTCAATATCAAGTAACAATAACCAAGACAGTATATCATTGGCATAATGATAAGCTTGCAGATCAGTAGAGTGGAATTGAGAGTCCCAAGAATAAACCCTTATATTTTTGGCCCGTAGAGTGGAATTGAGAGTCCCAAGAATAAACCCTTATATTTTTGGCCCATTGATCTTTCTTTCTTTCTTTCTTTCTTTCTTTCTTTCTTTCTTTCTTCTTTCTTTCTTTCTTTTACAAAGCTGCTATAGACTATTCAATAAACAAACGGTCATCTTTTAAACACATGGTTCTGGAAAAACTGGGTATCCATATGCAAAAAAATGTACTTCCTCACAAAAATCAACCATACACAAAAATTAGCTCAAAATTAATTATGGACTAAATGTAAGAGCTAAAACTATGAAACATCTGAAAGGAAGCATAGAAGAAACTTCCTGACCTTGGATTGGGCAAAGAATTGTTAGATATAACACCGAAAGCATGAGACATAGAGGGAAAAAAAATGGATAAATTTGACTTCATTAAAATTAAGAACTTTTGTGCCTCAAAAGACACTGTTAAACTGAGAAGACAAGCCACAGAGAAGATATTTACAAATCATGTCTGATCAAGAATGGCATCCAGAATATATAAAGAACTCCAACAGATGAATGATGAGAAGACAAACAACCCAATTAAAAAATAAGCAAAAGAATTGAAAAAGCATTTCATCAAAAAAGACATAAATGACTAATAAGCACCTGGAAACATGATCATCATTAGTTATTAGGAAAACGCACATTAAAAACAGTGAAATACTACTCCATATCCACTGTGAGGCCTGTTGTTAAAAAGACATAATATTTCCTGCCTAGGATATGGGGAAACAGGAACTCCCATACATTGTTGGTGGGAATATAGAATGGTACACCCACCTTGGAAGACAGTTTGACCATTTCTTTAAAAATTAAACCAACTTAACATATGCATTAGTCAGGTTTCCAGAGAAACAGTCAATAGGATGTGTCTATGTATAGGGAGAGATTTATTTTAAGGAATTAGCTCATGTAGTTGTAGAAGTTTGGTGGGCCCAAAATGTGATAGGAGAGGTTGACAGACTGTGGACTCAGGAAGTAGTTGCAGTTTGAGTCCAAAGCTACTCTGCTGGAAAACTAGGAAGAACCGATGTTGCAGATGAAGTCTGAAGGCAGTCTTCTGGGGATTTGCCTCTTGCTCCGAGAGGTTGGCCTTTTGTTCTATTCAGGCCTTCCACTAATTGGATGAGACCCACCCACAAAATGGAGGCCAATCTGCTTTACTCAGAGTCCACCAATTTAAATGTAAATTTCATGCAAAAACCCTCTTCCAGAATAATGTTTGACCAAATATCTGGGCATTGTGCCCAATCAAGTTGATGCATAAAATTAGCCATCACACCATAAAACCCAGCAATTCCACTTCTCAGAATTGACCCAAGAGAAATGAAAACATATACCCACACAAAGACTTATTTGCAATTGTTCATAGTACCTGTATTCATAATAGACAAAAATAAGAAACAATTCAAATGTCCATCAACTAGTAAATGGATAAACAATATATGGTATGTCCATACATGAGAATACTCTTCAGCAATTGAAAAAATGAAAATATTGATACACTGCTATAACATGGATGAACCTCAAAACTATTATGCTAAGTGAAAGATGCCAAATTCAAAAGACTAAAAATTGTATGATTCCACTTGTGTGAAATATCGAGGTAGAGCCAATCCGAGGAGTTTTGGGGGTGGCAGCAGGTATTACTGCATATGGACTTAAGGGGATATTGAGGAGTGAAGGAAATGTTTTGAAATTGGATTGTGGTGATGATTACACACCTCTGTAAACTGACTAAAACATTGAACTGTACACTTACAACAGGTGAATTTGATGTATATAAATGGTACCTCAGCATTGTTAAAATAATAGTTGATAAAAATGGGACAAATGGACCAAGGGCAGGACACACAATGCATCTCATAAAGTCCCCATATTTCCTTGAGGAGGTCACAAATTTTGCTCTAAATTTTCTAAAGAGACCATTCTAAGATGAGATATTTTTTACTATGTTCACAAGATCAAAATTTATTAGCATTTTAGGAGAAACCTGATAATTATAATTCAAAGAAAAATGTATCCTTTTATTCATGGTGCAGCATATTCAACTCTGCCCTCAACAGCATCCTTGTAGTAAATAACTGAAGACTCTCTTCTCTAGAACTGTTTCTTAAACCTTCCTTCTATACAGTCCAGTGGCTTAACATCAAAGGTACTTCACTAAGTACAATAATGCTGGGTGAATAGGAAGGAGAGTGGTAAAAGGACAAAGCCGACAATGCTGCTCTTTGGTGGTATGTCTTAGTCCAGACATGCAGTTTTAGAATAATGAAGGGATGTACCAGATAGATATGCAGCAGTCCTGCAGAAGCTTTTTTGTAAAAACTGAGTAATGGTTAAGTTTAGCATTTTACTCCCTGACGAGTACCTGGAGTGTAGTTATTCTCAGTTACAGGTTAGATATGGAGCCATTTGCTTTAATAGCTAGATTGGGAGTATGGTTGGCATCCTCTTAGGAACGTTGGGGAGCCTGAGGAGGAAAAGTATCAGAATAGACTGTCTACCGTCTATGAATAGGGGTAGTCTGAAGAAATATGTGCTGATGGGTTATGATTCTCCCTGAGAAATCATTTTGGCTGTTCTCCAGTCTTAAACCAAGGGATCATTCAGGCTCTGAAGACAGTATAACGTGGCCATAGATACTAAACTTGGAGTAGTATGGTTTTCATTATAAATTTTCAAAAGTGATATATGTGTGTTGTAAAGCATTTCTAACAGTTCAATTCATATATGAAGTATAGACTACATAGAATAAAAAAGTAAAGTGTCCTGTCTTTTCTTTATCCCCTTCTTATTTTCCTGTTAACGTATATTTAAATTATTTCCAGTTTTTAGCTTACAATGCTGTGGTAAACGTACTGGCACAGGGCACTCCTCCATTTAAATAAAAATTTGAGTGCACGCACACATACTTACACAATTACGTATGTATATGTGTGTGTGTATATATGTATGTATATATTATCACTTTAGTAACAGCTGTTACTTGTTCTGTACTTCATAATTTATTTTAATACACCAGTATTTCTTTATTTTATATTTTAAAATGCTTTAGACTACTACCAATGTTCGATTTTATATTTGTAATTCTGGCCTTTCTCTAATCATGAGAAAGTATCTACATAACCATTTGTTAAATTAGCTAAAGGACAACCTGAGCATGAATCTTTTGGCTGGATTATATATGTATGATAGTTTAGTAAGAAGAAAATGTTAATTGCAATAACTTAGTTGAAGTTTATATTTAGAAAATTGCTTGTTTTATAATATCCCTGAGAATGTTGTCTTTTTTATCTTTAAGGAATAATTTTAACTTGTAATTAACTTGTGCTTTACTTCTGAATAATATCTAGGTTTTTGCGTTTGCTTCCAGTTGGGGTGTAGAAGGTGGTGGCAGGACATTGTGGCCCTTGTAACAACTTACATAAATTACAAAAAATCATTGTTGCAATGATTTGTTATTACATAATAAATTGTCCCAACACTTAGTGATTTAAAATAATTGTTTTATATAGCTTATGATTCTGTGGATTGGCAATTAAGGCAGATCTCAGTTGGATGATTTTTCTGTTCCATATTGCATTGAATGAGATTACTAGATAATATTTAGCTGGTGGGTGAATTGCTTTAGAGGCTCCAAGATATCTTTACACATATATATGGTGGCTGGGCAGAGGTGGAATTCTGGCTTCACATGACCTTTCTAAAAGCATGGTAGTCTTAAGTAGTCAGACTTCTAACATTGGAGACATTTATACCAGAGGTAAACTGATTAGATTGAAGAGATCTTCTCCTCACTCTACCTGTCCAATAGAGGAAAAGATGGGTCCTCACTGGGAAAAAATAATGTCCACTACAGTTTTATGTTTGTCACATTCACAGTATTAAGAATACACTAAAAAGTTACATGAGATGTGAAAAGTAAAAATGAATCAATCCAAGGAAAAAGAAAAAATAGATGTAGATCCATCAATGGCACTAAAAATAAGAGTTATCAAACAAGGATTTTATCAGTTATAAATATGTTAGAGGAAATAAAGGAAGTGCTTATAAATGGAGGAAAAAATAAACAATAGCAACAAAGGTGAGATCTGTAAAAAAATAAATATTCCAGAGCTGAAAAATACAATATCTGAAGTTAAGATTTGAGTTTAATAGTAAAGTAGGCACAGCAAAAAATAAACAACTAGAATTAGTAAACTCAAGGACAGTTCAGTGGAAAAATATACAAGCTAAAGCACAGGGGAAAAAAAGAATGGAAAGAACAATATAGGATAAGAGATATATGGACTGAATCATTTCATCTAATATACATATAATTGAAGTCCCAGGAGGAGAGAAGAAGCAAAAACAATATTTGAAAAGATGACCAAAGGTTTTCCAAGCTGATGAAAGATAGCAATCCACAGAGTCAAGAAAAACAGAAACTTAGTGAACCCCAAACAAAATTAATATTAAAAAAACACATGTAGGTACAACATAATGAAACTTGCAGAAACCAGATTGAAAATCTTAAAATAACCCAAGGAAAGAAACCACAGTAACTTCAAAGGAGCAACGATAAGATTTTTGGCAGACTGTTCTAAAGAAATTTTTAAAATTAGATCACAATGGAATGGCATCTTTAAAGTTTAAGTGCAGAAAGGAAAAAATATTGCCAGCCTAAAACTTGATGCCCAATAAAAATATTTTTTAAATGAAGGCAAAATAAAGATGTTTTTAGACAAAAGGTAGGAGACTTTATCACTGGTAGCACCATAGTACAGTAATGCTAAAGGAAGGTATTCAGTCTGAAGAAAAATGATCTCAGTTGGGACCATAGAACTGTAGGAAAAAAAATGAAAAGCATAAATATGTGAGTAAATATAAAATATTTTGCCTACTTAAAGCAATAATAACACTGTCTTTCAGGCTTAAAACATATGTAGAAATAAAATAAAACAATAAAACAAAGGGCAGATAGGTTTAAATGGAGTAAAACCAATATTTTTGTCTTGTATAGGAAGTGGTAAAAGAGGTAGTAATTCAAGGAAGTATTTATTATGTCTAGGATAATTTAAAAAAGTACAAAAGTGTTTAAACAAAAAGCTAACAGAAACAATCCTAAAATGTATATAGAACCACAAAGGCCCAGAAGAGTGAAAGCAATCTTGAAAAAGAAAAGCAAAGCTGAAGGTATCACAATTCCAGACTTCAAGTTAAACTGCAAAGGTGGTGTTATCAAAACAGTGTGGTAATGGCACAAAAATAAACACATAGATAAATGAAACAGAATAGAAAACCCAGAAATAAACCCATAGCTATACGGTCAGTCTTTGACAAAGCAACAAAGAATATCCAATGGAAAAAAGATAATTTCTTCACAAATAAGTGTTCAGAAAACTGGTCAGCTACATGCAAAAGAATGAAACTAGACCATTTTCTTACACCATAAACAGAAATAAATTCAAAATAGATTAAAGACCCAAAAGTGAGGCATGAAACCATAAAATCCTAGAAGAAAACACAGGCAGTAATGTCTCCATTGTCCATGGGACATTTTTCAGATATGTCTTCTAAAGCAAGGGAAATAAAAACAAAAATTAACTATTGGGACTATGTCAAAATAAAAGGCTTCTGCACAGTGAGGGAAACAATCAATAAAACTAAAAGGCACCCCACTGAATGGGAAAAGATATTCACAAATGACATAACTGATAAAGAGTAAGTATCCAAAACATATAAAGGACTTATACAACTCAACACCCAAAAAACAAATAATCCAGTTAAAAAATAGGAATAAGACATGAACAGAAATTTCTACGAAGAGGACATCGAGATGGCCAAGAGACACATGAAAGGATGTTCAGCATAACTCATTATCAAATGCACATCAGAACTACCATGAAATATCAGTTCACACCTGCCATAATGACTAAAAGAAAAAACACAAGATATAACACATGTTGGCAAGGATGTGTAGAAAAAGGAACCCTTGTGCACTGTTGGTGAGAATGCAAACTGGTGCAGCCACTGCAGAAAACTGTATTGTATACCTGAATCTAATATAACACTGTATGTTAACTATATTGGAATTTTAAAAAAGCTAACAGGAGATAAAATGCAATAATAAAAATTTATTAATTAAAAGAAAAGATTAGATGGAATGGATAGAAAACTAATAATAAGAAGGTGTTTTAAGTATCAGTAGCTGATTACACGTAAATAGGTATAGTCCTCCAACCAAAAGCCAAAAAGTTTTGAACTGCATTTAAAAAGACTCTACTATATTAACTGTGTTTAGCTTGTACAAGATATTTTTGCGTGAAAGAATATGGGAAGAAAAGGTACCTTGCAAAAATAATAAAAGAAATCTAATGTGGTAATAATATCAGACAAAGTAGACCTTAAGGCAAGAAGTATTATGAAAGGCAAAGGAAGAATTTTATGATGATAAAAGGGTCAATTCAATAGGAAAACAGAACACTTCTAAATTTATATGTTCCTAACAATATAACTCCAAAATACGTAAAGCTAAAATTGACAGGACAAAGAGGAGAAATAGTGATTTCACCATCATATTTGGAGAATTTAACAACCTTCTTTGAACCACTGATATAATAAGCAGATTTTAAAACTCAGGCTCTAGAATATTTAATAATACTATTAACCAACTTGACCAATTACTGTTTATAGAACAACCACCAAAGAATACACATCAACCACCAAAGAATACACATCCTGTTCAAGTGTACAAGGAACTTTTACCAAAATAGAGCATATGCTGAGCCAAAAAAGCACGTGTCAACAAATTTAAAAGGATTAAAATCATATATGTTCCATAGTGGAATTAAACTAGAAATAAAGATTTTTTTTAAAAATCCTCAATTTGTTTGGAAAATAAGCAGCACACATTTAAATAATCCACTGGTCAAAGAAATACAACCACAGTTTAGATAGTGCACAGTAAGACATAGTTAAAATGGTGCTTTGAATTCTGTAGCTTTAAATGCGTATATTTAAAAGGTTGAAAGCCTGTGATCTAATTTTTCATTTCAAAAACCTAGAAAAAGAAATGCAACTACATTCAATAAACTGGAAGGAAGGAAGTAACAAAGAAAGAAGGCATTCTATGAGACTAACAAAAATAAATAAGGTCAAAGTTGTTTCTTTGGAAAGATTAATAAATAAACCCCTACTGGAAAAAACGAATGCTCAAATTATCAATATAGATATAAAAAGGAAACATTACTAGAGATCCAAGAAATATCTAAGGGTTAAAAAATACTATAAACAACATTATGTCAATACATGTGACAACTTATATGAAATGTACAAATTCCTTGAAAAATACAACTCGCCAAAATGACACAAAAAGGTAAAAATTCTATACAGTGCTATATCTTTCGAATTAAAACGTCACGGTAGCCGGCAATTTCTACACTAAACTCACTTTGCATATAATTTCCTTCAGAAAGATTTCCATTTATTTTGTTTACATACCTTTTGTTGGAGTTTGAGGAGGCCAGTTAATTACACCATCTATTCCTTTTTCCAACTTCTGAACCCTTTGAGAAGTAGACATCATTTAGAATAAAAATGTCAACTTTATCTGTGGAGAAATTGGGTAAAAGAGTGTGCTTAGATCTCCATGAAGTCTTCTTATATATTCAAATTGGATTGACTTAACTTGCCCTATTGAGTTTACTGTATGAATGAGAGGAGAATGTATATGAGCTTGGGCCTGCAAGTTCTAAGAGAGTGAGAGACTGGTGACATATGTGGCCCATTTTTGCCCTATTTCACCAAAGAGATAAAGCAGAGAGAAAGAGAACAAGAGTGCTATCATCCTGAGTGAAGCCCTACTCTTATCGTGTTCTTTTTTCCAAGGAGTCAGTCCTACCTTGTTCTCATGGAACCCACAGTTCTACTACTGGCCTACTTCCAAGTCCTCATGTCATCTGGACTCTGTGCTATATTTTGAACAAGTTTTTGTAACTTTGATCTTCCCATAGAACTCTTCTTCCCTGAAATTTAAACCTGGCTTTTGTGGACAGTCCCTTTTTTTTTTTTTTTGCATGGCCATCTCAAGAAAAAGTATTGAATTTTTCTAATCCTAGATATTTAATAGACAGTGTTACATTAGTTTCAGGTGTACAATATAACAATTCAATACTTCTATACATTATTCGGTGCTCATCAAGATAAGTCTGTTCTTAATCCCCTTTATCTATTTCACCACTCATCCCTCCCACCCCTCTGGTAACCCACCTCCCCTCTGGTAACCACCTGTTCTCTATATTTTAGTCTGTTGTTTTGTTTTGTTTTGTTTGCTTGTCCCTTTTTTTTTTCTTTTTTTTTTTAAGGCTTCACAACAAGCATGGAGCTCAACGCAAGGCTTGAACTTATGACACTTAAATGACTGAGCCACCCAGGCACCCCAGCTTGTCTCTTTTTTTCTTTATTTGTTTTGTTTCTTAATTTCCACATATGAGTGAAATCATGTGGTAATTATCTTTTTCTCACTGACTTATTTCACTTAGCAATAACCTCTAGATCCATTTGTTTGTTGCAAATGGCAACATTTCATTTTTTACACCTGAGTAATATTCCATCATATATATAGTATAGTACATCATCTTTATGCATTCATCTGGTGATAGATCTAAATTTATTTTTTTATTTTTATAAGATTTTATTTATTTATGAAAGAGAAAGCAAGAGAGCAGGCATGAGTGAAGGAAAGGCAGAGGAAGAGGGAGAAGCAGATTCCCTGCTGAGCAGGGAGCCTGATGCAGGGCTCGATCTCAGGACCCTGGGATCATGACCTGAGCCAGTGGCAGACACTTAACTGACTAAGCCACCCAGACACTTAACTGACTAAGCCCCTAGATGGATCAAGTTTTAGATTTAAAGGACAGTTGATGTGGGGGCACCTGGGTGGCACAGCGGTTAAGCGTCTGCCTTTGGCTCAGGGCATGATCCAGGTGTCATGGGATCGAGCCCCACATCAGGCTCTTCCGCTATGAGCCTGCTTCTTCCTCTCCCACTCCCCCTGCTTGTGTTCCCTCTCTCACTGGCTGTCTCTATCTCTATCGAATAAATAAATAAAATCTTAAAAAAAAAAGATTTGTTAGTGATGAATGCTCATATTATAGAAATATTCAAAGAAAAAAAAAAGAAACGTTCAAAGGAGGGGCGCCTGGGTAGCGCAGTCGTTAAGCGTCTGCCTTAGGCTCAGGGTGTGATCCCGGCGTTACGGGATCGAGTCCCACATCGGGCTCCTCCGCTGGGAGCCTGCTTCTTCCTCTCCCACTCCCCTGCTGTGTTCCCTCTCTTGCTGGCTGTCTCTCTGTCACATAAATAAATAAAATCTTAAAAAAATAAAAAATAAATAATAAAAAAAAAAAGGACAGTGGATGTGTTCCTTTGCTGTCTACTGTCAATTCAGTGATGAGTATGCCACCTTTGTGCATCAGTTCCTTCTCCTCTCTTACACTGCCACGTCCCCTTTCCTAGTCTTGGTATTGGTTGATTTACAGGACATTGGTCCAACTTCCTCAATTACGTCAGCATCAGACCTGGAACCATCTTCTCCACCCCACAGTATGTGATTTATAATCTGCTCTTAATTCATGTTTTTGAGTTCCTGATACTCAGAACTTGCTCAGTTCAGTCAACCAGAAGCATTCCTAGATCTCAAATACCGAAAGTCCCCTCTCTTTTCTTTTCTCCTTGGGCAATTTTTTTTTCTCTCTTAAGTTCTTAAATTTATATATTCTTTCACTCATCTCTTTTTCTCTCCTTCTTTCTCTCCCTCTTTCAGCCTCTCTATGTCAATAGATGGTCTTGCCATTGGATCTTAACTCCCTCAACTTTACCCCCTTACACACAATAATTTTTCTTTATATTTATCACCATTCTTTCCTTCATTTCTAATTGTAGAGAAGAAACTGTTTCCCCTCTTTAACATGGCTAACTCTACCAGAGTTCTTGTTTCCTTTTTCTCTTGTATTTGCTCCATTATTTTACCACTCTCCCTCTCCATGTCTTTCTTCTACTAGCATTAAAAATGAAAAAAAAAAAAAAGTAACAACAACAAAATCCGTGTTAAAGATTCACGTTCACTTTCAGACTATGCCAGCCTTCCTAGAAGAGTAAAATTTACTAGTTAATTTCACTTCTCCTTTCTCTTCAGCCCTTACTGGAAGTTTTTGCTTTCTTTTATTGCCTTCCTGAAGTTTTTTTCTAAGGTCATCAGTAACTGTTAAATTCTTAATTTTCCTTCTTCCCTGAAAAGGTGGGATAGGGCTCTCCCTCCTTTTTCTCTCCTTCCTTGACTTCACTGACGGACATCCATCTTTTGTGGAAACCCCCTTCTCAAATAAAGACACCTTTTAGGAGATAAGCAAACTGTTTTATTGACTTGCTGTAGCAAGAGAGACTACACAGATGATTCTAAAGTGGCACCTCCTTTGAGGAAATGAGTTGAGGGTTTTTACTGATTACAGGTTGAGCTCTGAAGTTCTGGGGCAGGTATTAGAAGTGAGGCAAGTCTTTGGATTGGTTGGTTGTTTAAGGTAGTAGTTGATACACACAATGGATGATTGTGATAGAAAAGAAAGGCCTGTTGAAGCCAAGATACTCGCATTTGTAACTGTATAACTGAGTGGTGGTAGTTGTTCCAGTTCTCAGTTGTGCAAAAGTGGTGGAGTGCTTATTCTGGCTCTTATTTTCAAGCACATCTTCAGTGAATTTTTAACTTTTTACTTCCATTGCAATTGCCCTGGTTTCTTCTTATTTTGACTATGGCAGTAGCAAAACAGGTCTCACTGCCTTGGGGATCTTTTCATAGTAACTCATATTCCAAAACCAGAGCCATCATTCCAAAATAAAAATTCAAACATGTTTTCTACTGAAAACCATTGATGGCTCCTTTTATGTATAAAATAAAACCCCATATACTGAATGTAGTATTCAGCCCCTTTTACAATATGACCTGAACCCCAAATTCTAGTCCTAATCTATCTGTTGGCCTATCAGTCCCCTTCTTTTCCTCCTTCTCTCCTTCCCTCCCTCCATGCCTATTCTCACTTCTCTCTTTTCTTCCTTCCCCCCAAGCTATGCTCTTATTATGGAAGTATAGTGACTTATTTCACACTGTACATTTTGGCCCATATGTCTAAAATAATTTTTGTTTCTTCTTAGAATGTTGTTTCCAACCTTCAATCCGATTATTAACTTTACAGAGTATGTTAGTTTGCTAGGACTGCAAAACGAAATACTACAGACTGGGTGACTTAACAGAAATTATTTGCTGTTTTAGAAGCTAGACATCCAAGATCAAGGTGTTCATAGGTTTGATTTCTTCTGAGGCTTCTCTCTTGGCTTGCGGATTAGCATCTTCTTGCTGTGTCCTCACGTGGTCTTTCTACTGTGTGTGCACATCCCCGGTGCCTCTCTGTGTGTCCTAATCTCTTCTTGTACGACACCAGTCAGGTTGTATTAGGGTCCACCTTAACAGCCTGATTTTAACTTCATTACCTTTCTAAGGGCCTTATCTTCAAATACAGTCACATTCTGAGGTATTGGAGATTAGGGCATTACTACATGAACTTCGGGGGGCTACAGTTCAGTCCATAACACAACCTTCCCAAAATTTTCTGTAGTAATTAACCCTCTTCACAATCCCACAGATCTAGTACCACTTGTATGCTTATTATTATCTGCCTTGATATGGAATTGTTCATGTTTGTCTCCTTCTGTGGTGTGTGGGTTTCTTGAGGACAGAAACTATCTCTTATGCAACTTCATCTTTCCCTGCTCTCCATGATATTAGAACCGAAGAGGGCTTGATTATTGGCTAAATTAAAGAATTCAATGTGAATCAGGCTTGAATATCTAATAATATATTTTTCAGAATTTTGAGGAGATTGACATAAAAATGTATGAAGGGAATGTATTATATCTCCTATTTTAGAAGTCTTTGGGCATAGCTTGAGATTTTTATCTTACGTTCTTAAATTATACATAGTATAAGTAATGTCAGTTTTATAGGACTTCATATAACTCTCTTATGGTCTTTAAGGTGTAATCATACAATTGGCTTCTATAAGCTACCTATCAATTCTTTCAATTTCATTACTTCCATTACATTTTTTTTCAGATAAAGATGAATGCCGTGTTTCATCCGATACTGAAAATTTGAAGTTTAGAAGACATTTGCTAAGTCAGATCGCTTCAAGTAAGTCTGCTCGTATCCATTTTAATGCCAGCTGAAGATTGATTTAACATGTAAAGAATTAAGTCCAGTACCTTTGACACTCTTTCAACTCTCAAATTTCTCAGAATATCTTAGAATCACCTTATATATTGCATTAATGGTCTTGGAAAATAATAGAAAGATGATTTCTTAGTAAATTTCATATGCTTATTAAAAATGTAATGTTTAAACTCTTGGTAATATTTTTAAAATGAGATTAACACCTCAAAATCCTCCTTTATTTTTCATTAAGTCTAGTCATCAGTCCTAACTATATGCCAAACTTAATATTTTTAAAGGTGGTTTTTCCATTATAGCTAATACTATGTTTTTCAGTTTTTTAAGGCTTTGTATGGCTTTTCTAAATGAGCTGTATGTTTGTGATTATTGGGGGGAGATATTTAGTAATGAACTAGTATTTGAACCTTAAATGTTTGTTTATTCAAAAACTTAGCTTTGAAAGGTCATCTTAACCAACTTCAGTTAATATAATTATCTCCTAGTGGTCCTCTGTGCATTCACTCTTCCTCCATCCTGTATTCCACTGCTAGAGAGATCGGCATAGAGAACTCCAATACTTTTAAAACACTTTAGTGGCTCTCCATTCGCCATTGGATAGAATCCATGTTCCATTGCCTGGTACTCAAAGCCCTTTACCCAGCTCCTAAAAATATCCCTCACCTTAGCCAACTGGACTCTTTCCTCTTTTCTGAATTCTCATCATTTTTCATGCCTCCATGGCTTGACGTGTACTGTATTTCTTGATGTTTTTTCTGTGATGTTCTCTCCTTCGTCCTCACTGTGTCCTCTGCTTTTTGAAATCTTGTGCAAACCCTGAAGGCTCAGCCCAGGTGCAAGCTCATCCATGGAACTTTCCCTGATTGCTCCAGCTGAACCACTAGCTCTGTCTGCTGACTTCATCCAATATTTTGTTTTTATCACCATCATAGCACATTTTACCAGGCAGCTTTATTATTTGTGTTTATGTCTGTCTTATCTCCCATCTTAGGTTGTAAGGACTATAGAATCAAACTTCTTGTCTGAGTAATTTTTGTCTCAGCATTCAGCATAGCCTTACTAGTGCTCAGTAAATACTTGCTTAATAAGTTAATCCTCTCTGTCTTTCATCCTTATAGTCACATATGGTCCATATTCATGGCAACTCTTCATTCCTGTTTTGCACTCCTGGCAAGCCTCCACACTCCCATCTTATCCTAGGCAAATACGAACCGTAGTGTAATTAACAAGATACAGTCAGTTCTCAATCTACGAAAGAAACTGCATTCCAGAAGTTCATATCTAATTCTGTTGTTTGGAATGCAGAAAACATTTTCCTACAAAAACAATGTTATAAATAGGGTTGGGTTCTCAGCCAGTCCTCCCAAGACTATTTAACTCATAAGTACCAGTGCTACTTGAACTACAGGAAGTCATCATGCATGACACTGTTCTGTAGAGGAATTCTAGGTCTGAGATTGGAATCACATCTTCTGTGCCCGAGAAGCAGAATAGCACCTTTCTGGGCAGCTTGAGCAATAGGAAAGCCTGAGCTGGAGCTCTGGCAGTGGCTCAGCATATTGGATGCTCTCCCGCCAGTAGTTTTTGGTTTTCCATATTTGCATAAGAGGCATTATCTGTAGGTTACTGATACTCTTATGTCTTCTAAATTGAGGGCAAGGGAACACTTGCTCTTCTGGTTCTCCTTGCAGTGGATGAGGATAGTAATCAGCTGTCCTGATTCTGTCCTGATTCTTCAGCTGTTTTACACATGGGTGGGTCATTTTAAATCAGGTATTAACAGATTAGAACCGTTTTACTACTTCTTCCTTTCTGTTCTGTGAACTTACAGGAATTGAATATGTAAATATGGAAAATACTTCTGTCTGTAGGAAAAACACGTTTATTAGGCATCAACCAACAATATGTTTGACATCACATCAGATTTTGTGGACAAGTGATTATCATTTCTGCATGGGCATAGTGATGCTTCCCATGAAAAACTCATCAGTGTGTGCATAAATAACCTTGAAGGTTGATAACTTATGATGGCAGGCTATAAGAATATACTTCCTAAATTTTAGAGACTTAATTTTTAAAAATGTTTTATTTATTTATTTTTGAGAGGTGAGAGAGAGAGAGCGAGCACGAGCGGGGAGGAGGAGGAGAGGGAGAGGCAGAGGGAAAAGCAGGCTCCTGGCTGAACCGGGAGCCCAACAGGGGCCGAACAGGAAGCCCGACGCGGGGCTCAATCCCAGGACCCTGGGATCATGACCTGAGCTCAAGGCAGACGCTTAATGGACTGAGCCACCCAGGCGCCCCAATTTTAGAGATTTTAATTTGTTTAGTCATCATAAGCTTTGAGCACATGAGTGAATGTCTGCTTTATGTTTAATGCTTTCATAGGTTTAAGGGGCTAGGGAATGGGGACCAAAGATATTATGAAAAGTTTCCTTTCCCTCCAGGAGCCAGGAATACAGGGAATGAAGTGTGAAAAAAATGCTCATAGTGCAAGCAGTATGTTATTAATTGCCATGAAGTACTTCATGAAGGTAACAAATGCTCTTGGGGTTATCAGAATGGCAATGTTATTATGATTCACAGTGGTTGTAAAGATGGCAGTAGGATTTCAGTTCGCCTTAGAAGAATGGTAAAGATTTAAATGTAAATAAAGAGCTAGGAGAGGACATGACATCCCAGGTTGGATTAACAGCATGAACGGAGAACTAGAGATACAAACAAACAAATCAGCATTACTGGCTGGAGCAGGAGGTTTAGTTCATGTTGGTGAAATAATAGGTGGGAAAATTACACCAGTGGTTCAATGCTGGCAGTGAATAAAGTCATCTAGAGATATTTTTAAAAATACACGTCCCTGGATCTTACCCCAGAATTAATAAATAGAATTTCTGGGGCACAAGGTGTAAACCTGTTTATCTTTTAAAGCTCCCCTAGTGGTTCAGAACCACTGAATCACAAGGATGGGCCAAATTTAGGAGAGCCACGAATGCCTTGCTGAGGAGTTGGGCCTTTGTGTCTCAAGCAGTGGGAAGCCCTCAGAGGTTTCTGAGCCAGGTGACATGATGGAATTCATGTTTGCCAAGATAAATGATTCACCAACTGCATGTGAATGGAAGAGAAATAAGAAACAGCTTGAATTAGAGCGGTGGTGGCAGAAAAACAGAGAAGGTCACATTTTTAAGGGTACTTAGATGAGTGGGAGTTGACGATGTCAGCCTTGACCTCAGCATGATTTGTTTTATAAACTGATTATACAACTTCACCCTCATTAATTTGATCTCTTCTCTCTTACAACCTGGCAACTTAAACGGTAATTTCATCCAGTTTGCATTTAATGGAAGGAGACCATTGTCTACTCATGTACACATCTAACTCGTAATAGTAAGTGAAGTTATGTGTATGAGGACTATGACCTTTAACATAATCATTGTAAAACATTTAATAACCTCCCACATATGCAATAACACAGCCCCAGTTCTGCAGGATTGTGCCAAGAGCTGGAGTCACAAATATAAGACAGCTATTGGCACATAATTCCCTAGCATTAAGTTGAAATTGGAAGAAATATTCTAAATCACGTTATGCATTTTAATATTTTTAGCATCAGATTTGCTAATTGCTTAGATTTTGTGGTAGTAGGCCTATGAATACCTCCGGACATTAGCAGCTCTGAGCTTATGCCTCTCGCCTGTCCACATCTATAATTAGTGTAGCCCCTTTCCTCTTACTCAGGCCCATCCCCTGCTCGTGTTGGTCATGCGTGCCCCTACCTCATCCTCACCCAAGTGAGCCAGCGGACTGGAGGTATAAAGGAGTTGGCATTTAAGTTCTTCGTGGCACCGACAAGCCACATGATCCTGGGGACTCTCACTCCTGGCTGCTGTAGGACACGACAGCTGTTAGGATAACCTACATTCGGAGTCTCAAACAATGCCATGAGTTGGAGGCATTTCATACCTCTGATATGTTTTGAATATTTTCTGTTTGGAAACAATGAGCCATATTTATTATATGACAGAGAATAAGTTCAAGGCGTGATTTTTTTTTTTTCTAAGATTTTATTTATTATTTATGTGACCGAGAGACAGCCAGTGAGAGAGGGAACACAGCAGGGGAGTGGGAAAGGAAGAAGCAGGCTCCCAGCGGAGGAGCCCGATGTGGGACTCGATCCTGAAACGCCAGGATCACTCCCTGAGCCGAAGGCAGACGCTTAATGACTGCGCTACCCAGGGGCCTCCAAGGCGTGATGTTTTGATGTGACCTGTCCCCTGTAAGAAAAGACTCAACAGCGTGGATTTTTTTTTTTTTTTAAACCACTCTCTTGGCTGTTCTGTAATAGCATGTACGTGACAACAACCTCTCCTGTGGTCTTCTTTGCCTGTGACAATGAATTTATTGTGTCATCCATGTCTTAAGCTACTTTTCTCTGGCTACTTAGGTTTTCACTAATCATCCAAATGTTTAACCAGAGAATGGGTGGTCTGCTTAGATCTAAGGGATGTTGTAGGAGAGAGCGAGGGAAGGGAACGGACTGGGTGAGTGCCCAGTCTGTGCCATGGTATTTTAAGTCCCCTTTACAAATGAGAAGCTTCAGATTTAGAGAGGTTCGAACGGTTTATCTAACATCAGAAGTTAAGGGCAGTTTTGATCTCAGGTCTGGCTAGCCTAATGGCCCGGCAGTCTGGCCTCCAAGTCTGCCTAACTTATTTGTGGGAAAGGTCACTGAACTCAGAGTCAGGGGATTGTGTGCAAGCTTCTACCTCCTTCACTAACAATGCTGAACAAGTTACTTAAGGCTTGCAGCTTCCGTTTCTTCATCTGCCACCGGAGGATAAAACCGGCTTTACTGACCACTTGAGGTTTTGTGAGAAACGTAAGTCAGTGAATTTCAGTATGACTTTACAGGTTTGGAAGGGAAGATTGAGATATTTTTAATTCAAGCAAAAAGTAAACTTAAAAAACCCAAACCATTAAATGAGATGAACTTGGATGGATTTTGTGGTATTTCACTTCTTGACACGCTGTACAGACTTTCCAAAATAATGCTTGTCGATTTTGCAGGTCCCAAACACCACAGTGTGCCAAAGTGCATCACTGAATTTAATATCTCAATGTAGCAGAGAGAGTCCTGGCATCCTGTCAAGTACTTCCTTTCTCTTACCAGCAGCACTCAGTAGTTTCTATACCACATCAAATAGGTCTGAGCTCCGGTAGATATGAAGACATGTTCGTAGCCAATGAGGAATCAAGATTCTAAGGCTACCACATAGTAACAGACTTACTGGACTAGAGTGGATGTTCACATTAGCAGAACGATTCTTTATATTTTAGATTTTTTTTTTCCTTAAGCAAGCCTGAGCAATAAAGTCACATTTTATAAAACTGATTTCACAGAATTTCTTTTCAGAAATGTTTCCAGATTTCTGGACGACTTTCATAGGTTATAGGATGGTGAATACTGAAGGGCGGCTATGAGCTACTACAGTCCACTTAATGCTTCTTTCAAGTATACATATAAGAGATAAGAAATTTAGGGAACTTATTAAGGTATAAGTACAGTGCTATGAATGAAATGGCTGTAAGCCTGAGAAGTACCAAGGTCATGTCCTAGATTTACTCAAAATCTGTACCCAGTAAAGCTCTAAGTCTCTTATAAATCAGACTAACAAAGACCAAAAAAGAAAAAGAAAAAAAAAAAAAAAAAGGAGAGAGAGAGAGAGAGAGAGAGAGAGAGAGAAAAGAAAGCCTTAGGAAGACCAGCTGACAAAATAGAGGAATAGTGTTAGACTCCGGATCCAGAGAAGTGCACCCATTCTGTCTTGGATTCAGAAGTGTTTAGGACTCTCCTGCACCTGCCACACTCTATATCTCAAAGAGAGCCCTAGTCCTGGGGTGCTGACTTCCAGATGGCTTCTCATGCACCCACACTGTGCCTGCGTCCTAGATCTGGTGGCTGGATGACTGCAGTGAGGGCCTTGTCAAGTGGAGTGAAAGGGAAAGTGGACATAGAAAGTCAAGCAGACATACAAAGCAGAGATTGTGGTCAGATTTGGTCCATGGATGTGTCACGTGTGCACAGTGT
Source organism: Ursus maritimus (assembly GCF_017311325.1). Lineage (NCBI taxonomy): Eukaryota > Metazoa > Chordata > Mammalia > Carnivora > Ursidae > Ursus > Ursus maritimus. The sequence continues at coordinate 6,077,605 of NW_024425675.1, forward strand.
TTGTTTTAAACATGAATTAGTTATTAACTAGTGTTATTTTAACTAGTTACCGATTTAACTTGTTAACTAATTTAATGTACGAATCCGCATTTCTGGGTGCCCGTGCAAACTGAAGACCTGGTAACTTTAGTCCTACCTTTCCGTGGGACAGTAATCAGCTGGAGCTGAAAAGCAGCTGCTTCTACTAGCTGGGAGGAGGTGCTTTTCCATTCTCATGGCCCCACTCCTGGCTGTTGATTTTCTTTACATAGAATTAAGAGGAAAGTTAAATGGTTCTTACACTGACATCTGTGTGAAAATTGGAAATAACAGGTTGATAGGATGATATATTTCAGTATAAGTGAAAGACAGTGTGTTAGTTTCCTAGGGCTCTCATGACAAAGTACCATAAATTGGGTAGCTGTAATCAACAGAAATTTATTCTCTCACTGCCCCAGAGGCCAGAAATCTGCAGTCAAGGTGTTGGCAGGGCCATGCTCCCTCAGAGACCTCTAGGGGACACTCCTGCCCATTCTAGCTTCTGGTAGCCTCATGTGTTCCTTAGCTCATGGCAGCATAACCCCAATCTCCACCCCGTCGTCTCATGGATGTCTTTCCTCTGTGTCCAAGTTTTCCTTTTCTTATAAGGACAGCAGTCATATTGCATTGGGGCCCACCCTAAGCCAGTATAACGTCATATTAACCTAATTAATATCTACAAAGATGCTATTTCCAAATAAGGTTACATTCACAGGTACAAGGCGTTAAGACTTCAACATAACATAGGGTGGCATATTTCATTGGACGGTACAGAGTAATAGTTTAAGAACAGAGATCCTTGAGATGGAGTGCCCGTATTCCTATTTACAGCTTATTTTCTGTGTGCTCTTGAATGGGCTGCTTAACCTTTCTCAGTATCTCCATGCTCCCATCTATAAAGTGGGGATAATGGTACCTACCTCCTAGAGTTGAAATGAGGACAAAATAACTTAGTATTTGGAAATAGAGCTGTGCATAGCACACACTAAAGTGCTCAATAAACTGAACTATTACTATCATTAATTATTATTAGCTCTTATTCATACACAATTTCTTCACATACAAAGAGTATCCGTGCCAAAAATCTTTTATTTATGATAGCACTATGTAACAAACCATGGGTGAACGAGGAACAGTAGACAGAAATGATGCATGAAAAAAGAAACTTAAACCAATCAAAAAAGAGAAGCAAGAGACACTAGAATTTTAATAAGATTTACTTTTTATATTTTTTATTTTTATTTTAATGTTTTTTTATTATATTATGTTAGTCACCATACGGTACATCCCTGGTTTCCGATGTAAAGCTCAATGCTTCATTAGTTGCGTATAACACCCAGTGCACCATGCAACACGTGCCCTCCTCACTACCCATCACCAGTCTATCCCATTCCCCCACCCCCCTCCCCTCTGAAGCCCTCAGTTTGTTTCTCAGAGCCCATAGTCTCTCATGCTTCATTCCCCCTTCTGATTACCCCCCCTTTCTTTATCCCTTTCTTCCCCTACCGATCTTCCTAGTTCTTATGTTCCATACATGAGAGAAATCATATGATAATTGTCTTTCTCTGCTTGACTTATTTCACTTAGCATTATCTCCTCCAGTGCCGTCCATGTTGCAGCAAATGTTGAGAACTCGTTCTTTCTGATAGCTGAGTAATATTCCATTGTATATATGGACCACAACTTCTTAATCCAGTCATCTGTTGAAGGGCATCTCGGCTCCTTCCACGATTTAGCTATTGTGGACATTGCTGCTATGAACATTGGGGTGCATATGGCCCTTCTCTTCACTACGTCTGTATCTTTGGGGTAAATACCCAGTAGTGCAATGGCTGGATCATAGGGTAGCTCAATTTTTAACTTTTTAAGGGACTTCCACACTTTTCCAGAGTGGCTGTACCAACTTGCATTCCCACCAACAATGTAGGAGGAATCCCCTTTCTCCACATCCTCTCCAGCAATTGTTGTTTCTTGCCTTGTCAGTTTTTGCCATTCTAACTGGCGTAAGGTGGTATCTTAGTGTGGTTTTGATTTGAATTTCCCTGATGGCTAATGATTTTGAACATTTTTTCATGTGTCTGTTAGCCATTTGTATGTGCTCATTGGAAAAGTGTCTGTTCATATCTTCTGCCCATTTTATGATTTGTTTATTTCTTGTGTATTGAGTTTGAGAAGTTCTTTGTAGATCTTGGATACCAGTCTTTTATCTGTAGCATCATTTGCAAATATATTCTCCCATTCCGTGGGCTGCCTCTTAGTTTTTTTGACTGTTTCCTTGGCTGTGCAGAAGCTTTTTATCTTGATGAAGTCCCACAAGTTCATTTTATCTTTTGTTTCTCTTGCCTTTGGAGATGTGTCATGAAAAAGGTTGCTTTGGCTGATGTAGTAGAGGTTGTTGCCTATGTTCTCCTCTAGGATTTTGATGGATTCCTGTCTCACATCAAGGTCTTTCGTCCATTTGGAGTTTATCTTTGTGTTTGGTGTGAGAGAGTGGTCAAGTTTCATTCTTTTGCATGTAGCTGTCCAATTTTCAAGATTTACTTTTTAATGCAGATAAAGGAATCCAATACATTAAAAATGTTTAGCTTCTTCATTCTTTGAGATTACCTGCCTGGCCTCTAAACGTGCTTGAAACCAATAAAGACCCAGGCAAGAGCTTCAAACCCAGAAGCTTAGACATTGACCATTGGATTGGTGAATACATGGCCTGGAGATAATAATAGGAAAGTTACTCTAGGGAGAGCGTCCAAGGAACACATGACTTCTGAGCATTCCTACCTATCTCCTTGGAAGCATGTTATTACCATCTACCTCCTTCCCACAAATACTTGGGTTGAAAATATCATTGTTTCCAGTCTCTGGGTCAGAGATTGAGGCTGAATAATTTTTTGAATGTAAACCAAACTAATGGAACAAATATTTTGAGATCTATTATTTTCTTTTTCCACATAGCCTTTATGTAAGATAACCATGCAACTTAAGTTTTTTTTTAAATGGAGAGCTCTGATAGAGAAGGTTTTAAGAAACGACAAGACTTTTTGAAGTACCTGGAAGAAAATTATTCTGTAGGTTAGTGGCTGTAAGGTTTGTAATACTACAGAGTATATATGCCTCATTCTCAAAGATACTGTTACCCTGAAAACATGAGAATACTCAAATAAAAGGAACATATGTGTATGTTATTTATGGTTGTAATTTTATTTTAACAAAAGAACTTTGGCTATTTAATTTTTGGCAAAGAAGTAGTGTTTTATAGTTCAAGTGTTAGTAATTTGGAACATTTTGATATTACGATGAATTCATCAGGACTCCTTCGGTTGCAAGTGAAAGAAAGCCAGCTCAAGCCAGCTTATGAAAATAAAAGGAACTTCGTTGTTTATATAACTATGGTTTCCAGAGGTGCATCTGGCTTCAGGCATGGTTGCAGCCAGGAACTCAGATGATCTCATCTGGACCCTTTTTCTGCTCTGCTGGCTTCTTTATTCATCATTATGCAGACAGGCATATGATCAGTGATCATATGACCATACCACCAACAACCTGAGACTGTCATCTTCCTGGTTTAGCCGTCCCAACAGGAAGAGAACTTGTCGGGCCACCCATCCAGCTATCAGCCTCAGAGAAGATATGGATCAACTCAGTTTGGCCCCCCATGTGTGATGAATAATCACTGTGGCCCAGGGAATGGAGTATTCTGGTGGGCCATCCTAGGGTGTGTTTACCAGTGCTGCAACAGAGGTGCCTCGTCCAGTGACGGAAAGCCCCCCTGGGATCTCAGGGAGTGAGGGACACTTTCTCCAAAGGAAGGAGAAGAAGGGATATGGGAATGTGTGCAGAGCAGATGAAAATGGAGGTAAATTCAACGATTACAAATGGGATGTGTACTTAGAAACTATCACTTCTGATCTTCAGGTGGCATATAAAGAACTTTCTGTCTTCTACGGTATCCATCCAAAACAAAGGAAATAAGAAACAAAAATTCCAACTCTTTCTTTGATAAAAGTGGGTGACATCAGTAATTCACATAAATACGAACACAGAAAAAGTATGATACTGTGACCCCATAGAGTAGAGAAGGCGAAACTAAGCACCTACAGTGGAGGATAACAATGTCAGGAAGCAGTTTTGCCTCACAGAGCCATAGCAGTTTCTGCAATTAGAGGTATCAGGTTTGGCTGAAGGAAGAGGTAAGGCATGGAGCTAGACACATGACCAGCTGCACAGTCAGGTCCTTGTCTCAGCCCAGCCAGATGAGCACCTTCCCTCCCCACCGCCAGAGATGGGAGGTTTATTCTCTGCAGAAGGTGAAACTGCCGAGAATGTAGGCCCAGGGCCACAGGAACAGTGAGTACCAAGAGCCACACATCGAAGTTCCAAACACAGCATTGGCGGATTCTCCAGCGAAACAGAATGATCCCAGAGGAAGGATCTCGTAGTGGTTCCCCCACAGAGAAAGCCAGCCTGCTGCCCTGGTTCGCTCTTCAGTGAAGTTCACCTTCAGCAAGCTCACCCCCTTGGACAGAGCTACCAGCTTGCTTTACTAGTAATTTACACTTAAATAGGAACAGACAGACAAGGATCACCAGATATTCGGGAATGCCTCCAATATGAAAGCAGAGATAAAGTTAGCATAAACAAAGAGCTCTCATGAGACAAAAACTAGAAAGAGTGCAATAGAAAACCAAAGAAAGAAACTGTAAGCATTGTCTTTGAAAATGTGAGAAGATTTTGCATAGAAAATAGTCTTTTCTAAAAAGGAGAATTAAAGGAAAGGAAAAATTAAAAAACAGGAAACAACTCTCAAAAATTAGAGATCTGAAGGCCGAAAGAAACTCATTGAGCTGATGTTGAAAGATAAATTTGAGGGAGAAATCATTAGCGACGCAACCCAGTGGGTCCAATAGCAGCTCACTGATGCAAGAGAAAATGGGAGAGAATAATCCAAGAAATAATAGAAGACCATTTTCTAGAACAGAAAGAAAGATAAGCCTTAAAGTATTCCAGAGAAGGACAAAAATTGTCATATGCAAAGTGTTTTGAATAAAAGCAAGCAAGAGACTTTTCAACGTAAGTGCTGGTATGGAAACATCTAAATTTGTGAAGTATTTCCTTTTTTCTTTTTTTTAAAGATTTATTTATTTATTTGAGAGAGAACAGCTGGGAGAGGGAGAGAGAGAATCTCAAGCAGACTCCCCCCTGAGATCAATGACCTGAGCTGAAATCATGAGTCCTTTTGCTCTACTGACTGAGCCACCCAGGCATCCTGTGAAGTGTATTTTTAAGAGGTAATTTTTATCATAACAAAAAATTTCATCATAACAAAAAAAAATCTCTTCCTTTACCTGAGAGTTGTTGTCAAACATCTCTAAGTAGTTTCCTTAAATGGTTTAAAAAAAAATTTTATTTACAACTTTCCATCGTTTAGACTTACTGAAATTTTTGTATAATCTGAGGTATACCTATCATTTTTTCTTTCAGAGATTTGTGGTATGTTCATGGTACTTGTTCTTGTTTTTCTTTTTTTTTTTTGATTCATTAATTCACCCAGGAGTATTAGTGTGAACTTTTCTCAAGATACAGTGGTGTTGATATTTCTTGTTTTATATAGTAGTCCAACATCTATCCGTAGTTTTATAATCAGTGACAATCGATAACTGTGATTGAGTTAGAAACTCACTGGTAATACTAGGGTTTGTGACAGCAGGACTTGCAAAATATTTGCCATTTTTTCTTCATGCCAGAATCTAGTGATTTCAAGAGACAGTGTTTGGTCCTTACTCTCTTAAGGTGTTTGATTCTTATTTTTATACATGTTTAAAGCTGAATAATTATGACTAATAAAGTATTATGTAGAATATTAGTTTTTATCTTCTCTCAATGAGGAAGACAAGGTCCTGAATGGGATTTTCTTCTGAAAGTTGGAAGGGGCATCAAAAGTTGAAATTCAGCAGATGTATTTTTCAAATTTTAATTATTTGAAAAAATAATGTTTTTAGGATACAGCGAATATTGTTGACTGTATAGCTAATAAAATATTTTATTATGGTATCTTTAGATTAAAAGTTACTCCAGGGGCGCCTGGGTGGCTCAGTCATTAAGCCTCTGCCTTCGGCACAGGGCGTGATCCCGGCGTTATGGGATTGAGCCCCACATCAGGCTCCTCCGCTATGAGCCTGCTTCTTCCTCTCCCACTCCCCCTGCTTGTGTTCCCTTTCTCTCTGGCTGTCTCTCTGTCAAATAAATAAATAAAATCTTTAAAAAAAAAAGTTACTCCAAATTGCATTTTTGTTTTTAAAATATTTTTACTTTTAGTCTGTACAGACAATAAAATAATTGAAATTTTTAGGTGCAGTGCCGTTTTCCCTTTCTTTTTGAATTAGTTTCTAAAGCCTAATGAAATGGAAGGTAATTGTCTTTTCCAGTTTAAAAAAAAAGTTCTATTTTATTCCTTAATGTACTTTAATGAAACCAAAATAATATAGAAAAATCAAGAAATGAAAGAGTGCCAGGATTTTTCTTGCCAATATAACTTTTTAAAATTGTGCTGAGTTGCTTTTGCTATAAAACCAGACCAACTAGCTTATTATGTATTCTCTAGGTAGTGACATTTTATAGAGGATTTTTGTAGTTCTTTTGGTTCAGTGAGGTCAGGAACTTTAAATTAGAATTATTAGAACTGGAAGGCATCCTTTTATTCACATTCTAAGTGAGGGAACTGAAGTCCTGAGAAACATGATTTATCCAGCGTCACAAAGCTAATAGTGAAGGTTGGAAGAGAATCATGGCCTCCTGGCGGTCAGTTCAGTGATCTTTGTAAAAGACTTTTTGGATTTATTCTCACAACCATCACGTTATGTGCAATGCCCATAATTTATTGCACTGGGCCCAGTTAGCAAATTACAAGTTTATGATTAATTTCCTAAAGCTGAGGGAACATTTAGAATTAGGAATATTGACAGTGACAAAAACAGGAGATGGCAAGGATTTTTGCCTAGGATAGAAGATACCCCTTGATTAGACTATGGTCCTCCTCTTCTCTAGAAGGAATTCCATTGTTCATTATTCTGTAGGACATAATTCTGGCTTCAGAAGGTTCTTCCTTGTTTATTTTCCTCCAAGGTCAATTTATGTGGACATTGGGGAATATGTCCTCCTTGGAGGTTATGTAAATCCTCCTTCCTCCCTTCCTCCCTCCCTCCCTTTCTTTCTCCTCTTCTCTTCTCTTCCCTTCCCTCCCCTCCCCTCCCCTCCCTTCCCCTCCCCTCCCCTCTTCTCTCCTCTCCTTCTCTTCCCCTGTGATTTTGGCTGCATGAGCTTTGTTTGAAGGGTGAAAGGCTTATAGGCAAGACCTATGGGGTTTTTGGTCAATGTTATTCCCTCAGAAACTTAATTAGCCCTCATCTGTCTTTTTGTAGTTAATTCCATGTGCTAGTAATAGAGTGACTACATGTCCCAGTCTGGCAGAGGGAGTCTTAGTTTATAGATATCTCTTGTGCTTAGTAAGTGATAATTCCCTCTTTCACTGTCAAAACTATCCCAGTTTGGACAATAAATTATATGGTCTCTCTAACCAAAAAGCACACCAAAAAAATCCCAGCCTGTTTTATTCCTTTGCTTTCTTTCTCCTAGTCTTCCCTCTCTCATCTTTCTGGGTGCTGTCATATGGCCATCTATAATAGGCTTCATGGGAAGTAACATACTTAACCTGTCTGCAGCAAGGCTGACTCCCTCTGTTTACCTGAGAAAAGCTAACGGCCATTTTTAGTCCCAACTTTTTGGCCTTCTCTCTCTTACTGTGTGAAATCCAGAAGCAGTCAGTGTTTCTAACCCTTGGGGCCCCCAAATTTCTGGATTCTCTGTTCTCTCTCATTTTTTTCTGTCCAATCTGTTGGTTCTTGCCTTTGTACATTCCTTGCTTGTAAATTCTCAAGAAAAGCAGCCAGTAATATTGTTATTCTAGTATTCTGTTTTCCATCTCCTTTACCCTACAGCTATACACTTGGTGTGCCTTTGAAGCTGTCTCAGGCATTTAAAAAAAAAAATTGACGTATAATTTATATACAGTAAGCACACAGCTCTTACGCATTCAGTTCAGTGAGTTTTGACAATTATATACACCTGTAAAAACCACTGCCCCAAATAAGCTATAGAACACTTCCATTACCCCAGATGTTTGCTCCTTTCCAGTTAATTCCCTGCTTTGCTCCCCTGGAGGCAACCACTTTTTTACTTCTATCACAGTTTCTTTTTGGCAAACAATATTTTTATTACGTTTTTGTGACTACATGACATAACTATCTTCCCATCCTTTACTCAGTTTCTTTATTTCCTGCTGCCTGGCTGCTAAGCAGTTGCCATATATTTCAGATTTTCTGTTTGGTCTGTACCCCACTTAAAGATACCATTTTTCACCATATTAGTGAAAACTACCTGCTGTAATAAATGGACTCCGAAACATATGGTAGATTAAACCTAAGTAAAGTGTATTTATTGCTAATAACCAGGGTATTGAAGGCATTCCTGATTGATAGGTGACTTTCTGTAACGTGGGCCTTTGAGTTCTCCGGCACCTGGGGAAAGAGGAGGAACACACCTCACATGCTTCTGAAAAGTTCAGATTGAACCTGAGAACTGACAGTCTGCCACTTGCACTGACATCCATCTGGGGAAAACTGTTCACAAGGCCACACCTGGTGTAATGGGTGGGGGAGGAAGGTTTGGAAATGTAGACTCTGGCTAGGCAGCCACTTCTCAGTGACAGCTCCACCCTGTGACACAGGGGGAAGGTAAAGTTTGGACAGTGTTAATTGTCTGCAGGTTAACATGGTTAATGGCACAGCTTTTATTTTGTTCTAATACCAATACCATATTGCTTTTCTTTTTTGTCCTCATGTTACTTCCTTTTCTTTGTGTTATACTCTTTTATGCCTTTTGCACAAACATTTCAGTATTTAAAACTAAAAAAACCCCACAATAATATTGCTCTCTCTGTGGGGATGTTCAAAATAAAAGCCACTAACTGCTTTTTAGAGTCTGGTGAAATTAAGATTACCTCTGGCCATGAACAGAGATAATTAAGTCTTTTTTTGAAGTTTTTAATTGTAATTCCAGTATGGTTAACATACAGTGTTATATTAATATGTTTCAGGTATACAATACAGTGATTCAGCAATTCTATATACATTAGTGCTCCTGAAGATAAGTGTACCCTTTAATCCCCATCACCTATTTTATCCATCCCCCCATTCATCTGTCCTCCAGAAACCATCAGTTCTCTATAGCTAAAAGTCTGTTTCTTGGTTTGTCTTTTTATTCGTTTGTTTTGTTTCTTAAATTCCACATATGAGTGAAATCACATGGTATTTGTTTCTCTGACTTACTTTGCTTAGCATTATACTCTCTAGCTCCATCCATGTTGTTGCAAATGGCAAGATTTCATTCCCTTTGATGGCTGAATAATATTCCATTTTGTGTGTAGATGTGTGTATGCATGCGTGTGCGTGTGTGTGTGTGTATGTGTGAGATATATCACTTCTTTATCTACTCATCTATCGATGGATAACTAGGTTGCTTCCATAACTTGGCTCTTATAGATAATGCTGCAATAAACATAGGGGTACATATGACTTTCAAATTAGTGTTTTTGTATTTTTGGGGTAAATACCCAGTAGTGCAATCACTGGATTATAAGGTAGTTCTATATTTAGTTTTTTTAGGAACCTCCATTCTGTTTTCCACAGTGGCTGCACCAGTTTCTATTCCCACCAGCAGTGCACAAGGGTTCCTTTTTCTCCACATCCTCGCCAACACGTGTTACTTCTTGTGTTTTTGATTTTAGCGGTTTTGGTAGGTGTAAAGCGATATCTCATTGTGGTTCTGATTTGCATTTCCCCGGTAATGATGTTGAGCATCTTTTCATGTGTCTCCTAGCCACATCTGGATATCTTCTTTGAAGAAATGTCCGTTCATGTCTTCTGCGCATTTTTTAATTGGGCTATTTGGGTTTTGGGTGTTGAGTTGTGTAAGTTCTTTATGTATTTTGGATACTAACCTATTATTGGATATGTCATTTGCAAATATCATCTCCCGTTTAGTAGATTGTCTTTTACTTTTGTTGATTGTTTTCTTCACTGTGCAGAAACTTTTGATTCTGATATAGTCTCAATAGTTCATTTTTGCTTTTATCTCCCTTGCCACAGGAGACATATTTAGAAAAAATGTTGCTACAGTGATGTCAGAGGAGACAATTTAAGCCTTAAAAGATAAGGATCCCTGATATCACCATTTGTATTCAAAATAGAATAGAATAGAGATTTTACCAGAGATCCTAGCCAGCAGAATAAGATGGGCGGTGGGGGGAGGAGGGAGAGGATCATAAAAGAAAAGGTGTAGGAATGGAAAGGAAGAAAAAAACACTGTCATTATTGGCAAATTGGTGTAATGGTCCATGTAGAAAATTTCCAGGACTCTACAGCTGAATTCCTAGAATTAACTGGAGGGTTTAACAAGGTTTTTGGATACAAAAGCAGTGTAAGTAAGCCAATGACATTTCTATAGACCAGCAATGGCAACAAAAAAAAACAGAATATAATTTTAAGAACATTTTATTCTGAAATAATTAACATCCCATGTGGCCATGCTATATGCTGTATTTTTTCAAAACTAAAAAATTGACATTGGTACAATAATGTTACTAAACTATGCCTTTATTCAGATTTTCCCAGTTTTTCTACTGATACCCTTTTTCTGTTTCAGGACCAAATCTGGGTAGCTATATCATTTTAGTCTACCCCAATTTGCAGCTATTCCTTGCTTTTTTCTTTTCAGAGCCCTGACACTTTTGAAGCATAGTGGTGAGGTCTTTGGTAGAATGGACCTCATGATTTTATGATACCATACAACGTAACATTATTGGTAATGTTAACCTTGACCACTTGCTTAAGGTAATATGTCAGGCTTCTCCGTAGTGAAGTTACTATAGTAAATTTAATTTTAAAATTACACAATTTACAATATAGAATGAAATATAGAACACAATATAAATCACGTTTTGATAAATCTAACAAATAATGTCTATGACCTTTATTGAGAAAGTTATAAACTTCTGTTGGACGTTAACTATGATCCAATTGAATGGAGAGAAATGCTGTATTAATATATTGGGAGACTAAATGTTGCAAAGATGTTAATTTTCCTAATGCACTTATAATCAAATTCCTAACAGAATTGGGGGGGGGGTAATATTACTACTACTACTACTACTGCTATTGATTATTGTTGTTGTTATTTTGGCGATGCCTAACATTATAATTCTGGATATATGTGGAAGAGGAGTGGTCCAACACACATATGAAAAGATGCTCAACATCACTCATTATCAGGGAAATTCAAATCAAAACTACAATAAGATATCACCTCAAACCTGTCAGAATGTCTAAAATCAACAACACAAAAAACAACAGGTGTTGGCAAGGATGTGAAGAAAAAGGAAACCTTGTGCACTGTTGGTGGGAATAGAAACTGGTGCAGCTACTGTGGAAAACAGTATGGAGGTTGATCAAAAAGTTAAAAATAGAACTACCCTACAATCCAGTAATTGCACTACTGGGTATTTACTGCAAAAATACAAAAATACTAATTCAAAAGGATATATGCATCCATATGTTCATTGCAGCATTATTTATGATAGCCAGATTATGGAAGCATCCATCAATAGATAAATGAATAAAGAAGATGTGTTTTATATATAAATAGTGGAATAATCCACTATATATGTATATATAAATACATTATATATATAATATTCCATTATTATATATTATATATATTACAATATTCCATTGTATATATTATATATATACACGCATATATAAAATATTCCACTATATCCATAAAAAGTATGAAATATTGCCATTTGCAACATGTTTGGAGCTAGAGAGTATAATGCTAAGTGAAATAAGAGAAAGAGAAATACCATGTAATTTCACTCGTATATAGAATTTAAGGAAAAAAACAAATGAACAAAGGGAGAAAAAAGAGAGACAAAGGAAGAAACAGACTCTTAGCTATAGAGAACAAATTGATGATTACCAGAGGGGTGATGGGTGATGATAGGTGATAGGTGATGGGGATTAAGGAGACCACTTGTTGTGATGAGCACTGGCTGATAAATGGAATTGTTGAATCACTGTATTGTACAACTGAAATTAAAGTAATGCTATGCTAACTATACTGGAATTAAAATAAAAACTTAATAAAAAAGAAATGAAAAAGAAAAAATATCATGTGATTATGTTCACAGATGTGAAAAAAGACATTAGAAGAAATCTGTAGAAAATTATATTTTAAAAAGTCAGTCAATAAAACATGGGTATAAATTATTTTTACACAATGGTCTAAAAATTACAGAGACACTTCTGAAGAACAGTGTTTTTCTTGCCTTATGTAATGATTTAATATAAAACCTATTATTAAACCAGCGTAAGGATATACATGTTGGTCAGTGGAAAGAAAAGAGAATTCAGAAACAGATCCATTTATTTATGGAACTTAGATTTATGACAAAACTTGTATTGTAGATCATTAGGGAGAGAGATGGACAGATTTTTCAGTGTATGGTGCTAAGGCAAGAGATTGATTGCTCAGATGAAAGAGAATAATACTGGATTCCTATCTCACATCATACACAAAATGGGAAATGGTTAAACTATAACTTATAAATTAATTATAAGTAAACTTAATTGTAAAATTAGAAACAGAACTCAGGAAAGAAGTTGAAGGGAAAACAAAACTACTAAAGAAATGAAAACATAATTAGAAGGAGCGTAAGAAAAAAGAGACACTATAGAAAAATAGTGAGGTCATGGAGATTAGAAGTGAGAGAAGTGAGGGGTACCTGAGTGGTTCAGTTGGTTAAGTGTCCAACTCTTGATCTCAGTTCAGGTCTTGATCTCAGGGTCGTGAGTTCAAGACCCAGTGTGGACACTGGGTGTGGAGCCTACTTAAAAAAAAAAAAAAAGCAGAAATGAGAGAAGTGAGCCAAGTCAAATACACATTTGAAAGAGTGATATAACCCCTTTAATTTTAAAATATTAGTGTTTACAATATGCCAGAACTACATCATTCATTAACTTCTCTCATCCTGCTGAGTTAGGTGCCAGAAATCATAAAGTGACCTATAAATTATTATAATTATCTACTGACAACTCAATTTCTCAATCACTTGTAGAAAGCAAAGAATTGGAAACCACCTGACTTGCAGAGGGATTTATTATCACTTTGGGGAAGTTTATCAAAAAGGGTTAATTAAGATTTATCAAAAGACTATTAAAACTTATTATTCTTTGCTTACAGGTACCTTGTTTAACCCAAAATACTTAGAGCTGTTTAGAAACATTATTAATTTTCATACATATTTTCCAATTTACAGTTTTTTAGAGTAATTTTTGTCTTAACGTTAAGTCTGAAATGTATTTTTTATCAAAACCTTGCAGCTATAAATGTAGATCATTCACTTTAAGGAAAATGGTTGTCATTTAATATAATCGACAAAGCTAGTCTTCAGTTTCAAGTTTATCTTTCAAATCAGACTTCCTCTGTGGGTGAAAGTCCAACTTGATTTTTCAGCTCAAATAAATATGGTAATATATGTCTCCATGACAACCATCACACAGCTGAATTCTAATTCTAATATAGATAAATAGATAAGGCACAGAGCCTTACTATGCGTTGCCTAGATACAGTAAGATACTGCTGCCATCAATATTTCTTTGCTTTTGTTCACTAAAGTCTTCCAAAGTTGAGGTAATTCTTTTATAATAATAATAATGGTATGGAAGATGTAAGGTCAAGTAAAAATGCCCTCATTACTGCTTCATTTTACTATATATCTGAACTTATACTAATGTAGGCCCATATAGTCCATTTCTTAATAAAATACATATGTTATTTGTATGTATACATGATGGGGGATAAACAAATCCTTATTGTACTGATTTGATTAAAGGGAGGATTTACAGGTTTGACATTCTGGAGAGTTTTTATATTCTGTGGAAATGCACTAGTTGGGATTAATGAGTGGTATGCATTTCTTTTGTAAAGTGGGAAAAGTGATTGTGAAGGAGGCGAGGAAGAAATGAGAAAGAAGCTGGCTTGATATCTCAGCTACAGGTATATTTGCCGAAAGATCAGTAGTAGAAAAGATGGAAGTTGATGATCTGGAATTTGATTGCCTTAAAACTGTCTGTGCCAACATATCTCTTGGAAAGTCTTCACGTAGCCCCATTACCTGAACTTATAGACTGGTATAGAAGACAGGCAGAGCAGATCCATCATATGTATAATTGCAGACACAATAACCAAGCTAATGCAGTAAAATTAATGCTTAGAGATTGAACTTTTCTAAAATAAAAGACAACTAGAATCTGAAGATTGAAAGGGCATACTGTGTTACTGGGTTTTTATAGTAAAGTTGCTGGACTTCAGAGGTCAAGTAAGATTTTTGGGGTGGGTGGGTGGAGCCTGGCAAATAGGTTGAGTCATTTATAGAAAAATTATGTTGGCTTCAGATTTCATTCAGTGTAAGATTTCATACAATAGAGTATACTTAAAAGATTTTTGAGAAAAGAATAGGTAAGAAAGAACTGATCAATTTCTCAAGCCTTTGGGTTTTCCAAGAACTAGGAAAGAATCACAACTTTTCAGCAGTCTCATCGATAGGAGGGATCTAAGACAAAATGTTTGAGAAAATCAACACATGAGTATAATTGTTTTGCTACCAGTTTGACTTCTTAAACATAAGGATGAACCAATAAGTTTATATGTTACCAATCTCCAAAGATTAGTTCATGATGAAGTAGAATCTTGGGCATCGACTTTGCTGATAACTGTGCTGTGAGTGCAGTTATCAAAAATCTTCCCCAGAAACATTTACTTTACTTTTTTCTAGGTAAAACAAATCAAATCTGTGAAAGACCTTGTTATGTTTAAGTTAGAAAAAGTCTGAATATGTTTGGGTTGGTAAGAAAATAAAAAACATACCACCACCCCTGTCAATTGGGAACAAAACAACATAGTTTGTGAGCTGTGGTAAAAAAAAATAAGTATCCTACATTGCTTTTTGAAAAGCCATCTGAAGAAGTATATTGTATATATTTTTTCAGTTGTAAAAAGATTCGGTGTCTAAACCAAGTTTTCTCCTGCCTATATACTCTGGTATTTCTATTCTTGACTTCTGTGGTTGATAGCAACAGATAAGGAAAATAGAAGACTGCAATAAGTTTATCTGCAAGAGTGCTCTTTGCTTCTTGTACTTCAGCCAGAGTGTTGGATATCCAGGCCATGAATTGGGTTCTTCGGTTTGATTGTCTGGAGGCTGCCAGTTCATATTTACAGAGGAGATAGACCTGCCAAATAGATGATGAAGCTTTATTAATTTTGCTTCTCCCAGAAAATTAAAAAAAAAAAAAAGGATGGTATAGCAGCTTATTGAGAAGAAGGTGCCTATGAAGGAAATAAAAATCCAGAAAAACATACGGATATCTAGAAGGAAAAAAAAACCCAAAATGGAGTCATTTTTAGCCCAAGATCAACAATTAGAAGAAAGAGCTCACAGGTGTTTTGTTTTCTACACGTGTTAGTATATATGATGAGTGGTGAAGAAGCATTTGATTTGAGTAAAAGTTATCTTTACACAGCTGTGTGACATCTCTTGTTCTTGCTGTGACACCATGGGTACGATTTCTTCAGAATGTAGAAAGAACTGGCTAAAGAATTATTAATGAGCCTAGGGCTCTGTCTCTTACCAATGACTAAGTAAAATTTAGAGCTTATTTCAGTGAGAAAATGTCCGTCCTTCAGGCAGGTAGAAAGATACCAGAAGCAGAAGAAGAGTACAGGCTGGCCAGTGATATTAATAGTAAAGGGAAGAGGAGGAGGAAGAGAGGCAGATGAGGGGAAAACTGGAAGAAAAAGTGGTAAAAACAAAAAGGTCTCCTAATACTGATGAGACACAGTCTGCTTCTAATACTGATGAGGCACAGAAAAATCAAAGAAATCACAGAAACAGAGTAATGAAAACACTTGAAGTGAATAAGAAAATTATGTTTACTAATGAAGGGAGGTTGGCTCACCAGTGACCACCAATGTAGAAATGTATTGTGAATGAGACTAAGGAAGAGGATTATACCAGTAGCAACCTTAATAAAGCAAAAGAAAGGCTTTAGAAAGAGGACAAATTTGACTAAGAAGAGTATATGAAGAAAGTTAAGGAAAAGCATATGGAGAAAAGACTTAAAAAGAGAAGCCAAGAAGATAGCAGAGTGGAAGGACCCTGAGCTTATTACCCTGTTCCACATTTACAGCTAGATATCATCCAAGGCAATAAACCAGAGAGTAATCTGAAGACTGGAGGAACAAACTCCACGACTAAATGCATCTGAAAGGAAGGTTGGAAAGATGGAGGGAGGCTGCCTGCAAGACGGAGAGAGCTGCGTGCATGGATATGGCAGAGAAATGGGCTCTTGCAACAGGGAGCTCACACAGGGAAGCCTAATCCCCACAGCATTTGGCTTTAAAAACCAGAGAGACTGAATTGGAGTTTGTAAAACCAGTGGGACTTGGAGCCTGGAGCTTTAAATTTAGTCAGTGGACTTAGTGCGTGAGCCAAGAGGGTGAGTGATAGCTGGGTTTCTGCCCTTAAAGAGACAGCAGCCTGCATGGAGAGGCAACATAAAAACAGCAGTTTACACAAAGTCAGGGGCAAACAGGAGACAGATATGTTTATACTGATTTCAGAGCATGTTGGGGGACTTCTCTGAAAACAAGGGAGCTGGCAGGTGCCATTTTCTCCCCCATCCCCCCAGCATAAACAGAGGCACCTGAAGGAGGCAGCACTGCACAGACACCAGCTACCTAACCTGCCAGCAGTGGGCCATGCCCATGAGTTCTGCCGAGTACTCACCCACTCTAAGCCTGCTAGCCTTGGCCCTGAGCTCAGGGCAAATTTTGTTAAAGCCCTTCACACAACCCTTGCAGCTGCTGAGTGCACAGCTGCTGGTCCACACTGTACCCAACTGCTGCACCATGTCCAGCCTTGTGCCCCCGGCTACCCTGGTGCACAGACCCCACATTGTCTAATGGTCTAAAACCTTTGGGATGCAGCAAAAGCAGTTCTAAGAGGGAAGTTTATACCAATGTAGTCCTACTTCAAGAAGCAAGAAAAATCTCAAATAACCTGACTTTGGACATATAGGAGCTAGAAACAGAATGACAAACAAAACCTAAAACCAACAGAAGAAAGAAAATAATAAAGATTAGAGCAGAAATAAATGATACAGAAACTAAAAAAATACAATAGAATGGATCGATGAAACCAGGAGCTGTTTCTTTGAAAAAAAATCAATAAAATTGATAAACTTCTAGCCAGTCTTACCAAGAACAAAAGAGAAAGGACTGAAATAAAAACGAGAAAGGAGAAATAACAACCAGTACAACAGAAATATAGACAGTTATAAGAGAATAATTATAAACTCTATGCCAACAAATTGGACAACCTAGAAGAAATGGATAAATTCCTAGAAACATGTAAACTACGAAAACTGAACCAGGAAGAAATAGAAAATTTGAACAGACTGATAACCACCAAAGGAATTGAATCAGTAATCAAAAAACTCCCAACAAACTAAAGTCCAGGACCAGATAGCTTCACAGGTGAATTCTATTAAATATTTAAAGAAGAGCTAATTACCTTTTCTTCTCAAACTATTCCAAAAAATAGAAAAGGAAGGAAAACTTCCAAATTCATTCCATTGGCCAGCATTATCCTAATACCAAAACTGGACAAAGACAACACTAAAAAAGAAAATTATGGACCAATATCCCTGATGAACATAGATGCAAAAATCCTCAATAAGATACTAGCAAACTGAATCCAACAATACATTAAAAAAATCACCATGATCAAATGGGATTTATTCTTGGGTTGTAAGGGTGGTTCAGTTTTTACAAATTGATGTGATACACCACATCAATAAGAGAAAGGATAAAAACCATATATGATCATTTCAACAGAGACAGAAAAAGCATTTTACAAAGTACAACTTCCATTCGTGGTAAAAACCCTCAAGAAAATAGGGTTAGAGGGAACATATTTCAACATAATAAAGGTTATATATGAAAAACCCATAGTTAACATCATCCTCAATGGGGAAAAACTAAGAGCTTTTCCTCTAAGATCAGGAATAAGACAAGGATGGGTACTCACATCACTTTTATTCAACATAGTAGAAGTCCTAGCCACAGGAATCAGACAGCAGAAAAAAATAAAAAGCATCCAATTGGTAAGGAATGAGTAAAACTTTCACAATTTGCAGATGATGTAATAGTATATATAGAAAACCCAAAAGACTTCACAAAAAAATTCTAGAACTGATACACAAGTTCAGTAAAACTGCAGATGCAAAATCAATGTACAGAAATTCTATACACCAATAATGAAGCAGCAGAAAGAGAAATTAAAACAATCACATTTTCAGTTTCATCCAAAAAAATAAGATAGCTAGTAATAAAACTAACCAAAGAGGTGAAAGAACTGTACTCTGAAAACTATAAAACACTGATGAAAGAAATTGAATGTGACACAAAGAAATGGAAAGGCATTCCATGCTCATGGAGTGAAAGAACAAATATTGTTAAAATGTCTGTACTACTCAAAGCAGTCTACACATTTAATGCAATTCCTGTTAAAATACCAACAACATTTGTCACAGAACTAGAACAAACAATTCTAAAATTTGTATAGAACCACAAAAGACCCCAAATAGCCAAAGCAGTCTTGAAAAACAAAAGCAAAGCTGAAGGCATCATAATTCCAGACATTGTTATATTACCAAGCTGTAATAATCAAAACAGTATGATACTAGCCAAAAATAGATACCTAGATCAATAGAACAGAATAGAAAACCCACGCATAAACCCACAACTATATGATCAATTAATCTTCAACAAAGCAGGAAAGAATATCCAGTGGGAAAAGGATAGTTTCTTTAATAAATGGTGTTGGGAAAACTGAAGAGAAAAAAAAAAAGATGACTTCTTATATCATACACAAAAATAAATTCAAAATGGATTGAAGGTGTAGATGTGAGACCTGAAGCCATAAAAATCCTAGAAGAGAACACAGATAGTAACTTCTTTGACATTGGCCATAGCAGTTTTTTTCTAGATATGTCTCCTGAGGCAAGGGAAACAAAAAGTAAAAATAAACTGTTGGGACTACATCAAAATAAAAAGCTTCTGTACATTGAAGTGAATCACCAAAAGTAAAAGGCAACCTACAGAATGGGAGAAGATATTTGCAAATGACATATTCAATAAAGGGTTAGTGCCTAAAATACAATAAAGAACTGATACAGCTCAACATCCAAAAACCAAATAATCCAATTAAAAAATGGGCAGAAGGCATGAGCAGACAGACACATGAAAAGATGTTCATCATCACTTACCATCAGAGAAATGCAAATCAAAACTACAATGAGATATCACCTCACACCTGTCAGAGTGGCTAAAATCAACAACACAAAAAACAACAGGTGTTGGCAAGGATGTGAAGAAAAAGGAACCCTTGTGCACTGTTGGTGGGAATGCAAACTGGTGCAACCACTGTGGAAAACAGTATGGAGGTTTGTCAGAAAGTGAAAAATAGAACTACCCTACAATCCAGTAATCACACTAGTAGGTATTTACCCAAAGAATACAAAACACTAGTTCTAAGGTGTACATGTACCCGTATATTTATAGCATCATTGGTTACAAGAGCCAAATTACAGAAGCAACCTAAGTGCCTGCTGGTAGATGAATGGATAAAGAAGACGTGGAGTATTATTCAGCCATCAAAGGGAATGAAATCTTGCCTTTGCAACAGCATGGGTGGAGCTAGAGAGTATAATGCTAAGCAAAATAAGTCAGTCAGGGAAAGATAAATACCATATGATTTTACTCATGTGGAATTTAAGAAACAAAACAAATGAACAATGGGGAAAAGAGGAAGGGGGGTGCCTGGGTGGCCCAGCTGGTTAAGCTTCTGACTGTCAGTTTGGCTCAGATCAAGATCTCAGGGTCATGAGATTGAGCCCCGCATCAGACTCCATGCTCAATGTGGAGTCTGCTTGAGATTCTCCCTCTCCATCTGCCCTTCCTGCTCATGCTCTCTCTTTCTCTCCCAAATAAATAAATAAATAAATAAATCTTAAAAAGAGAGAGAGAAACTAAGAAACAGACTCTTAATTATAGAGAACAAATGGATGGTTACTGATGGGGAGGAGAAGGGAGGATGGGTTAAGTAGGTGATGAGGATTAAGGAGGGCACTTGTCATGATGATGACTAGATGATGTATGGAATTGTTGAATCACTGTGTTGTACACCTGAAACTAATGTAAAACTATATTAACTTAGCTGGATTCAAAATTAAAAAAAGGAAAGCCGAGAGGGATACCTTTTAGGGTTGGTGTGGTGATTTGATCTGTTCATTCTTAGATCCTGATAAATACAGATGTCTGAAGAATCAGGTAGTGAAGATATAGAGAATGAAATTAGTGATGCCAGGAAGAAGCAGAGAATGGGGAAAAGGGGTAATAGTGAAGTGGAAGAAGTGAAACAAACAAGGTGCAATAGAAACAAGGCCAAGTGGGAAACCTAAGAGCTTTTGGATACGGGCCTGTCTTTAGCAGAGACCAAAGATGCTTTGTCATGATTTTATGGGCCAGAAGTCAAAAAAACAGTTGGCTTTGGAATAGTTAACAAAGAGTCCATGCTTCAAGGATCAGGATTCTAGATAACTCTACACAGAGGTCATGATATATTTAACCCCCTTCTTGACCCATCATAAAATATACTTTAAGTGAGAGTGGATTAAAGAAATTTCCTGATCCTATTTCCAGCGTGTATGCTCTTGGACTATATCCACTTCTTTATTTTACTGCCAGGTTGTGGAGTTCTTGTCCCATTTTTAGAAATTCTTGTCTTACTATACAGAATGTCCTGTGTTCTATTAGACAAATTGCTTGCAATATGATGTATTTAATATTTCCAAAGAGAGAGTATATGATGGAGCAGTCCTAATATGTAATGAGTATTTTTGAATTGAGATTATCAATAATAACCTATTTCCCATTTTTAATAAAATTACACAATATTTAAGAATACATTAAATAGGGCACCTGGGTGGCTCAATCGGTTGGGTGTCATGAGCTTCGTTACTTTGGGGGTCAGGTAATACTACTCAGCAATAAAATGAAACAGAGTACAGATACCTACAACAACATGGATGAATCTCATACTAACTGAAAGAAGTCTTATACAAAAGAATACATACAGTACAATATTACATTTTTATGAAGTTCTAGTATGAGCAACTTTTAGGAGGGAAAAGAATAGAGTGGTTTTGTCTAGGGAATGGGCAGGAATTGACTGGGAAGGATTATGAAGGAACTTTCTTTGAGGTGATGGTAATGGTTTGGGTTACAAGGTATATGCATTTGTAAAAAATTCATGGAATGGTACACTTAAGATTGGTGCATTTTATTTTATGTAAATTTTACTTCAAAAGAAAGAAAAAAGAACTTTAAAAACATCATGAGGAGATACTATTTTATATTCACCAGATAGGCAGAAGTGTTGGCAAGGGAGTAGCCTCACCTCTCTCACCCTCGCTAGTAGTAGTATAAATTGGATCAACCATATAAAGCAGTTTGTCATTATCTAATAACTTGTGTGTATACCAACTAAACAATTCCATATTGAGGCATAGAAACTCTTGTAAATGTGCACAGAGAAACATATATGACAATATTCCAGAAAACTGAAAAGAACTGAGATATCCATCAACAGGAGAAGGCATAGATTGTGCTATATTCAAACATACTGTCACGGGTGAATGTCACGAACATACAAGAATACTCCCAATATGATTCCAACCAGTATAATTTCATCCAAAATCTTGAAAAATTACATACTGTTGACTAGGGATAGTTTTCTTATAAAGGAAAGCAAAGAAACCAAATTCAGTGTATGGGAAGAAGGCATGGCAAGGAGGATTGGAATTGGAATGAAAAAGCCCATAAAGGCAACTTCAAAATTACTAGTAGGGTTTTATTCCCTAAAGTGGCTAGTGGGAAGAGTGTTTATTATTTTTCTTTATAACTTACACATGGCAAAATATTCTTTGATATATATTGAATATTTGATAATTTCATGAGGAACAAAATGTACATTTTAAAATTAAATCTAAGAATTTTTCATTAGCAATAATATGCAAAATTTAAGAAGTTAGCCATTTTTTCAAATGTTTATCAAATGCCTGTACACAGCCTGATAGGGATGTGACATTAGTTAAGCCCTTACTGGGAGGCTACCACTTTGGTAGCTGTATCTTAAAAATGAATTTAAAAACCACTGAGATCTAAAATGATGACAATCTTATATAGGTACAGCTTTGCCCTCACTCCCCTAGTGCTACTCCAGGGGACCTCTGAAGGCATACTTTTATGAATTGGAATGTCAGTTGAATTGTTCATTGACCAATCATAAAGGTACCTTATAATCAGGTCATGGAGAATGTGTCCCATAATTTATTTTCTTGAAACTTGACTATGATAAAAATTCTCAGGATGCTGTGGCTAACACGTAGATCTTACTGTTCTTTTGTTGAATCTTAAACATTTTTGAGGTATTTATAGATTTTTCATTTCAACATTTCCTGCAAAATCTGTGAATATTTTTCATTACATCAACTTGGCAGAAAATAAAGGTTGAACTCTGTAGCTCTAATGTGGTCCTGAATTTGTAGCTTAAAATTAAAAGGGCTTACCCCAACCCTTTACTCTTTATAAGTATTCAAACATTCCTTTGGATGCCAAATAATAAATTCATAGTGCTACATATCCAGCAGGATGACAGTCTGGTTGCCTATATGAAGTATTTAAATATACCCAATTGCAATTCCAAAGCCTTATTGCTTCATTTATCACAGGAAGTGCCAGAGTTCTGAAATATTTTGTAAGAAAAGCTACTCTACTTGCATGAATTCTCATAGGAATGACCAAGACTATTATGCCAGTTCAATCCTAAGTATTGAAGTTAGGGTTCTAAATGATGTTTAATAGTATGATTTATTTTCTATCTTAAACTTTATAAGGCACAAAACAGATCCTATCCTTTCATATTGCTTTTTATTTTTCAAGCATCTGAGTGATGATAAAAATCTAAGCTTAAGACCTGTCAGATGATTTATGATATTTCATTTATTTTTCAAAGGATTGGGGTGTCACCAGTAAGCCTATTAGAATTGTAGGTTTAAAGTTGCTCAATTTTAAAAAAGACCAGCTGCATAAACAAGTGTGTTAGCTTTGTAATTTAATTCTATGTGATTTTTTTTTTAATACTTCAAAGTACCAAAGAAGGCAGTTCTTCTTAGGTCATAAATACTTGTTTATGTCATTATGATCTCAAACTTTCAAGTACATTTCAAGATCTACTTTTTAAAATATTAATATGTTTTTATTGCATTCTTTACAACCTCAAGACATGTCTCCCTTTGTCTGCTGAAATCTGCCTTCCTTCATGGGCTGACACCAACTAAAGTGGAATGTAGATAAACTGGAGGAAGATTACTTTAAGAAATTGGAATTCTGTAATGGATAGGCAATTTAATAACTGTCTTTGAGAATGTGCTCTGAGCCCCTTGAAGCTATTTTTTAAATTAAACTTTTAAGTTTGGGGTAATTGTAAATTCCCATGTAGTTATAAGAAGTAATAGGCACCCAATGTAATCTTTATGCATTTTCCCCAAAATGGTAACATCTAGAATACCATCCAGATGATACTTTGATACAATTCAGGTCTTATTCAGATTTCCCTAGTTTTACTTGAACTCATTTGCATATGTATACATTTAGTTTCTATGAACTTGTTATCACATGAGTAGCTTCCTTTATCTATCACAGTCAAGAAGAGAACAGTTCCATCACAAGGATTCTTCATGTTACCCCTTTATAACCATGCTCACCTACCCCATCCTCCCATCCCTAACCCCTGGCAACTACTCTATTTCTATAATTTTTTCATTTCAATAATGTTATATAAATGGAAACTTAGAGTATTAATCGTTTGGGATTGACTTTTTTATTTAGCATAATTCCCTTAATATTCATCCAAGTAATTGCATGCATCAGTAGTTTTTGTTTTTTATTGTTGAGTGGTATTTCATCAAAATCTACTTTGATTTTTAGTTTTCAAATACACACATGTAAAATGATAGGTAATTAAAATATCAGTTGACCAGTTTTTAAAAATGTTACAATTAACCTATTATTTAAAGTTATAGGTAAGTTTTTAGTGTCCTTTTAGTCATTTAGATTGGATTCATCTCTGTCTTGTCATACCAAGACCAGATGAATTGCTACCTGTATACTGAATATACTGAAGATATACTTCCAGTAGGAAAATAAAAGATAATTCTGTGTCCTACAAATAAGTCATTTTAATAAAAACTGGCAAGATTGGAGAAAATACATGTATACATATACACATATAGGAAATCCTGTCCTTTGTGGCAACAAACAGATGGATAGATCTGGAGGGCGTTATGCTAAGTGAAATAAGCCAGAGAGAGAAAGACAAGTGCGGAATCTAAGGAAGAAAAAGTTGAACTGATACACAAAGTTGAAAGTAGAAATGTGGCTGACAAGGGCTGGGGTGTCTGGAAAATAGGGAGAGGTTGGTAAAAGGGTACAAACTGTCAGTTGTAAAATGGGTAAGATCTGAGGATCTAATATATGCCCTGGTGACTATGGTGTATCATTCTGAAATTTGCTGAGCTAATAGAACTTAAATGTTCTCGCCAAAAAAGAGAGGGATTACATGTGTGAGATGATGATGTGTTAATTGACTCGATGGGGGGATACTTTCACAATGTATACATGTATCAATCACTACTTTGTATACTTTAAATATCTTGCAGTTTTGTCAACTATACTTCAGAACTGGAAAAAAAATTGTGATGATTTAAATTCTTTCATTGAAAGAATCTTCTGGTAACTCACGTGTTATCATACATCTTATTTATCCTACAAGACCTTTTTTCCACAAGCAAGACTTTAACTAGCTTTTTAAGGACAGAACCTTTATGTATCTAAGCAAGCTGTTCACTGTGTATACCCCAGAAGTAGTCACTAAATAAATAGTGAAAAAGTGCTGGACATTGCTGCTCTAATGATACTGTGGGACACATTTTATTTGATCAGGGATTTTTAATAAAATTTTATACTTTTTTGCAAACATTTACTAAATAGATAAGTGTTCTTATTTGAAGTAATAGTGACTCCCACCTTTTTGACCCACCAAGATAATAACTTTCTCTTGTCCAATTACACTTTATATTTATTTAATGTAGCTGAGAAGTATGAATCATAATTGATGTATTATATTTATTCCTTAGTTCAAATTTTTTAAATTATGAAAATTTCTATTTACTGGAGCCATATTACTCTAAGATTTTGATACTTTTTTTAGTGATTCCCTTGGATATTTTCAGTTCTAGAATATACGAAATTTTAATCTTGATTTTTGATACAAAAGATACGTTGAATACAATAGCTTCAGTTTTAACTCTATTAATTTAGAATTGGCTTAACAAAAACAATGTTTACACAAAACTTCTTAAAGATTTATTTGAGAGAGAGAGCACATGTGCCTAGTGTGGGGAGGTGCAGAGGGAGAGGGAGAGAGAGAATCTCAAGCAGACTCTGTGCTGAGTGTGGAGCCCGATGCGGGGCTACATCTCATGACCCTGAGATTATGACCTGAGCTGAAACCAAGAGTTGGCCACCTAACTGACTGAGCCACCCAGGCACCCCTAAAATTATATATATATATAAAAAATCATTTTTATCAAGAATACTCTGGGTGAAAGGATAATGTGTTTCTGTAGATCTAAGTATATTTTACAAAAGCACAACTAAAGACTTTATTTAAATCAATGTTTTTCAAAGAGGAATGCTGTATTAGTTATTAAAGATAAAGTTCCTCTCTGCTCCCTTTATAAAATATGATTCTCCATCCAACATGCTACCAAACCTCTGCTGAAAGTCTTTCATACTGAATAGATTTTTTTTTTTTTGTTTTCAGTCTGATCAGATTTGAAAGTGCCTGCTGCTGTCTTCTACTGTATTTTTGCCTCTTTTTCTGCCTGTGTTTGTAGGAGGCTTTGTCCTGAACAGGGAGAGAAGGATGTTTTGACATACCAGATTCTTCTAGATGCATACTGGAGAACTAGAGGAATCTGGGCATTTGCTGAAGCACAGTCCTCTTGTCTCTTCCTAAGCACCCATCAGCTCTTGCCTTCATTAACTCTAATGTTCTTCATCTTTCTCTCTAGAGATTCATGCTGCCTGCTATCTGTAACCACTTTAAATATGACCTTTCCTCTTTCTTGTGCCTGTAGCCTCAGCTGAATCTCCTTTCCCACTCTTGCTCATGGTAAGTGTGTTATAGGAAGGCCTTAAGTCTTTCTGCATCCAGTGTGTCTGAGGCATGGGTAGAATACAGAGCGTTCCAGGACCTTGCTTCTCCAGAAGTGCTTAGTTGCACCTAGGGAGCCTCAAGAACTAATGTGAAAGAAGATCCAGCCAGGCACACTATGAATAAGAATAAATGTGCCTGCCATTACCTTTATTTTGGTCATGAAGAGAGTTTCAAAAATCTCTTTGCATCCCTGTGGTTATCACTGCCTTTTATATATGCCGTAGTCGTGTGGATATATTGTGCTGTGGCTATCAAAATTGGAAGAAGGCATGATGTAACAGCATGGCCAATATATAATAGATTCAGGCCTGTGGTTTGTGATGGTTTCTATGACTGCATAAGCCACAGCTCCTTCTATAATACCTTTGCCGTACTTTTTTTTTTTTTTTTTTTTTTTTTTTTTTTTTTTTTTTGCTTCCTTAGGTCATACAGTCAGTGTCATTAATTTGGGATGGAAAGCACCCTCATATCATTAACACTACCTCTTACAAGTTTGAAAATGATTCAACGTGCAGTATTAAGAAGAAAAGGGTTTCACTGTGCACTCCTGGGTGGCTCAGTTGGTTAAGCATCTGACTCTTGGTCTCAGCTGAGGTCATGATCTCAGGGTCATGGGATGGAGCGTGTGTTAGGCTCCATGCTCAGTGTGGAGTTTGCTTGAGATTCTCTCTCTCCTTCTCCTTCCCCCTTTGCCCCTCCCACTGTGTTTGCTCTCTCTCTAAAAAAATAAATAAATAAAATATTTTTTTAAAAAAAAGGAAGAAAAGTGTTTTTATTCAATAAGAGGATCTGTGATGTAAAGCTAGATGCAAGGTGAAAGTGAAGAAGAGTGAATAGAAGTAAGGACTAGGAAAAGAAAACTAAAGGAAAAGTTATTTCCTGACATTTATCATTTCAGGTACTAGGTTTGGACTTTGGGTTCTATTCTTTGGAAATATAAAATGTCAGCCCAGAACCTTGAGCATTTTATTCAGTTAGAGATTTTTGATGTATTTTTGGAGTCTGATTT
This sequence comes from Ursus maritimus, assembly GCF_017311325.1. Lineage (NCBI taxonomy): Eukaryota > Metazoa > Chordata > Mammalia > Carnivora > Ursidae > Ursus > Ursus maritimus. Next base: position 6,105,210 of record NW_024425675.1, read on the forward strand.
TTCTGTTACCAAGTAAAGGTACAGATGGCAATGATTTACTAGCAGCTCATGGATAGTAAGTGTGATGTGCCGAGTGTTCATTACATAATAATCAGAATCAAAAGTTGAGCATATCTTTGGATTTGTAACTTTATGTTATTCAGTAGTCATTAAGTTATATCCATGTACATTTACTTTGAGAAATCTTAGTACTTACTGAAGTATAATAAACTTTTGTATTGTACAGTAGAATAAGGCAAATCTTTGTGATTTTGCTTAAGATCCCAATACTGTGTGTTTTGTTCAAGAAATGTGGATGTGGCCTTCATGATATACAAATATTGCTATGTGTTTTTCTCCTAAGTTTGAATTTTTCTCCTAAGTTTTTCTCCTGAGTTCAGTTATCTTTTCTAAGAATTTGAAGAAAGTCATGTTTTATTTTCTGGACATCTTGAGACATCACATAATGAAAACATTATATAATTTGTGTGTGTTGATGTAGTTGTCACAGTTTTCAGACTTGCCTCATATGGCCTACTTTAAAATAATCTTTAATGCTTACGACTTCCCAGAGTATCAATTTCATAAATGAAGTTTCTTAATCATAAAATTTATTTTGGTTATATCAAATGATAGGATTTTTCTTTTAGAAAGTGCTTGGGCAAACTAAATTTTAGTACTGATTGTTTGAAGTAACATTTTCACATTTCACTGTGACCTCCTTATTAATTTTTTTATTTGCAGGGTGTTTTGCAATCCTTTATTTGCACCAATAAGATAGATATGAAACTAATTAGGAAACCTAGAACAGCTACATTTTTTTCCTACTTTGCTGTCCTTAGAGTTTTTTTAGAACAGATGTGTTTAAGAGCAGTTTCAAACTGAGAACTTTATTGTGCATACTTTTTACCATTAGGGTAATATGGAATGGAATGATGTACACTTAAAAAGATGAGCACCCTCTTAAACACATCAGAACAGCTTGGGTTCCATTCCAACACTGTAAATTAACTAGACCTAGGAGACATGTATAGAACACTTCACTCAACAAGAGCAGACGACACATTCTTTTCAATGTATATGGATCATTCTCGAGGATAGACTGACTGTCTGTTAGGCTATAAAACAAGCCTCGGTGAATGTGAAAAGGATGGAAATCATACAAAGTATGTTCTCTGACCACAATAGAATACATTTAGAAATAGGTAACAGAAGGCTATTTGGGAAACACACAAATATGTAGAAATTAGACAATACATTCTTAAATAGCCAGTGGGTACAAGAAGAAATCACAAGGGAAATTAGAAAATACTTAGATATAAATTAACCTAAAATACAACCTATCAAAATTTATAGGATATAGCTCGAGAAAGCAGTGTTTAGAGGGAAATGTGTAGCTATAAATGTCTGTGTTTTTAAAAAAGATCTCGAATCAATAACTGAACCTTCCACTTTAAGAACCTAGAAAAGAGCCAACCAAAGCAGACAGAAAGAAAAAAAATAAAGGTTAAAGCATAAATTTAAGAACTAGAGAATAAAAAATAGAGAAAATCATTGAAAGCAAAGGTTGGTTCTTTAAAAGATCAATAAAACTGACAAACCTTTAGACTGACCAAGAAAAAAGAGAACATTCAAGTTAGTGAGATCACCAATGAAAGAAGGTACATTACTACCAATCTTACAGAAATAAAAAAGGATTATAAAGGAACACTAGAAATAATCATATGCCAAAATATTATCAGGTGACTTAGATGAAGTGGACAAATTCTTAACAGACAAAAACTACCAAAACTAACTCAAGAAATAGAACACCTAAACTGACAAGTGATTGAATTATAATAAAGTTCTCACAGAGTTTAAAAAAGCCCAAGCCCAGATGGCTTCACCTGTGAATTCTGTCAAAGCTATAAAGAAAAACTAATACCAATGCTTTACAAAGTCTTCTAAAAATTAGAAGAGGAGAAAATACTTTCCAATTCATTTGATTAGGCCAGTGTATCCTGATGCTGAAGCCAGACAAAGACAACACAAGAAAACTACAGACCAATATTCCTTATGAATACAGATGCAAAGATTGCCAACAAAATACTAGCAAACCAAATCTAGGAACTATATATAAAGAGGATTATAAAAAAGGCCACGTGGGATGATTTTATCAGAAATGCAAGATTGGCTTAACATAGGAAAATCAATCAATGTAATACATTAATAAAATAAAAGCCACGTGATCGTCATTTAATAGACACAGAAAAAGCATTGGAAAAATCCATGTTCCTTTTATGATGAAAACATTCAACAATGTAGAAATAGGCAGGAACTACAAAAATTCCACAGCTCACATCATACTTACCAGTGACAGATTGAAAGCTCTCCTCCTAAGATCAGGCGAACATAAGGATGTGTTCTCTTGGCACTTCTATTAAGGGCATTTAGGCAAGGAAAAGGGGTAAAAAAGCTCCAAATCGGAGAAGCAAAACTTTCTGTATTTGCAGATGGCATGATCTTGAATATGGAAAACCTTAAGGAACCAACTGAAAAAACTTAGAATTAATAAACAAGTTTTAGCAAGGGTAGAAGATACACAATCACTATAAAAATCAATTTTATTTATGTACACTAGCAGTGAACACTCCAAAACAGTTGCATTTATAATAGCATCAAAAAGAATAAATACTTAGCAATAAGTTTAACAAAAGAAATACAAGACCTATATAGTACAGCTTATAAACATTATTAGAAAATAAAGACAAATAAATTGAAAGGCATCTTATGGTTTTTTAATTGAAGTATAGTTGATGTACAATATTATATGGATTCAGTTGTACAACATAGTGATTCCACAATTATATATATTATGAAATACTCACCACAATAAGTGTAGTTACCATCTCTCACCATAAAAGTTCTTATAGTTATTGACCATATTCCCTATGCTGTACTTTTCATCCCTGTGATTTATTTTACGATTGGAAGTTTGTACCTCCTAATCCCCTCAAATTGGGAGACTTAACATTGTTAAGATGGCAATAGACCTGAAGTGATCAACAGAGTCAAAGAAATCTCTATGAAAATCCCAGTTGCCATTTTTTGTACAAGTTGACATGCTGATCCTAAAATTCATATGGAAATGCAGGGGACCCAAAATAGCTAAACCGGGGCGCCTGGGTGGCACAGCGGTTGAGTGTCTGCCTTCGGCTCAGGGCGTGATCCCGGCGTTGTGGGATCGAGCCCCACATCGGGCTCCTCCGCTAGGAGCCTGCTTCTTCCTCTCCCACTCCCCCTACTTGTGTTCCCTCTCTCGCTGGCTGTCTCTATCTCTGTCGAATAAATAAATAAAATCTTTAAAAAAAAAAAATAGCTAAACCAATCTTAAAAAAGAAAACAAAGGAAGACTCACACTTCTCAATTCCAAAACTTACTATAAAGATATAATAAACAAGACAGGGTGGTACTGACAGAAGGATAGACATACAGGTCAATGGAATAGGATTGAGTACAAAATAAACCCTTACGTCTATGGTAAATTGATTCTCAACAAGAGTGTGAAGACATTTTTGTGGGGAAAAGAATAGTCTTATCAACCAGTGGTCTTGGAACACCTGGGAATCCACATGAAAGCGAATGAAAGGGGACCTGTACCTCACACTAGATACTCAAAAATGGATCAAAGGTCTAAATGTAAGAGCTAAAACTGAAACTATATAAAACTCTGAAAGGAAAACGTAGTTTGAAATCTTTATGACCTTGGATTAGGCGATCATTTCTTAGTTTGACATGAAAAGCATGTGCAATAAAAGGAGAATAAGTTCAAAATGAAAACTTTTGTGCTTTCGAGGATGTTCAAGTGGAAAGGCATCTCACAGAATGGGACAGCATCATATATCTGCTAAGGGACTTGTACTGAGAATATATAAAGTACTCTTACAACTCCGTAACAAAAAGAAACCCCAATTTTCAAGTGAGAAAAGGATTTAAATAGATATTTCTCCAAAGAAGATAAACGAATTGCCAGTGAGCACCTGATAAGGTGTTCGACATCATAGTTATTAGAGCCATGGTGATATACTGCTTCATGCCCATCAGCATGGCCGTAATTTAAAAAAATGGACAAAAAAAGATTCAGTAAGTATATGTGGAAATCGGAAACGTCATCTATTACTGATGGGAATGTAAACCGACAGCCGCTTTGCCAAAGTCTGGCTATTCCTCAAAAGATTAAGCATAGAGTTATCCTGTGACCCAGCCTATATCTATATAGAACATACCTGTTCCATTCCTAAGTATATACCCAGGCGAAATGAATATGTCCACACAAAAACTTGTGCACAAATGTTCATAGCACCATTATTCATAGTGGCCAAAAAGTGGAAACAACCCAAATGCGTATCAGTCAGTCGATGACTAAACGCAAGTGGTATATCCATACAATGGCTTATTATTTGGCAACAAAAAGGAATGAAAGTACTGGTACATTCTGTAACATTGATGAACCTTGAAAACATTATGCCAAGTGAAGAAAATCAGACACAAAAAGGCCATATAGTGTACGATTCCACTTGCACGAACTTTTCAGAATAGTTGAATCTATAGAGACAAAGTCGATTGGGATGACTGCTAATGGGTATGAGGTTTCTCTTTAGGGTGATGGTATAGAATTAGATGGTGTGGTTGTTGTAGAACTTTGTGAATATACTATAAAACACCGAATTGTACACTTTAAAAGGGTGAATTTTGTGGTATGTGAATTTTATCACAAATATAAGTAAATAAATATTAATTGAACTCCTCCTAGGTATTCTGTTATTGTGCCGGATGTTTAGGGTACCAGGTGAACACAAAGGGATACGACTGCTGCCTTTTGGAACTTCTTGTGTATTGAGGATAGCAGGCATTCTCTAAGTAAAATTACATTGGTGGTAAGCGCTCTAAGGAAGAAGGTCCAGGGTTCACTGAGGTTATTAATAGGAGCAGCTGAGCCAGACTAGGTCGGACAGTTCTCCTAAGGAGTCGGTCCTGCCTTGAATCCAAGTTATCCAGAAGAAAAGCAGCATTACAGGGAAAGGGAACCAGCATGCCTGAAGACCCTGCCAACTGAGCCACGCGGTGTTCAGGAAACTGAAGGAAGGCTCGTGTGGCTGTGACACAGAAGGTGAGGGTGAAGAGTGCAGGATGATACTGAGGAGCAGGCTGAGGCTAGACCGTGCAAAACCTCACGGTTGTGCCGTGGCGTCCATTGGTTTTCATTCTGGAATGGCACATTCTAATTGATGTTTTGAAAACATGACTGTGGCCATGTTGGTTAGAGAAGGAGCTGGAGAGGAAGCAGTTAATAGAGTATTCAGTGGTCTCTGCAGAGAATGACGTAGCACCTGGCAGCAGGTGGTTGGCAGTGGAGATGAGAAGGTACGGACGTATCGAAGGGCTTTTTAGGAGATAAAATTGACACGATTTGGTGAAAACCTAGATCTAGGAAGTGAGGAAGGTGTTGGACTTTTCCCCATGAATGGGTTGGAGGGCCATTGCTAAGCCAGAGAGATTCCTTCAGTACATACTTTGTTAATGAACAACTTCAAGTACTATAAAGAGATTTTTTTTTTCTGTCAAGAAGTAGTTCTTTCATCCTATTTCTTATGTTCCATAAATGATAGACCGGTGATGGGTATTAAGGAGGGCACATATTGCATGGTGCACTGGGTGTTATACGCAAATAATGAATCATGGAACGTTGCATCAAAAACTGGGGATGTACTGTATGGTGACTAATATAACAAAATAAAAATTATAAATAAAAAAAAAGAGAAAGAAATAGCTCTTTCTTACCAAGGCAGTCGCATCGTATAGAACTATGCCACTGACTGATAGCAAATATTTTGGGAAAGTTTAAAAAAATGTTTGAGAAAATTAGACAAATAATTTTTATATATTTGCCAGATGAGTTTTTCTCTGGGAGTCTCTTTTGTCCTAGTCTACATCCTCAGTGTCTTATTTTAATGTACTTGGCCTTGCTGATGATCCCCAGTGCTGTAGAGATCATCTGTCATTTAGGTTCCTTCAATTTGATGTAAGTAATGGAAATAGACTCTGAAATAATTTTTTGGCAAGTAACTACCTTCCAGTGAGGAATAATTGGAATGAATTCAGTTTTAGCAATTCTTATTTCCTTGGCCAGCCAAAGTCTTAAAATGTCAAGTTCTTCAAAGATGTTTTTATTCTGTAGTTATGTAGAGTGGTAGTGTTTTATTATAATTTCTAAAAGCCACTTTGGCAATTTAAGACTACAGTGAAATAAATTTTAGTCTGTACCCTAAAATTGTTTTTCAAATGACCCTTGAAGAGTTAGTTATTGGGCATCCACTCAGATTTGGAATGTCAACACACAGACCCAACTGACAAGTCAAGACCTGGCAAAGAAAAGAGATCATACACATGACTTGTGATTTCAGTTACGTTATACTCTGTTATGAGAAAGGCATCTCCCTTTTTATTAGTATTTTACTGCTAATGTACAAGTAATAAGAGAAACGTTGTAAATCTATAAAGGCCATTGTTTACAGCAAATCTTGAGGCAAACTGAAATTAGGATAATCAAGGGTCATTTAGAGAAAATGAGACGTTTTGCAAACGTCTTCTCGGGCATTCTCACCAATGTCTGTTCTTATCAGCCAGCATACACACAGGAGGGAGTCAGGGGTCATTGCTGCTCATTTTTACGGGAGAAGACTGAAGCTTGAATCCACTTGAGTCAAGTTTCCATTTTTCTTGCTGTCAATGTAGGCTGAAGCTTAGGCTTAGCTCTTTATTTATCGCTATATTACATTGTTTTCCATACATGCCTATTTCATTGTACGTTTTAATTTCTGAAAATTGCCATTTGTTTTTCATTTGTGCTTCTTCCACTGTGCATTTTAATTTCTGAAAGTTGTCATTTAAAATGTGACCTTTAAGAAAAGAATGGGGAAATTTCTGAGGTTGGGACATTTGTGGTTGAGAGCAGAACCCAATGCCTGTCTTAAACTTCAGCTTCACCATATACTAGCTGTGTGAGCTTAGATAAAATACTTAACCTCTCTGTGCCTAGTTCCTCATTTGTAAAATGGTGATCATAAAATACCTATCCCAGGACTATGGTGAGAATTAAATGAATTAGCACCCATTTAAAATGCTTAGAACACTATTTAGGGGCACCTAGGTGGCTCAGTTGGTTAAGCATCGACTCTTGATTTTGGCTCAGATCGTGATCTCGGGATCCTGGGATCGAGCCCCCAGCTGGGTTCCATGCTAAGGTGGGGAGTCTGCTTGGATTCTCTCTCTCCCTCTCCTTCTGCCCCTTCCCTGTTTGTGCACTGTCTTCCACTCTCTCTGTCTCAAATAAATCTCTAAAAAAATGTTTAGAACACTATTTGGAACATAGTAAGCTCAAAATAAATGTTAGCTGTCACCGCTGTTGTTACACCAATAAAATAGCTCTGTAACTCCCACCTGCAAAGTAAGATGTTATAATTCAGTTATGGTGGTTGTTTTTGTTGATTTTGTTTGTTGTTTGGGCTTTTTTCTGGTGAAGTGAGTACAGGGTTACATAGCTAGGAAGTGGTATAAACCAGGCTTATTGGAGTTGGTTTAGGTTAGGAGTTAGACTGTGGTTTACAGGCCAGTTTGGGCTTGTTTTTGTATGGCTTGCAAACTGAGGATAGTTTTTACATTTCTAAATTATTGAAAAAAATCAAAAGAAGATAATGCTTTGTGACATATGAAAATTGTATTAAGTTCCAGTATCTGTAAATAAAGTTTTATTGGTACATAGCCACATTTATCCATTTACATTGTCTGTGGCAGCTTTCATGCTGCAACAGCAGGAAGGAATAGTTGTGACAGAGGCTGTAAGGCCCACGAAACTGAAAATATTACCTATATGGCCTTTTACAGAAAAAAATTTCTAATGGCTGGCTTGTGGGATTGTTAGTTATATTGATTTGATGAATGAACTCCTGCCTTGTACACCGTCCTGCTTTGACAAAAGATGTAAGCTTGCATAAGAAAGCATATGACTTTAATCAGTTATCGTTGTGACTAGTGAAGTTTTGTTTTGTTTTGATTTGATTTAGAGAAAGTATAACCTTCCACTTTGGTTAAAATTCTGCTGAAAGTGGATAGTTCGTGAGTAGACTTAACTGTAGTAGATTATGTGAGTGTAGACATGCCAAAAACCATACATACTCAGTAAAGTGTATTAAGATTTGGATTTCTCTCAAGAGTTGTCAAAATGGAAGTCGGCTCTGTGTGTGTGTGTGTGTGTGTGTGTGTGTGTGTGTGTGTGTAAGGATATTCGCTATCTCATAATTCTTTCTAAAAGATTCTTGAAATAAAATGAATTCTGAGAGAATCTGCTAATAAGGTCGAGTTTTCTGTGATAACATACCTTAAGACTATATAATATTGTAATCCCATTTCAGAAGTTACTTGTGATTATTTTTTCCGGGCTTCGGCTTTGTGACTCAGAGCCTAATATTTATAAGATAGCCAAACTCTGGAGGCTTTTGACAATTTGCTTAGAGAACATATGCTTTGATTTTGTCAGACCGATGGTTTAGGCAAATAACTTTTTCTTCTGTCCTTACACTATTTTTAACTGTGATGTGGATCTTTTTTGGTTGGTTGGTTCCATAATCTTTATTTAGGATCTGTGTTGCCCTTGAATACCTATAAATCTCACAACTCCTTTTATTTAGGTTTATATCTTTCAAAGTCTGTTCATCAAATACTTCTGGAAGACTTCTCCCCCTCCAAGGCCCTGGGGCCAATGGGAACAAGACAAACCTGGACCCTGCCCTTGAAAAGTTTTGAGTCTGTCCGTAAAGAGACATTAAATCAGAATGAGTATGATCAGTGTTGGAGAATTAAATTGTACATTGGGAGCTAGGCTAATTGAACCTAAACTGTGGAAGAAGTCAGAGAATATTGCTTCTTTATAGAAAATTTTTTTGAGTTTTGTGCTGATTTTGAAAATCCATCCTTAACTACATGTCTGTTACTAAGCTGAAATCATGTTAAGTTGAGCCAAAAGTATGAAAACAAGAATTTTAAGAAATTACATCTAATGTCCCTCTTATTGATGTAGGCACAATCTACTAATTGCTATTTGTTGTAGAAATTAATTAGATGGTTGATTGGTGAATCTTGTGCATTTGATCTTGACAAGTAATTTATTGATAGTAATGGTCACTGTGAATTTGGAATGAGGAAAATACAGAAAGTGAAAAAAGACTATTATTTCATTTGTTAATTTACTACTTGAAAATCAAAATATCAGGGCACCTGGGTGGCTCAGTCGGTTAGGTGTCAGTTCCCTCAGGTCATGATCACAGGGTCCTGGGATTGAGCCCCATGTCACCCTCCATGCTCAGTGAGGAATCTACTTGAGATGCTCTGTCTCCTTCTCCCTCTGCCACCCCCCACCCTGTGCACATGCATTCTCTCTCAAAAAATAGACAAATAAATCTTAAAAAAAAAAAAAAAGAAAATCAGAATATCCATTTGTCTTTCTTAAACAGATACTTGTTTTTAAAGTGGAATCTAGGGTTTTTTCCTCTCTTTTAGGACAGTTATTTATTGTTTTTATTATTTAAAAAAAGATGGTAACGTGGTTATATATGCACTGTATATCTGCGTGCAAACACATATGCACACACACACACACACACACACACACACAATGTACAAAGATAAAAGGGAACTTCTACTAACCTAAAGTCCCAAAGGCAACGACTGTTGACAATTTGATGTTTCTGTGGGAACATACCTTTTCTTTTTAAGGCAAGTGGGATCATAGCATACCCACTGTTTGACAGTTTGCTTCACGTAAGATTATTTCATGGATAGTTTTCCCTGCGAGTGTTTATTGAGAACTAGCTGTCTCTCTAGATCTACTCATCCTTCTCGTTGTTCTTACTGTTGATAATGTTGTCTTAAGTAGTATATTCACAAGGTCAAATAGTCACAAGATTTACAAAGAGCCCACGATGGGAAGTCCTTCTTCCTCCCAAGTGAGCCTTGTACTCTCCCAGTACTCTTCTTTCCAGAGGTAGCTGCCCTGAGCAGTTCCTTCTCCTTTGAAATCGTCCTTTTATTTTTATATGCCTTTACTTAGACTAAAATTAACTCCCTGTCCAGTCACTTATAGGGAAACTGAATGCTCAGTGAATTTACAGCAGCGACCAATTGACTTTGTAATATCAGTGTTGGAGATTGTATACCAAAATAAGAAAAGGTTTCTCATTAGCGGTGTTTCATTTTTGGATTTCATGTAGTGTGGTTGTTAGAGGATATAATCTATAGGTATACAATCGTTGCCAGCATTTCAGATCCTTCAACTGTAACTGCATATCCCCAGGAGAAGGTCCTGCATGTGGGTGGGAGAGTACTGCCTCGTGTTGTGAATACAGACCCAAGTCCTGGGAGCCCGAGAATAAATGGCCTTGCTGCTTTAATCTCAAAGCTCATTGAGGAGTTCACAGCTGAACTGTGAGATACCTATGGCTATTTTAATCTAGAACCACTCGGGTTAACTTGATTCTCTCAACTCAACTTTGGTAGTGCCAGAGCCTGGGGAGTGGGGAGGAGGTGGCACTTGGTTGACGGAGGGACAGACTCACCCCTGCCAGAGCCAACCTGGAGCTGAGAAGATGTTATTTATTGTGGCACTTTCCCTGTAACACTATGTCTTTTGTCAGCTGCTAATATTAAGGTAGCCTCATGAACAAATGTTACCTAGAAACCCCCTGCCTCTCTGACACACTCACCAGAGAACATGGGGTGATATGTGTGTGGGGAAATAGAAATGAACCAGATCATGGGTGCCTAGGTGGCTCAGTCAATTAAGCATCTGCCTTCAGCTCAGGTTGTGACCCCGGGATCCTAGCATCAAGCCCCACATCAGGCTCCCTGCTCCGTGGGGAGTCAGCTTCTCCCTCTCCCTCTGCCCCTCCCCTCTCCCTGCTCATGCTCTCTCTCTCTCTCAAATAAAAATAAAAAATAAAATAAAATTTTTAGAAATGAACTAGATGCAGTCTTCAGGGTAGCTATGTTCATAGCCTATGGACGGAGGAGCCCTAGATTAGTATTTCCTGTTTATAGGCAGTATTTAATTTTGTACAAATTATGTTCCCCAAAAAATACATCATAGTTTGTAATGCTGTGTAAGATGATATTCTATCACCAGCAAACTACTAAAGCATTATATAATTCCTTAATACATCGTTTCTTTTGACACAGATATATGTCTAGTATAAATAATGTGTATTCTGTAAATATTCTTTATTTGTTTTTAAGATTTTATTTTTCTGAGAGAGAGAAGGAGAGGAACAGAGAGAGTACAAGCAGGGGAAGCGGCAGGCAGAGGGAGAAGCAGGCTCCCTGCTGAGCAGGGAGCCCGATGTGGGACTCGATCCCAGGACCCTGGGATCATGACCTGAGCTAAAGACAGACACTTAACCAACGGAGCCACCCAGGCATCCCTGTAAATATTCTTTAATTTTGTTTTTTTTTTTTTCTCACAGCTGAACACATATATGCCTGGCTAAAATCCAGCATGCTTCCAATAAAGGTTAAAGATTTGCCCACATAAAACACTTTGAATGATTGCCACTTTTGCCTAAATTTATGTTGCTTATAAGATTTATTCTTTTGTTGTTGTTTAGAGGGAGAGAGAGAGAGCACAAGTGGGTGGGGCATGATAAAGGGCAGAGGGAGAGAGAATCTTAAGCAGGCTCCACACTCAGTGTAGAGCCCGACGCAGGGCTTGATCTCAGGACCCTGAGATCATGACCTGAGCTGAAATCAAGAGTGGGAAGCTTAACGAACTGAGCCACCCAGGTGCCCCAAAACTTATTCTTCTTAATACTAGTATAATTACATTTACTTTTTTAAAAACTGTGGTAAAAAACATAAGATTCATCAACTTAACCACTTTGTACAGTTCAGTAGTGTTAAGTATATATTCACATTGTTGTGCAATCTCTATAACTTTAGTCATCTTGCAAAACTGAAACTCTATTCCCATTAGACAACAAATCCCTCTCTCCCCACATCCCTCCAACGGTTGGCAACCAGCATTCTACTTTCTGTTCATATGACTTTCATCACTCTAGATATATCATTTAAATAGAATCATACAGTATTTGTCTTTTTGAGCCTGACTTATTTCACTTAGCATAGTGTCCTCCAGGTGCATCATGTTGTAGCAAGTGTCAAAACTTCCTTCCTTTTTAAGGCTGAATAATATTCCATTGTATATGTACACTATGTTTTATTTATCTGTTCATCCATCAGTAAATACTCGTGTTGCTTCCTGGTTATTGTGAATCGTGCTGCTAATGCACATGGGTGTGTGTGTATTTTTTCAAGATCTTGCTGTCATGTCTTTTGGATATATATCCAGAAATGAAATTGTTGGATCATATGATCCTTCTGTTTTTAATTTTTTGAGAAACCATCATACTGTTTTCTAAAGCAGTGGCACCATTTTTCATTCCCACCAACAGTGTGCAAAGGCTCTAATTTCTCCACATCCTCACCAACACTTCTTTTTTTCTTTTTTTGATAATAACCATCCAGATGGGTACGAAGTGACATCTTGTTGGGTTTTATTTGCATTTCTCTAACAATAAGTGATATTAGGCACCTTTTCATATACTCGTTGACCATTTATATATCCTCTTTGGAGAAGTGTCGCTTCAAGTCCTTTGCCCGGTTTTTCAACTGGTTATTTGTTGAGTTGTAGGAATTCTTTGTATATTTAGAAATTACTCCCTTATCAGATATGTGATTTACGAATATTTTCTACTGTGTTGTAGGCTGCCTTTTCATTCTCTTGATTATTTACTTTGATGCACAGAAGTTCTTAATTTTGATGCAGGACAAATTGTCTATTTTTACTTTTATTGCCTGTGCTTTTGGTGTCGTATTAATCACATTTACTTTTCATCTTTTGAGCTCCACTAATTTTTCTAAACTAATAACTGCAAAATGTAATAAAATGTAATAAAATGTTGAAATGATTATAAAACAGGGATGGCTGCCTCCGTGTTAGCTGCCAGGCAATGCCATCATGCACTAGCTGGAAAAATTGTTTCATCAGTTCCTGTGAAAATACGCGTTTTGAGTACAGGGGACAGTTTGGGATGTGGATGTCTGAACTACAGAGCAGTAGGTTGTGGGAACATGGTCAGATACGTGAAAACAAAAGATCAGGGAAGCACTCCTAATCATATCCTTTGAATTGGAATCCCTACATGTCCACAGTAAGCCATTGTAGAAACCCTTGCAAAAGAAAATGGTTCTCTGTTGGCCTTCTGCATTCTGATTTTTCTCAAATCTTTCTAGTGTGGTACTTCCTCATAGTCCCTTAACACTTCTAAAGAAAGACAATTAGAAAATCTTACTTGAAAACTAACTTTTAAATTTAAAGAAATAAAAGATCCTATTAAAGTATTTAATTTTAGGGGCGCCTGGGTGGCGCAGGCAGTTAAGCTTCTGACTCTTGATTTTGTCTCAGATCATGATCTCAGGGTTCTGGAATCCAGCCCCATGTCCAGCTCCCCGCTGAGTAGGGGAGCCTGCTTGTCTCCCTCTCCCTCTGCTCACGTTCTCTGTCTCTCTCTCTCTCTCAAATAGATCTTTAAAAAAAATAAATGAGTAAAGTCTTTAATTTTAGTCACCTTAAGTTTTAGTCAACTATTGCAGTTGATCAGTAAAATCATTTAACAGTGAGTCGGTAGTCGCTGAGACTGTTGAGGTCTCCTGTAAGTGTCTTTACTAACTGCAAGAGAGTGTGCGAAGAACTAGTTCGTAAATGGTTTTCTCTATCTTCTGAGATAAAGAAACCGGAATTTAAGTGATTTTTCTTTTCCCTTCGCATGCCATTTCTCCTTTTAAAACAATGTTGCCATTGTTCCTTTTCCCTCCCACTTCCTTTCTCTTTCTTTTGTGATTGCTGCTTAATTCATCTTTCCCCTGCTCTTTAGTCTCACACAGATGTTGATAGTCCTTCTTCTTGCCTCACTTTTCTTCCCACCCACCCAAACTCATCATTCACTATCCTCAGCCGTCATCTGTCCTCCAGCATTTGTGAGGTTTAAAAAGGGCCTAACGGAGTCTGCGTGGGTAATCATTCCGGTTTAAGGGCGCTCGAGGACACACACGGCAAACACTTCCCACTTGCCAGGTCAAGCGGCTTCCTCTCCCACCTGGAGCCCAGGCCAGCTGTGGGTATTGAGGTGGGAACCTGAACTCCCAGGAAACTCTTAAGCTTAGATGTTGCCTCTGGACCACGTTGTCCTCCAAACACCCAAAGCAGTTCGAGTTTCGGAAATTTAAGCAGGAAAAGGAGCTACTGAGCTATCCCCCCCACGCTTTATTTTCTTTTAGGTTTAAATGACTAGTAATAGGAGCAAATCCCTAGTTCACAAAATAGGAGAAGTAGTAGACCACAGAAAACAAGTGGAGATAAACTGTCCGTGACAGATAGACTATGGGCTCCATATTCTGCCCATGTAGAGTTTTTACTTTTTAAATAAAGCTTTGTAAGAGAGCATTTTATGCAAAAAGATTCCGTGTATGCTTTTTAAACTTTTTAGTTAACTTGAAGTGGGTGAAAATTCAGGTTTTTCAGTGGTTACTTTGTTCTACTAGTCCTGTGGTGAATCAGATTGCTATATGAGAGGATGCAGTAATCTTATTTGGGAAGTTTTATTCATTAACAAAAGGTACCACGATAAATTTAGCTTGGGTCACAGTGTTTAATTTAATAGTATTACAATAATAACTACCATAATTAGTTTCAGATTTGCCTTCCTTCCCAGAGGACAAGATTTTTTTTTTTTTTAGTTTTCTGATGCCTATTTAAAGCATGAGAATGACAGGAAAATTAATGTCATGACCTTTATAGCCTGTTTATGGTTTTCTGTGTTGTACCCTAAAGGATTTAGGGAGTAGTATACATCTAAAATAAACCACTTAGTACGGACAAGTAAAAATTGGGTTAATTGGGTTCACCTGATCCTCAGCTGGTAGCACCTCAGTCAAGACATCATTTCATATTAGACAAAGGAGCGCCATTTTTACACTATAAAATTATCCTTTAAACTACACCTGTACATTCTGTGGTGTCTTGCAAAGAGAAACATTTTTAAAAGGCTAGTTTTCCAAATATGTAGGATTTTTTCCTCCTTTTATTTTATCTGGTTTGTCTTTTTCAATTAGGAAATCACTGTGTCTTTTCATTTCATAGCAAGAATGTACTGACACCAGCTAATGGGCGACGGTCCGTGACATTAATACCCACTTCCTTTGGGTGATTCTGGGCAGCAGCACTTTCTCTTACAACTGACTCTTTTTTCCTTTTCTAGTCTGTCAGGGATTTTCCATAAACAATCACCTTTCTAAATCCTTGAGATGTGAAACTTGGTTTTCATTTTATTGTCAGTGTTGGTATATTTCAGCAAAGAGCGGTATTTTTATATTCAACTGGAGTTGAGAAAAATATCTAGGCATGCTAGAATCTTTGAAGCTCTTGGATAGTTGACTGAAAAATTCCTGTGGCAATTTTTGCAAAGAGCGCTTTAGAGGCATTTTCGTATGTTGTTGGGTAAGTCAGTATAACTTCTTTGAGTGACAATTTGGTAATATCCATAGAAATTTTAAATTAACCTAAGACACTCCTTACTGTGCTTTCATCCCATAGATGGACTTGCAAAGATACAGATATAAGAATGCACACTGCAGCTTTGTTTGTGAGAACAAAAGACTGAGAACAATCTCATTGTCAGTCAGCGGGTGGATGGTTAAGAAGTTGTGGATCTATGCAATGAAATGCTATGTAGCCTTTAAAAAGAATGAAGAGGGCGCACCTGGGTGGCTCAGTCAGCTGAGCGTCTGACTCTTGATTTCAGCTCAGGTCATGATCTCAAGGTCATGGGATCAAGCCCTGCATCAGGATCCATGCTCAGCATGGAGTCTGCTTGGCCCTCTCCCTCTGCTCCTCCCCTCCCCCCGTCAAATAAATGAATAAATAAAATCTTTAGAAAACTGAATCTTTAAAAAAAAATAAAAGGAATGAAGAGAATCCATAAGTGCTGATACAGAGAGCTCTTGAAAATATATTAAATATATTAAATGAAAAAGAGTAGCACGTAAATCTGCCCTGATTTGGGGAGAGGAGAAAGTCTTATATACGTACGGGCTGTTTCTGAAAGGAGACCCACATAGGTGCTGAGAGTTATTGCCTCTGAGGAGGGTATAGAATGAGAGTGAGGCTTGTTCATTTTTGCTTAGCTTTTTCCGTGTTGGAGATAACCATTTGATGATAACCTAAGTATTAGACAAATGCCATTAGGGGCATAGAATAACAAAAATTTAGCTGATGCTGAAAAGGTGAATCTGTGACTAGAGTGCTCCAGGGAAAAAACGAAAGTTTGAATTATTGGAAAAGAGGAAGAAAAGTCACAGAATCATTTGTTAAGCAACCACTCACACACCCACAGGAACATAAAAAAATATGGATGAAGTTAGCAGGAA
Organism: Ursus maritimus; assembly: GCF_017311325.1. Lineage (NCBI taxonomy): Eukaryota > Metazoa > Chordata > Mammalia > Carnivora > Ursidae > Ursus > Ursus maritimus. The sequence goes on from NW_024425675.1 coordinate 6,121,758, forward strand.
ATAGAGCAGTGATGTGGGTTTTTTTCCTTTAATTGGAACAGTCATTGTAAAGCTAATTGATGGGATTTTAATTTAATGCAGACACTATAGAGGAGGAAGAAAAAGCTAAAGATGGGAGGAGGGCTGAGAGAGAAATGGCCCTTCCTGTCAGTGCTGCGAGGAGGTGAGAAGGGAAAAGACGCAGCAGGTAGAACAGAGTCTGTTGAAAGTGCACCAATTGGTCTATGGTGATGAAACCCAAACTCCATGGTGCTTGGCAGCAAGTAAGATTTAGGAGAGAAAAAGAATGTGAGGAATCCAACATGATCTTGAAATTATACCAATTTGCCGTAAACCTACTTCGTTTAAAGATGATTGCATCCCTGAATGTAGACAGGAGAAGAGCAAGAATGGCGGAGACGTGATTATTTCAGAGTAAAGAATTAAATCTAAACTGATTGAAAAACACCACCAGCCAGAATGATCCAAGGGAGTGAAATAATGAACAGTTTCACAATATGTGTCTATATCATGAATGTGTAAATGACAGTATCTTTATTTTAAGCGTTTCTTTTCCTGATGAGTGTCATTTATTACCAAGTGGTGCAGTTCTTTTTCGCATTGCTTTCATCTTCGTCATAATGGTAACCTCACTGGTCTGAGCAGCTTCATTCTTTGAACCTTGAGAATCCAGGCGGGAAATTCCAAGGATGCTCTGGTTGATGTAGAAACACCCAAATATTTTTCTTACATCTGTATCTTTTACATTTGAAGAAATAAGAAATGGGAGGATGCCTGTTTGTTAAAACTTGCCAAAACTTGAGTGTTTTTACATGGGACTAAAAAAAGCACGAAGACCTTTTAACAGAAAAGCTGCAGCACCAGCGTATTGCACTTATAGATAATGCTGGGAATCATTGTTTCCTAGGACTTTCTATCGGTAGGCGATGACACTTAAAACAGTGTTGATCTGTCTGAAAAGCCCCAAGCCTGGTACTAGAGAAATTGAAAGTAGGACATTTTTTTTTACAGTTACATAAGGTATTTTTTAAGTCATTTTAGGAGTATTTCAGTCCTTCTAAAAACACAACCAGGCAATCTCTCATAATCAAAGGAAATTTACTACTGAAAAAATTAACTTAGTCAGTTATCTGTCACTTTAGGTTATGGAAAAGTGTCATAATGGCAAAATTAAAAAGACATTGCTTCAGATTTTAAAAATCACTATTCATGAAAAAATTACTCAGAATTTTAGGAACTTACTACTGCAAACTAAAATATTTAAATGGTATAAAAAGCACTAGGTGGAACTATGCATGTATTGTTAAATAATTTCTAGCACTACTGTTTTTATAGGACTAGTGACTTTTATTCATTCAATAAACATTTACTAAACCTTATTGTAGATGAGTCACCTCTAGGTTCTGGAAATACAGAGATAAATATAACATTGTCCCTGCCATCAAGAAACTCACAAAATTAAGGGGGAACCAGACAGATTAAACAGGTGCTACATGCTAAGAGAGAGCCAAAGTGTGTTAGAAGATAATGGACAGATCAGTAAAAATGCCTTGAATTGGCCAAGTGGACATTGCAGAGGAAAGTAGGTAGGAATTATGTAGCAAGACAGGGGAGGGAAGGCCTTTCCATGAAGAACTGTGGAGGCATAGGAGTGGACCTGTTTGGTTGCCTTGGAGATGCAGCTCTTAATAGTGGAGCGTCGATGACCCCACAGGCCAGTTTATGGAAGGCCTCATGTGCTATGAGAAAGAGGTCAGACTTTATCTTGTGGACACCAGGGAGCCACTGAAGGACTTGAGGCCTAGGAAAAGCAGGATTACATTTGCATTAAAAGGACCATTCATGGGGGTGCCTGGCTGACTCAGTCCATGGAGCATGGGACCCTTGATCTCAGGGTAGTAAGTTTGAGCTCCACATAGGTGTAGAGATTACGTTAAAGAAAAAATAAACAAAAACAACAAAAAAAGACCACTCATGGACCACTGGGTAAAGATGACAGTTGGAACTCAAACACTGGAAGATACTTTTTTCCAGAAAGAAGAAAAAATAAAAGAGAGAAAACACAGGAAGGGGGGGGGAGTGTAATTGTCCAGGGAGGATGGACATCTGAATAATAAGAGTTCAAGGGGAAAAAGCAGAGAAAAGTAAATTAGGAAATCTGAAGAAGAAAATTGGATAACCCAGGGTCTGAATGTAAGAGTTTCCAGGGTGAAAAGGCCCACCAGACACTTGGCAAATGGATGAAAGTATGCTGAGATACGAAATTGTGAAATTTCTAAACATTGTTTCCATAGAGAAAAAATAAAAACGGACTGCATACGAAGGACCACAAATAACTTTGGATTTGTTAACACCAGCATTGGAAACCAAAAGACGGTGGAACAACGCCTTTAAATTTCAACCTGGAATTCTAGACTCAGAAAAGTGATTAAGCAGCATTTTTATTGATGGGGAGAGAAAGATACAGACAGCTCTTCATACTCCACAGTGAAACAACAGTAGATAAAACAGTTTTATGCCTAAAACTGACCAATCGAGAGTAGGGTCGTAAGCATGTTATCCACAGATACGGAGATACAAATGCCAGAAGGATCAGCTCTGAGAGTTGAAAGTGCTTGTCTCTGGGGATCTACCGTACAACATGGCAACTATAGTTAGTAATACTGTGTTGTTTCCTTGAAATTTGCTGAAAGGGAGACATTAAGTGTTCTCGATGCATGTGCACATGTGTGCACGAACACACACATGTAACTATGTGAGATGATGGGATATCTTTTTTTTTTTTGAAGATTTTATTTATTTATTTGACAGAGATAGAGACAGCCAGCGAGAGAGGGAGCACAAGCAGGGGGAGTGGGAGAGGAAGAAGCAGGCTCATAGCGGAGGAGCCTGATGTGGGGCTCGATCCCATAACGCCGGGATCACGCCCTGAGCCGAAGGCAGCCGCTTAACCGCTGTGCCACCCAGGCGCCCCGAGATGATGGGCTATCTTAATTACCCTGGTTGTGGTAACCATTTCACAAAGTATGCATACATTGAATCATCATATTGTACACTCTATGTACAGTTTTATCTGTCAGTTATACCTCAACAAATCTAAATAAAATACAAAATGTTTTCGTTAAAAAGGAAAAATGGAAAGAGAGTTCTAGCTGTACCGCAAAGCATAGTTGGAAGGATGAAAGCTGGGAGGCGGGGGGACAATTGAGGGGGCTGTTGTCATAGCAGCAAGACCTCACCTAAGGCAGTAATGGCTTTGGAGCAGAGACGATAATTTCGAAAAACACTTTCAGAGGAAGCAGGAGCTACATTTAGTCTGCAGGTAGCCAAGTGGAGATATGTAGTAAGTAGAGAACATTTCGCCCTGGAACCTGGGAACTAGAAATACAAATGTGGAATTGTACTTAGAGCCACGGGAGTTGGAAGAAATTATATAGAAATCCTGTGAAGGGAAAAGACATGAAGGTCTCAGGCTAGAACATATTTTCCTAAATAGATTTTGATTGAGACAGAAAAATGCCCTCTGAAACATCCTGCCTTGTTCAGTCGTACGTACAGCACATGGTAAGAAACCCGAGTATCCATATGTACGTGCGCTTTATGAGGGCAAATGATTAGATCTTACGTAAGGTTGGAAGTAACGTTGTATTTCTAAGTCTGTTCTACTATATTACCTTCTTTCCCTTGGAAATGCCAAAGATAGTAATAACCATTTCTTTGCTTTTGGAAGAATCCTGGAAAACTTTGTTAACATAAAACATACTGTTTTTTGAATAGTTTGTTTTTTGTTGTTTTTTTTTACAGTGTATTTTCAACACATAAGATTTAGTTTAACGCTTTCTAATCGGTCAAACCGGTTACGTGTTATTCTCTCTCCCTTCCTAATTTGGGGGGACTTCATGAAACAGAAAAAAAAGATAAAATGACATCTCCAAGGCCACAAAGTAAGAAGTTTTAGTAAAAAATGTATATCTTCTTACTTAGTTCGCTGATCCTTTTACAGCTTTTAACTCACTACATTGCATTTAACTCATTGAGATTGGGCTGGAACATGGTCCTGAAAATTAAGGGTCAGTCTAGTCTTTTAGGGTTTTTTGGTTTGGAGAACAGTAGTGAGTATCTGGTGAGACCACCTTAACGACCCATCTAAAAAATTAGGGGAAATAGGACTATGTACTTGCAAAGTTTCCCCAACTCCAAGTAGAAAAGTTACCTTGAAGGGTCTTAAACAAATTAGTCCCCTGGGATGATTCTGTAAAGCACTTTACTCTGTCAGTGGCTGACATTCAGAAATATCTGAATTCAAAGAGGGGCTTTCTTACTGAACTCATTAGCAGCATGCAGTCATTTAGGGAAGGAAGGAGATTGTCAAATATTAATACATTATATTAATGAAGCACTAAGAATTTTCTAAGTGGATCAAAATTTATAGATTTTCTTTCAGCTTTTCTAATCCTTTAGTACCAATTTGAGAATTTTATTATTTGTTTCTTAAATAAGACAGAGATAGGAATAAGCATTTATTACAATTGAGTGAATGATGAATACTACTCTTAGTCAGAATTTATGTACTTCTATTATTTTAACAAAATTGAACCTTAAGGGATTCAGGTCCTCTTATTTATGTAACAATCTTAAAAAACATGAATTCAATCTTTGCCTAGCAGAGGTAGTTTTTTAAATCAATGGAATATAGTACAACCACTTTGGAAAACAAGTGATTAATTACTTATAAAGTTAAACATACAATTAATATACCACCCTCGGCTAAATTCCACTCCAGGCTTTCACCCAAGAGGTGTGAACACGTTTATCTACACAAAGACTTGGACACAAATATTTGTAGCAGTGTTTTTCATGATAGCCCAAAACTGGCAACAAGGAAAACGCCTATCAGTGGGTGCATGGGTAAACAAATTGTGTTATAGTCTTAGGACCGAATACCATTTAACAAGAGAAAGGAATGATAGATGTGTACAATAAGAGAATTCATACTGTTTTATTGATACGAAGTGATATGAAATCCTAGAACAAGCAAAGCTAATTTATAGTGACAGCATCAGTGACTGCCTGGGTCCAGTCATGAGGGGTGGGGATTAACTATAAGGAGCACAAGGGAAATTTTTCAGTTAATGAGGGAACCTTTTGAAGTGATATTCACATTTTAGTTTTTCTTAAAGTATATCTGGGATTTGTTTCAGGTGTGGTAAGGTGAAAGACACAGGGAAGACTACCTTTGAAAAAGGAGTTTGTCTCTTACAGATCCTGAGAGGGCGTGCCATGCATCCAGGGCCATGTTGGAAAGTTCCAGGGTTGGTCAGGAGGCAGAAGGAGCTATGGGAAAGTATGGCCTAGGGCCTTTATTGTGGTCTTCCTGGGAGAGGCCAGGCAGGGCAAGATAAGCAGTGTAGGATTGGCTAGTTGGGATGATTTTAGCAGCTCCAGGCCGTAGGGTGGTCCTCTTTGGCCTGTTCCTGACCTGGCGTGATTTAGGCCTGGGAAAATATTGGCAAGTTGTGTGACAGTAAAATAATGGAGGTGGTTGGGGGTGTGGACCCTGGATTGGTTTGTTTGCATATGAAACGAGTGTTCACAGGGGAGTTGTTTGCTGTCTCCAGGATTAGTTAGCCCTGGAAGGAGCACTCTGTCCTGCCAGCCAGGCCCCTAATATGAAAAAAGAATGTGATTACTACATTGGAGTATACGTTTGTATATGTGTTTGTTGTATGTAAATTATGTCTCAATAAAATTGATTTGAAAAGTAAAAAAAAAAAAAATAGTGAAATATAATGGACCCATGAAATTACTTAAAACAAGCTAGAAAAATTTATCCTCAAGTGCATTACATTTTTTCAAACAATACCTGAGTATATAAAGGACAGGGGCAATGTTGAATACTTGACAAGTATGAGTTCATTCAAGCAGTTTCTTTTTTTCCTCCTTTGTGTCATGATCGGTTTCATTTCCTTAATACATAAAAGAAGGTGGCTTTTTCAGTTATATGTTGTCTGGGGTCATACAACCTTTCTCAGTCCTTTACTCCCATGTTCCTAAGGTGTACTGGATGTATTATGGCAGAAAACCAAAGCTTCAGTCAGCTTCTCCCTCAACTTTTTCAGTAGCAGAATTTAATGTGTCCCATAGCTCGCTATGGACTCGGTTGCATAGTTGAGTATCAGTAGTCATGAGGAAGTTCTTCCTTGTATCTGGGTGAAATTTGCCCCCTTATCGCTTGTCTCCCTCACTGGTCTTAGTGCTGCCTGCTGGAGCTACAGAGGGTGCCTCCAATCCTCCTTCCAAATAGCTTCTCTGCACATATGGAAGATGACTGTCATTGCTCCCTGAATTCTTTTATTGTCCAGGTTCGTCATCTCCCAGCTTCACTAAATCACTTTTCCCCATTACCTTGTTCCCATTCGTTGTGTCGCTGATTTTCCTTTGATTCTAGTACCCAGCCCAAAAACGTTCTGTGCGTATTTCCATTGACTTGGTGCACACTTGTGTGTGTGTTCATGTGTGCATCAGAGAAAAAAAAGGGAGGCCGTATGGAGAGGGAAGGAGAATCTGCACGTGGGAGAGCACGTATGTGAATTTAGGAATCAGACACATACCTGAGGACATTAATTCTGGCTCATCCTGGTGAACTTGCACATGTTGCTTCATTTCTTTGAACCTCAGCTTCTTGACTTGAAAGGTGACAACTGCTGATCCTCACGTGAAGCTAAGAGGTATGTGTGCGTTACCTGGTAGATCCCACGCATAGGAAGCACTCAGTGCAGAAGAGTTGGTGTCAGTGAAGCTCTCACGTGTGGATTTACCCATTCCAGTGCTAGCCTCTAACCTGGAACCGGTGCAAGAGTCACTGCACAGTACTTTAAAATCGAAAGTCACAGTAGAATCAAAACTAGGGAAGGCCTGTGGGACGAGCACCTACCCAATCACATTATCTTAACATATAAAGAAGAGCCTGTTACAAATGACCAATGGTAAGGGACCCAAAACTTTATTACCTTTTTAAATATTTTCATATTTCAGGTTCTCCTGGCCACTTTTATTATATTATGGCATTTATCTGAATGACAGTGTATCAGGCAGGTGATGTATGACATGTTTCTTCTCTAGGAAATGGTTCCCTAGAAATAATAACCTAGATGAACAGCCATGTTGCAGCTCTGGTTGGTGCCCATATGCACACTACAGAGCATGCCCTTAAACACATAATCACACTGTGGTTAATGTTAGTAAGCTCATTGAGCACGGAGTCGGTGATTTTTATATATTCTGTAAGGTTCTTTATCTAAATTTATTTTTAGGGCAAGGTAGCATAACAAAGACAAGGCAATGTCTGCCTTAGCTTTCCTCAACTAGGAATAAATGGGAGATTTCCGTTTCCGGTACCATCAAGCTGTCACTTCTCAAGTAACCAATTCAACTGATTTTCATTTTCAACCAACTCTTAAAAAATGCCACATTAACTGAAATTAAAAGTACTCATATGAGTGATTTATAAAGCATATTGTCTTAAGTCTTGCTATAATTGATGGCATTCACTGTTTGCACGCATTAACATTTTTTTCCTTTCAGGTAGATTTTTCTACTTAATATACCTTTCAGCATTCTAGTGAGAAAAGTCAGGTTATAGTTATCAGAAATTGTATATACCGTGAAGGACGCACTGACTGCTAGTCCTGTATCATGGTGCCTTGAGAAAAGATGCATATTGACTTTGCTCGTGTGATATTTGAAAAATACTGTTAGATCTTATGTGACTTTTTATGCCACTTTTCCTCTAGCACATGTATATAAGGCACTTTTATTTCCAGCCCAATCAGAAGATGCAAGATTATGATTATTCATAAGTTTTCTTTAATAAGCATTAGGTGCATTTATTACCTAATTTATTCATTTTTCATAATTATAGTAGAGTTAAATACAGCAGTGCTTTATGTGGCAGAGGATGACATTAGACTCCATTTGAGCAAATTTTCTACTTTAAATACCAAACTATTGGGGGTACAGGTAAAATTATTTTAATGGCACTCCTTATCTCATGTAGCATTCCAGAGCAATAATATAAAGACTTGTCTTTTGTTTTGTTTTCTGATGGCAAAGATAGTATTTATTCATTAAGGAAACTTAGTCATATATCCATAAGGTGAAAAGGAAAGTACGCAGTAATTTAATCCCCCACTCAGAAATAGCCCCTTTTAGAGGTGCCTGGGTGGCTCAGTTGGTTGAATATCTGACTCTTGATTTCAGCTCAGGTCATGGTCTCGGGGTCCTGGGATTGAGCCCTGCGTTGGGCTCCGTGCTCAGCTAAGAAATATCCCCTTTTAATATTTGGTAGTTTTCCTCATACATATATGGGGGAAAGTATTGAACCATACCTCTCTGTAACCAGCCCCTTAATACAAAAATGTATGATAAGCATTTTTCATATTTTAAATATTTTAAGAAACATTGTTTGTAATAGCTTTATTGTAAAAATATCCTAATTTACTTAGGGGCTTTACTTTTTGTGTGTATTTTAAATGGCACCCTGAAGAATTTTAAAAAGGTAATAAAGATGATGATAATGAAGATGGATGGCAGTATAGTTTTGCTCATTATCATGATGACTTTCTGACGTGGAAGGAAGGTATGAATCAAGAGGAATGCAGAACTTTAAGGCTCAGGATGCATATTGCAAAAATATCCCCCCGAGTCTCCACGCAAATATCTCCCATTAAGTGCGTTGCCTTGTTCTGTTGGTTTCTTTTGATGTGCTGAAAGCAAAATTTTGATGTAGTCCCAATTGTTTATTTTTGCTTTTTGTTTCCCTTGCCTGAGGGAAGAAATGTTGCTAAGGCTGATGTCAAAGAAATTACTACCTGTGTTTTCTTCTAGGAGTTTTATGATTTCATATTTAGTTCTTTAATCCATTTTGAGTTTATTTTTTTGTATGGTGTAAAAAAGTGACCCAGTTATATGTAGTGGTCCAGTTTTCCCGGCATTATTTATTGAAAAAACAGTCTTTTCCCCATTGTATATTCTTGCCTCCTCTTGCATAGATTAACTGACCCTGTAATCATGGGTTTGTTTCTGGGCTCTGTTTTCTGTTCTGTTGATCTGTGTGTCTGTTTTTGTGCTGCTGCCATACTGTTTTGATTACTGTAGCTTTGTAGTATAGTTTGAAATCTGGAATTGTGATGCCTTCAGCTTTGTGCTTCTTTCTCAAGATTGCTTTGGCTATTTGGGGTCTTTTGTCGTTCCATACAAATTTTAGTATTACTTTTTCTAATTCTGTGAAAAACTGCTGTTGATATTTTGATATGGATTGCATTGAATCTGTGATTGCTTTGGGTACTATGGACATGTTAGTAATATTCTTCTAGTTCCTGAGCATGGAATATCATCTCATTTGTTTGTGTTGTCTCTAATATCTTTCAACAGTGTTTTATAGTTTTCAGAGGATAGGTCTTTCAACTCCTTGGTTAAATTTATTCCTAGGTTTTCTTCTTCTTTTTGGTGCAATTGTAAATGGATTATTTTCTTAATTTGTTTTTCTGCTGCTTCTTTGTTAGTGTACAGAAATGCAACAGATTTCTGTATATTAATTTTGTATCCTGTGACTTTACTGAATCCATTTATAAGTTCTAATAGTGGAGTCTTTTTTGGGGGGGGGGTTGTCTCTGTAGGGTTTTCTGTATATAGTATCATGTCACGTGCAAATAGTGAAAGTTTTACTTCTTCCTTACCAATTTGGATGCCTGCTATTTCTTTTTCTTATCTAATAGCTGTAGTTAGGACTTCCAATACTTTGTTGAATAAAAGTGGTGAGAGTGGACATCCTTGTTTTGTTTCTGATCTTGGGGGAAAAGCTCCTAGTTTTTCCATGTTGAGTATGATATTAGCTGTGGGTTTTTCAAATATGGCCTTTATTATGTTGAGGTATGTTCCCTCTAATCCACTTTGTTGAGGGTTTTTATCAGGAATGAATGTGGTATTTTGTCAAATGCTTTTTCTACATCTATTGAGATGATAATGTGTTTTTTGTCCTTTCTCTTGTTAATGTGAGGTATCATATTGATTGATTTTCAAATATTGAACCACCCTTGCATCTCTGGAATACATCTTACATGATCATGGTGAATAATTTTTTTAATGTATTGTTGAATTCAGTTTGCTAGTGTTTTGTTGAGGATTATTGCATCTGTGTTCATCAGGGATATTGGCTTGTAGTTTTCTCTTTTTGTATTGTCTTTGTCTGGTCTAAAATTTAGTTTGTAATTGTTGCATTCATGTTAAGAGGGATGTTGGTCTGGAGGTTTCTTTCCTTCTAGTTGTCTGGTTTTAATATTGTATAATATCTGTATAATATTGGCCTCATAGAATTAGATTGTTAGAATTCCCCCTCCTTTTCAGTTTTCTAGAAGAATTTGTGCATAATTGGTATTGTTTCTTCTTTAAATATTCATTAGATTTCCACAAACCAACCGTTGCGGACTGGAGTTTTCTTCAAGGAAGGATTTTTAACCAGAAATTCAATTTCTTTGAAAATGTAATGTCACTTCTTGAGTGAGCTTTGGTAATTTGTGTTTTTCAGGAAAATTGTTCATTTAGTTTAAATTATCAAATTTATTGCCAAAATGTTGTTTGTAATGATCCCTATTATCTTTGTAATATATCTATAGTGAGGTTACCTCTCTTATTCCTGACAACTGGTCATTTGTGTCTTCTGATTAATTAAGCTAAAGGTTTATCAAAGTTATTGATATTCTTAAAGAGTCTGCCTTTGATTTATTTTTATCTGTTTTTCTGTTGTTCATTTCACTTATTTACTGTCCAATCTCTTATTCTTTTCTTCCACTTACTTTGGGTTAAATTTGCTTTTTCTGGTTTTTAAGGTAGAAACTGAGGTTGTTGACTTGAGGCCTACTTTCTTTACTAAAAGAGATGCTTAGTACTCTAAATTTCTCTCTGTGAACTGCTTTTTGGTATGTTGTATTTGCTTTTCATTCAGTTCAAAAAATGTTATAATTTTCATTTTGATTTCTTCTTTGAATCCATAGGTTATTTATAAGTGTGTAACTTAATTAACAAATATTTGGAGATTTTCCAGGTAATATTTGTGTTTTTTGTTTTCTACTTTAATTCCACTGTGGTCAGAGAACATGCATTATATGACTTGAATCCTCTTAAGTGTATTGAGACTTCTTTTATGGCCCAGAATATAGTCTGTCTTGATAAATATTTCATGTGCACTTGAAAACAATGTATATTCTGTGGTATTGGGTGGAATGTTTTATAAATATCAATTAGGTCAAGTTGACCTCTAATATCTTTAGTGATTTTCTGTCTCTTATTGAGTATTGATTATGAATTATTGTCTGTTTTTCCTTGCAGTTCTATTAGTTCTTGTTTTATGTATTTTGAAGCTCAATTATTTGGACCATAAACATTTGGGATTATTATCTTTTTGATGAGTTGACCTTTTATAATTATGAAATGACCTTCTTTTTGCCTGGTAATATTCATTGCTTTATAATCTACTTTTTCTGATACTAATATAGCCACTCTACTTTTCTTTTATCTGGTACAAACATGGTATATCTTTTTCCATTCTTTTACTTATAATTATCAAATTTATTGCCAACATTTTGGCAATAAATTTGTATCTCCATATTTAAATTGCCTTTCTTATAGGCAGCATATAGTTGGGTCTTGCTTTTTTAGCCAAACTTTATCTTTTATTGGGATATTTAGATCATTTATATTTAATATGATTATTGATATGATTAGGTTTTGATCTATCATCTTGCTGTGTTATTTCTATTTGTCCCATCTGTTTTATTCTCTTCTTCTGTTTTCCCTTGAAAAACTGAGTATTTTTATGATTCCATTTTTTAATTGTTAGTAAAAGCTAAAATTCTTTGTTTTGTGATTTTCATTGTTCCTTTGAGATGTATAATATACATGTTTAACTTATCATAATCTACCTTGCAGTCATATTGTACCACTTCACTGATAATAAAAGAACTTTACATTTGTATACTTTTATTAGTCCCCCTCAACTTTTGTCCTGTTGTTATATCATCTTGCATATGTTATAAACCCCACATTGCATTCTTAATTATTTTTATTCAAATAGTTATATTTTTAGGAGATTTAAATATTAAGAAAAAAAGGCTTGTACCGTACAGTTCCCATTTCTATTATTTTTGCTTCCTATGTATAGATCAAATTCTAATCTAGCATTCCTTCTGCCTAAAAAAACATCATTCAGCATTTTTATAGTGTAAGTGAACTTGTAATGTATTTTTTCAGCTTTTGTATTTATAAAATACCTTCATTTCTCCTTTATTTTTTAAACATACTGTCTCTGAACATAGAATTCTAGGTTACAGGTCTTTTTCTTTCAGTACTTTAAAGATGTTGCTCCACTGTTTTCTCACTTGCATTGTTTCCAACAAGAAATCCTCTATATGTAATGAATCTTTGGAATGCCTTTAAAAATATTTTTTCACTAGTTTTGAGCAATTTGGTCATGATATGCTTTGGTGTAGTTTTCACTGTTTTTTATGCTTCAGGTAATTTTGAGCTTTTTGGGTCTGTGTGTTTATGGCTTTACTCAAATTTGGAAAAATTTCTGCCGTTATTTCTAAAATGATTTTTTTTTGTCTTTCCATTTTTCTCCTCTCCAATTACTGATATATTAGGCTGCTTGAAGTTGTCCTATAGCTCACTAATCATTTATTCCTTTCTTTTCTTTTTCTTTACTTTTTTTTTTTTTTTTTACTCCCTTCTTCCTGAGTTTCATTTTGGAAAATCTCTAATTACTATGTCTTCAAGTTTGCTAACATTTTCTTTTGACATAGGTAATATGCTCTTAATCCCATCCAGTGTATTTTCATTTATATATTATAGTTTTCATCTCTGGAAATTTTATGTGGGTCTTTTTTATATCTTTCCTGTCTTCCTGTCTATTTTTAACTTTTTGAACATATGAAATGCAGTCCTTAATTACAGTTAGAACTTAATGTTCTTGACTGCTAATTCTAACATGTGTGTCAGATCAGGGTCAGTTTTGATCATTGTCTGCATTATGGCTCATGTTTTCCTGTTTCTTTGTATGCTTGATAATTTTTAATTACATGTCAGATATTATGAATTTTAGACTTTGTTGGGTGATGGATATTTTTGTAGGTCTGTTCTAAATGTACAGTTAAGACACTTGGAAATGGTTTTTTCCTGTTCAGTCTCGCTTTACAATTTATTATATGAAACCAGAAAAATGTTTGGTGTGGGGCTTGATTATTTCCCCGACTAAGGCAAGACCCTTCTTTGTCCTCTATTTGATGTCCTGTGAATTAGGAGTTTCTTCAGTCTGGCTGGTAGGACGAGGTGATATCCCTGCCCTTCTGTGAGTGTTGAGCAGCTTGGCTCTTCCCCTGACCTCAGGTAGTGTCTTTACTTGCATGTGCTGATCAGTACGTATGCGAATACCTGATGCAGACCCTCTTCTTTGCTCTTTCTTTCTCTTTCTAAGCAGCTCTCTTTTCTCCATTACTCTGGGAATCTCCACCAGGGTTCTCCCTCCCTACAACATTGTCATACAGCTCTTCTCATTTATTTCCTGTCTCCCGAGGGAACAGCCTTTTGTAATCTGTTGTCCAGTGTTTTGAAGTATCATATCACATATTTTGTCTATATTTTGGTTTGTTTCAGGCAGGAGGACAAATCTGGTCTCTGTTACTCAGTCTTGGCTGTAGCAGAAATCATACCTTTTAATTTTGGCTAATTTTCTATTTAAAAACATTTAAAATTTTAAATAGAAAAATTCATCCATCTTTACCTTAATGGCTTCTGTCTTCGGCGTCATGTTTGAAACACTTCTGTGTTTGAGGGCTTATAAAACATTTACCTATATTTTTTTCAAGGTCTTTCACTGCCTTATTTTTATATTCAAATGTTTTGAATATACATTGTATTATAGACAATTTGGAAAATAGCTAAATTGGAGGCGAAAACACTTGAAGTGCCTCAACAAACACATTGCCAGTACACATCTTAACGTATTTCCTGTCATGCATTCTACTATACCTTTGTTTTTTATATAGTTGTATCCTAGGGTGTATGACATTTACCATGTTCATTCAGTGCATTTTCCATCTTGCTACATAATCTTCATAATTGTACCTTAATGACTGAATTATATTTCATCAAATGAGTACACTGCAATTATGCTACCTTTATCCATATTGCTAAACATTTGAGTTATTTCTTCTTAAATAGAGTTTATGTAACATAATTATCTGGCAGGGCATTTTTAGGGAATCTTAATTTTGCCAACCTTTTCTTTTTTTTTGCCACCGTGGGCAGAGATGCAGATACAGTTCCTCTCTCACTGTGTCATTGCTTCCGCCTCCAAGCCCATACCAGTACACTCCGTACAACCCAGTCTGTATACAAATGAGGAGGAAATAAAAACATTAGTTTCTTAATAGTGCAGTATCCATTTCTTATTACTCAGATCATTATAAACAGGAAGAATTTTTAAAGAGCTTATAATGTACATTTTTCATATGTATTAACAAGGCATCTGAATTCTTTTCTAATTATTATTTGTGCTTGGTTATTTTTAGGGAAGTTGCTATTCAAGTCCAATACATCATAATGCAGAATTCTTTATCAGTACCACCAAAAGATCAAGGTAAGATAAACTGTGCTGAGGAAAATGGTAACGCGTTTGTTATAAATAGTGGAAATTGACACAGTCAGCCCACTATCCCCTGACCAGAGGTAATTTATTTCCTGGAACTAAGAACAAAATGCTAATTATATCGGAAAGTTGATTTCCTTTGGTAAATTACTGAAGTGTGTGGAAGGACATGTATCCATGACTGAGAACTCCACGAGAGCAGGGCCATCTCATCCCACACAAAGCTCATGGAACCCAGCCCATTAGCTGGCAGTTAGTTGGCACCAATAGATGTCAGATGCAATTATCGAGTATTGGTTTTGGTGAAGCAGGATGACGTGTTTAAGTGAGCAGATTATATACATATATATGTAATATGTATATGTATATATATATATTTTATATATATATGTATATATATATTTTATATATATGTATATATATTTTATATATATATATATTGGTTTTGGTGAAGGAGGATGACGGTTTAAGTGAGCAGACTATATACATATATATGTAATATACATATATATGTAATTATATATATATACATATACATATTCTTACACACACGCACACACACAATACACATGTAGAGAGAGGGGATATTCAGTAATACATTTCTTTGACTTGTTTCTTCCCACAGTCATTTAAAAAGAAACAGGAAAAACCATTCCCCAACTCCACATGATTTATAAAGAAAGTCAAGGTTTTTTAACAGGAACTCCTAGAGGTTTCAGAAAAGCAGTTTATAGGTGGAGATAGAGTCTTTTCTGAATAAAGAGTAAGTAAATTTCCTTCACTGTCAAAAGCAAACTCTGACCTTTAGGAAGAATTCAAGTCTTTCACCTGCCCCTACATATTCTCTTCTACACAAAAGAAGTTTTGATACGTATGTGAAAAAAATAACATCTTTAATGATGCAAAATTGGGCTTCCTTCATGGAAGACATAACTTTTAGTGAATGGAAGGAATTTGCCACAAAGAACCCTAACCAAAGCAAACACTCTTTGATCTCTCTACCAAAAGGAAAGGCAGCGTCGTAACTGTTAAGAGCATGGAGTCTAGGTCTTACACTCAGTTCTACCACTGAAGTGCATATCTTAGGCACATCACTTGACTCAGCTTTCTCATCTATAAATCTATAAAATGAACATAGTAAGTACTACCGTCATGTGGGGATGAAAGGAGATAATACACGTGAATCACCCAGCATATTCCTACTTGTATACTAGGTACTATAAGATGATAGTGGCTATACTCTTAATGGTTGTTATTAATATCTGGGCTCCCTCCATCTGAGGAGGCTGATATAATGAGATGAGTGTGGCTGCCTCCTGCTTCAGGTGCCTACTGGCCTTAAAAAAAGACCAAACATGATCCATGGGATTGCAAGCGAAGTAAACACAGAGAGGACCTCTGGCTTACTTCTGGTCCACACATTTGGCCAAGAGAGAGTAAGAGTCCTTGAGATTCACACAAGATCCAGCGCTGAGCACAAGGGCAAGAAAGGACGAGAGCAACCCTAACTAGAAGTAAAAAGTGTGCGTTTTCTCTCAGTGTTTTCTGGTGTGTATCCTTTGGCAGATTTTTGCCGTAGTAGGTAGCTGATCAAGAGTTTGGAAACTTAGTGTCCTAGCTGGTATCACCTTGTTCATCTGAGCTAGACGTGTGACTGCTTAGAAGGAAGAGCACGGGACTGAATGTCAGGAAAGCTGGCCTCCTTCCCCACATCTACTGCCAGCCGGCTGTTTATTTTGCTCGTAAGCCTCGGTTTCCCCATTAGTAAAGCCCGGATTACTAGATATTCTTCTCCATCTCTAAAAGGTTATACATCTTTGTGTAATGAAGCACTGAGCTGGTTGGTTTCCGGCTGATATGGGGAGTCATTCCTGTCACCTCTCACACCTCCTGCCTCCTTTGTTTCTCATGAAAGCTTACTCTGTTTCGTTTTCATGTCTACCTCTGGCGCTGTTGCATAAGCTTAGTTACCCCCCTGGGCTTGGCCAGAAAATAACGCCTGCAAGCCTAGGTAGGAGTTCAGTAGCTCTAGGAAAAACTTTGTCTGCCTTTTTGGGACCAGGAATTCTTGAGCCCCAAGCCCACAGTTTAACAGAGAAAGATACAATAAGTAAAAGAACTCAATTAATCAGGTGCCTCCACTGTGGTAGTCACTCTGCCCACAACTTTACAGTCTTTGTTTTCTTTAGTCCTCACCATAAGTGAGATACAGTCTTTATTTGAAAGGTCCAGGGAGATTGGTTACTTTTACCAAGATCACCAGTCAGGGAAGTGACTGAGCCAAGATATGAACCCAGATCTATCAAAATCCAAAACTCACTATTTGTCCCCCGTGTCACACTGTAAATCTATAAAGAATATTTCTAGTTCTATTTTTAGATCATTCCCCTGTTTTTCTCTGAGCAAACATACTAATTTATATTTCTGTCATTAAATGTAATCAGTTATATGACATGAGAAGTGTGCTGGGCACATGTCATTTGTTAATTAAATGCTGAGTAATTTATTTACCACATCATTGCTGGCTATCTATAAATTATGACACTTACAAATTTCAGACTTGTAAACACACATGCACATATATTCTAGATATTAATGTATGAAATTCAGGTAGGATATTACCAACAGAGTTGTGGGGCTTAAGAAAATCCAGTGTATCACATAGTATCTCCTAACAAAATTTCCATGGTGGGAGCAGATTTAATGATCACCAATATAATAGTTAACCAGTCAGATCTAAAGATCTGAGGGATCCAAAGATAAATCAGACACAGCCTGTGCTTTTACAAAACACAAAATCCTATTAGAAGAGCAGACATGTATGAATTAACTAGAAGAACGCATGACAAATGCTGTATTAGAAGTGAGTATGACGTCCTTTGCGAACCTGGTGAAGGGACAGTTGGTTAGGCCACAGGCTGATGTTTTGGGAGGGAAACACACCAGAGGAGATGATATTTGTTCAGGACATTAACACATTATAGAAGACAACCAAGTGGAATTTAGGGGTCAAGGGATATGGATTTAACGCTGGGAAAGAACTGGAGGAAGCTAATTAGAAATTCTGGTGCCTTCTATATAAATGTTTTCTAATTTTGGATAAAGAGATTTAATATCATAGTATCACTCTAATGGTAATTTGTAGTATATTAAAAGCTTTCCATTATAATTAGTGTCATCATTATTCCTCTCTGTGTGAAAGAATTACTTATCGAATCCCCAGAAGTTCATTAGACTTACTTCATTACAATTTTCTGCCTTCTCATGCATTTAGGATTTGGGGATAGGATTTATGGTTTTCCCATAACTTTCTGGTTTTTTGTTTGATATTTTCAAATGACAAGATTATAGAAATATAACGGTCAGGCATTTTGTGTTGGAAAATAGCAAATCGTAGCAAGTAATAAACCACGTTTTTGGGGAAAAAAAAAAAAAGCATGACAACAACAGGATAAGGCCAACTACAGCTGTTGTAACTTCTACTTTAAATTTGTTGAAGGACAGACAAAATCACCACAGTGATTGAAAATGCACATGAATTTACTTACTTGCCAGATAAGGAAACATACAAATGAGCAGCTCTGCCACATGGTTCTCTGACGGGGACAGCTTATGTTTTCCGTGTGCTAGAAAGTTCACTGTGGTGATGCCGATGAAGGATCAACGTTTGCACCCTGGAGAAGGCAGGATGAATTGTCAGTCTCCACGTAGTTGGTTAAAACAAATCCTACTGTTCATTGGACAGGAAAGAGTTTTCATTTAAGCCCAGGGAGAGTCTGTTTCACTGGAGTCATTCCAAATTCTTTGTCCTCTGCTGGCTTCACAATTCAGTTTTGCCATTGACGAGGCAAGGGTGCCGCAAGTAGAAAGGTCTTCTTACCCGGGTCTTCTAATGTTCTTCTCAGCTCTGTCATAACATTTGTATTGCTCAAAGATAGTTTTCAAATTGTAAGGGCTATTTTTAGTCAATGAGAGTAGTAATAAATGGGGGTGAGAACACAGCAGATGCTTTGAGGCAAGAGGGTCTTAATGACCCCCTTTGGAACCACTGCAGTTAGCTAAATATGCGCTGTCAACCCCGACTCATTTCCAAAACCTGTACAGTGGTTAACTGTGCAGTCGTGGCCGTTACTGCGTATCATGTGAATTCAGATTTGGATCTGGGGGAAAAAAAACACACCTGGATTTGCTGATTTAATAAAATGCTTTTACAATAATTATGGTACAGCCTAAAAATATTAAGACTTAAAAATATAGTATATATTTTTTACATAGTATACATCCAGACATAAACATTTTAGTATTCGTGAGTATAGCATGTTAGAACTCACGGGACACTTGGGGAAAGTAGTGAATATTCTTTTTTTTTTTCTAAATTTACCAAAAAATTCTTATTTTGCTCCTAGTATCAGGTTCTTTATAAACTTCTTGATTTTTTTTTTTTTTTTTTTTTTTTTTTTTTTTTTTGTCTCTGGCCGGCTTTCAAGCACTTTGGCATGTAGTGACTTCTCATATATAGGTTCCTGTGAGCCTCTGGTCACAACACAACATTTTCATCAGCTATCAGTACAGAACCTAGTTTTATGTGGAGTCCTTAACCCTGAACCCACAGACACAACATGATCACTCATGCCTAAACAAAGCTGATCTAACACATGTATTTTTTCTACAAGGCACATCAGTGTCTTCTCACACTTAGGAACACTGGACAGCATAGCAGCCCTGTGCTTGAGGGCTATTTTAAACAGTGAGATCACCAACCAAAAAGGAAAAAAAGAAGACAAATGTGACACTAAATAGAGCACGAAAATGACACTTGTTTGTAATAGAAGAGCTGAAGGAAGACAGAACATCAGCCACTGCTGAGGGTGTGCACATGGAGTGACTCACGTGTTTCGTTTGTGCGTGTCCACAGAGGACCATGCAAGTGTCACCAGTATGGATTTGGGGACTGCAAAGAAATTTTAGCAAGCAGGCGAATTTGTACCTAGGGAATCTGGAAACAATGAGGATCAACTGTATACAAATGTACCTTGTAAATTCTTTTAAAGCACAATGTAAATCTCAGAATAATTTACAGAATAAGTTACTTTGGGTAACATTTAACTCAGGTATAATAATTTTGTGCAAAGTTGATATTATCGGTGTCAAGTTAATAAAGTAATAAATGTAGGGCGCCTGGATGACTCAGTCGGTTAAGTGTCTGCGTTCAGCTCAGGTCATGATCTCAGGGTCCCGGGAATGGAGCCTTGCATCTGGCTCCCTGTTCAGTGGAGAGTCTGCTTCTCCCTCTCCCTCTGTCCCTTCCCTACACTCGTGCTCTCTCTCTCTCAAATAAATAAAATCTTAAAAAAAGAAAAATAAAGTAATAAATATATTATTTGAAAGAGACCACAAGTTCTTAGCTCCGTAAAGCTGTGAGTACAACTACTAATGCTAATTCTTAGCTCTTCAGCCCTCACATTTAATGCACAGTAGCAAGGAGAACCACTATAATCTGATGCTTTGCGTTTAGTGGTTAACATGACTTTGTGACCTCATTATTGGCGGGCGTGGGGGGGAGGCATTCCCTAAGTATTACCAAAATATTATGTTTCCAAATATGTGGCATTCGTATGGAAACATTTTGATCTTAACTAGTGGTGTAAATGCTGTTCTTGGACTTTTGGTACCATTTTATGTTGTAGACCAAGTACAAATTGACATTTTCAAGCTGGTTTTGGTTAACTTACTTAATGTTGGAAATTGGAACTTTCCAGTGTAATAACCTCTGCAGAATACTACTATGGATTATTAGCATGTTATGCTGTTGACAGAAGTACAAATGGAAAACACACATACCTATAGAAATTTCCTCGTAGAACAAAATGGAAATGACCTGGGTGGCCTCAGGCTTATCAGGTCGACCTTATACTGGAAGTTATTTTTCCTATTTTTGAGATAAAGTGCTAGGGTTTAGAATATTCTTATTAGTAAATTTAGATTATGAGTATCTTTGTTGTTTGAAATAGCCATATTTCCACTGCTTAAAAAGCAGGCCACTAATCAGAGAGTCCGCTTGGGCATGTATCAATGTCAGTGTGGCCATTTGGCAGCAGAGTCTCTCAGAAGCTCCAATTAACCATGCAAATATATTTCATAGCATCACATTCCACTTTGTCAGAACCCCCGCTGCCTTTATATTATTAACATAAATGCAGGTGCAAATAGCATTTATGTTCTTTGATAGAAAGCAGTTGGAGACATTTCACTGAGGGACACAACACTTTCAGATTGTGTACATCTGTTCAAATAATGTATCCAGCCCCAGTGACATGAACACAAGGATGGAAACATCTGCCCCTGAGACCATTTGCCATATAACAGATGCTTACATCTTTATTTATGCAGATGGTTGGTATGATGAGTTGAGCTGGGATAAAAGCAAAGAAGTTTGACAGAGGTATTTAGGATGCTATGCAAGCCAGAAATGTAGGCTAGGCATTTCATGTTTGTAAAAGTCTAATACTAATAAGAACAGAAATGCATAAGTCTTGTAATGCTTTAATGGAATAAACATACTGTCCATCTGTAAATTAATTGGCACCAAAATTGTAAAGATATTTACAGAAATTCCAGCATCTAACTTATACTAGAAACAAAAATGTGTTAGTTTGGTTTTGATAAAATTTTAAAAGATTTTGAGTGGTTTTGTTACAAGTTCTTTAAAAACGGTGTTTTAAAAGATTATATACTACCAAGAGAATCTTGTGATGACATTTCTTAAAACTGGGGGAAAATACATTAGTTTAAATATAATTTATGAGATATACCATGAATATAAATTCAAACTAAGTAAAATAAATTTCTGAAGCATTACACCTTTATATTTTTATCAAGCATTTTATTATTGAATCTTCATTTTAACATTTCCAACTACTGACATTTAAATTATAATTAATATTTTTATTAGGATAAATTACCTTTAAAGGCTTTATTTTCAAAACTCTGTCCTATGGATCTGCCATATTATATTCTTACAGGAAACAACAGTGAAGGAAACAAAAACTTATCAACCAATAGCAAGACATTTCTAGATTTTATCTTCTGTTCTCATTCACATACTCAACAAAAAAAGATCATAGAATCTCAAAAGAGCTGGGACATTAGATTTTATCTAGTTCAGCAGTTCTCGAACTTTTTAGTTTGAGGACCCCTTTATACGCCTAAAAATCTGAGGACTCTAAGAACATTTGTTTATGTCTGTTATATGCATTGGTATTTATCATATTTGAGATTATAAACTGAAAATATACGTATATTTGTGAATTCATTTTAAAATAACAAGCTCATTACAGCTTAATATAAATAACCTATTTATGTAATTAGAAACAATTAGTGAGAAGACTGGCATTGACTTTTGTTTTTTGCAAATATGTTAAAAGTCTGGGTTCATGAAAAATGTCGGAGTCTCATATCTGGCCTTACATTCAGTATGTTGCGATATGTCATTTATGTTGGGGTGTTTGTACAAAATCCAGCTTTACAGTAACTGGAAACAGAGGGAGTATAGTAGCCTTTTCAGATAATTGTGTCTATTTTTTTTTTCAATATAACACCAAAATGTGTCTGAAAACTGTAACTGACTTTAAAATGAGTCAGGTCACTTCTTAAAGTTCAGTTGTGATGAGAAATTTGAAACCATGTCAAGGTGCTTCTTGTATTCTGCTACTTTTTGGTTTGTCTTACACTTGAGTGAGTCTTTTACCCATCCGTATAGCCTCAGGTATTGGTAACTCATTGAGTTTGCAGATCTTCTATACATCATTTTATTCAGTATTTGAAAGATCCTCTTTGTTAATGTAACCACTAGTCTCATCTCAAAAATCATCGAGTATTGGGAAGCTTCAAGCTCCCAGTGATGAATTCATGTTTTCCAAACTTCTGCTGCTTTTAAGAATGATTTTTATCACTGGCAACAGTTACCATCAGATGTTTTTTCTTGTAGTGACAAGCTCTGTTCGTTCACTTTTGAGGAAATGTCTGCCAAATACCTAAGTTTGACCATGCTCTTTCAACATGTGTCTGTCAGATGTAGTTTCAAGTAGAAGTGGTGTTCCAGGACAAAAGCTGCTAGTTTACCATCGCAACTCCGTGGCACAAGTGCTTTTCCTCAAGTCGTCCTTCGGTATGCAGCAGAGGTTCTATGAGTATGAACCATCTCATCACACAGAATTTTAAAAAGGCATGTAAGGATCATGGTTTTTATAAAACTAAAATTTCATACTGCTTCTGTGTTGTTGTACTGAGAGGATGTGTTGGTAAAGAATATGGCTGTGTGGACAGTTTGCGGTCATTGCCTGAATTCAGTCTAAGGTGCTAAGGAGCAGTTTTACCAGTTCTCCCTTTTGTCCCATCAGTGCAACAGACGCAAAGGCCAACACATTGGAAAAGGCTAATGGCATCTTGTTATTAGTATGAGAAGACAGTGTTGGGACCCTTCCCAGGGTTGGCAGACCACACTTTGAGAAGTGATGATCCACTGTAATCCTTTCTTGTTAAAGGAAGCAACTGAAGGCCAATAAGGATTATTATCTTGCTCAGACCCATTCCCGTAGCAAAAGGAAGAACCAAAGCCAGACCTCTGCCCTCCTTCTTATATGTGATGTAATTTGTTTGCTTTTCCCTGAGAAACTCCCTCTCCCCGCCCCCAACCAAAAAACGAAAATCCCCCAGATCCAAACCCTAGGCCACAGCACTGATGTTTGATCAAGTTTATTAAAGGGGCAGGACTTGCCACATGAGGAATTCAGAAATTCTTTCAACATTTTTGGACTTTTTCATTCAGTTCCAGTGTTCTTCAATGACTTCAGGTTCAAAAGCAAGTGGTATAGGTTTAGAAAATCTATGTTATTTCTAAAATTATAAAAGACCTTGGTAATGACCTTTTTTCTTCATTTTTGCTCATGATAAAAAACTACTTTAAATCAGTACTTGGATGTGTCATTAAATTAATTGTGTAATTGTTGCTTTAAAGAAGTCACATTTTGGTGTGAGCCTGATTTGCTCACCAGAAGCTCTGTAAAAGAAGGCCACCCAGGCAAGAGTGGCCAGGACACTGAAGGGAATCACTCTGTGTATTAACTGCCTCTCCAGCAACGATACTATGGATTCCCATTATGTGGCACTCACCAGCCACTGGAGGAGACTGACATCTGAACAGATAAATTGCAAAACATTTAGTAATAAGTTCAGTGTGTTGGAATGTAAGGGGAACAGCTTTGGTGCCAGACAGACCTGGGTTCCTATCTAACTCTCACCAGCCTTGTGCCCTTACAAGAAATACTCAGTTTCCGTGTCTGTAGACTGGAGATGTTAATATTGAGAGTTGGTGGAGGATTAAGTGAGATATAGTTTAAGCACCCAATCTGACTCCGACAGGAGGACATTTTAGTACTACACAATGGATTTTAAGGGTATAAGGGATTGAGGGATGAATACAAGTTGATGAGTAGACAGAGACCGTATACACTAACTACTATTAAATTTTCTCATGAAGAAAAGAGATAGGGCAGTAGCTTGAAGAGGAGATAGAGCCCAAATACTCTTTACTGGTGTTTTGGATTTTATATTTTTGTGTTCAGCAAAAGCAAAGGAGAAAGCAAGACAATATAGTTGAACATCAATAGTTCACTCATTTAGTGAATAACATACTGTGCGATGGCTGTGTATCAAATACTGATCTGGGTACTGAGGTCTTGGCAGCGAACAAAATAAGCTTCTCTTGCTTGGAGCTTATATTCTAGCAGGAGGAGACAGCTAATATAATATTATAATGAAGGACAGTTAAAGCAGAGAAAGAAACAGCAGGAGATCGCATGGGGCTGAACAGGTACTTTTAGATAGGATGGTTAGGGAAGGCTGGGAGCTCACTGGTAGTAGAGGATCTCTGAGGCAGCATGAGGGGCCTGGAGAGAAACATGGGGTGCAGAACAGGGTTGGAAATACTCCCATTTCCTTACTCTAAAATGCACATTTTTTCACATTTTAGTGTCTCAGGACTTGAGGTAGATGAATTGTATATTTAGAGTAACAGTGCTTCTTCCTCCTTTCCCGTCATCCCAGAATAGGTAAATTTATTTATGTAATTTAATTACATACTAGATTTTAGGAATAGAAAGAAGGAATAGTAAATGATTTTCTACTTAATAACTTCTCTTTTGTCCACAAGGTCTTAGTCACTCCAGGCCACTGTAACAAAGTACCATAGAATAAGTGGCTAAAAACAACAGAAATTTATTTCTCACAATTCAGGAGACTGAAAGTATAAGATCGGGGTGCCAACATGGTCAGATTCTGGTGACAGCTGTTGGGGAGGAAAAATTTTCTCTCTACCCTTTTTGGTTCTTTGGCTGACCTAATAATAAAATTAACATAGGACAGGAGAAAAACAAATTTAATTATGTCTAAATGGAGGCCCCACAAAGACAGTGTGACCCAAAGACAAGTTGGGCAATTGAGGTTTATAGGCCATCCTGAGCTAAGAAATGGGATAGGGGCCTGGGGCTCCAAAGAGGAGGAGGGTAATTCATAGGATGATAAGAAGAGCAGATGTTTAGTAATTAGATGTTTGCCCTGTCATACAGATAGGGCATTCGGTTAAAAGTTATCTCTGGTAATAGCCCTCTCTCCGAGCCAGGCTCCCTAGCAAAATTCTTTTAGGTAGTTAGGAAGAGGTAAAAGTTTATCTTGAGTCTTCTGGGTCTGGATTGCCTTCAGCTCAAAATAATCCACATGTCAAAGTAACATATTTGGTGTCATGTATTCTGCTCCCCTTCAGAGCCCTCTTCTGGGTTACAAACTGCTATCTTTTTATTGTATTCTCATGTGGCAGAAAGAAGGCAAAGAGTTCTGTGGGGTCCCTTTTATGAAGACATTAATGCTATTCATAAGGGCTCCACCCTCATGACCTAATTATTTCCCAGTGGCCCCACCTTTTAATACCATTATGCTGGGGCATTAGGATTTCAACATACGAATTTGGGGGGAATACAAACATTACGTCCATTGCAAGGTCAATGCCAAAAATCATTGGCAAGAGAGAAAGAGAGACACAGGGATAAGGTAGGGTTGGGGGAGAGGGAGAGTGCCTCAGAAAGTTCAGAAACCTGAGCTAGTCTCAGTGAGGAACAGAAGGGAGCCTCTTAGGGATAAAAGACAGATTGTGGAATAGGTCTGCAGTTCGGCTCTGGGAACTTTAAATTCGTAATGTTGTCTAGTGCTCACATTGGTTGGATTTCTCAACACTAGGCAGCAAGCAGTGGGAGTGTAGAGCACAGTGTGGGACCAGATGGGATAGGTACTGTACAAAGATAGCAGTGGGGTGAACCTAGCATATGCTGGCAGTGTCCATGGATGGTCAACCAGTAGGCCAGTTCCAGAACCAGGGGTCATCTACCTACATGCACACACATGCAAACGTGCAGAGCCTTGAGAAAAAGGGAACACAGGTGGACTGCATAATCACTGCATCTCTTCAGTGAAGATGGAGAGTTAACTCTGACATGTTTCTAACATGTAGATGAGAGTACATGTTCCTTCAACCAGACTTTGTCATTGCCATCCAAATAACAGTAAAGGTGTTGATGGAGGAGAAGCCGAGCAGAATTCACAAAGAAAGGATTCCAAAGTGGTCCCACAGTTTTCCGGCTCTGATCCTTTCCTCTCTCTAGTAGCTCAGGTCGGCATCTGATTATGTCAGCTGCATCTCAGAATCTGTATTTGCCGGTTAACTCCTACACAAGCAGTCTGGTCAGTTTCCCAAAGGTAACGACCGCCCATGCAGTTACCTCAGTA
This sequence comes from Ursus maritimus, assembly GCF_017311325.1. NCBI lineage: Eukaryota > Metazoa > Chordata > Mammalia > Carnivora > Ursidae > Ursus > Ursus maritimus. The sequence continues at coordinate 6,148,294 of NW_024425675.1, forward strand.
CCAGTGGGTGCCTGCTGCTTCATTGTCTTTATTTATTTTTTTCAGTGTGTCAGTAGTCTAGGTGGTCTCTCTATATTAATCAGGGTGTGTCTTGACTAAGAATTAATTAACAGTCAGGACTTACCAAACAGGAGTTTTAGAGAATAATAATCCACACGACAAAGGATTACACAGTCCTATGCATTTGCACTTACAAATCATGAACTATTTGACATAAAAGCTGAGGTAGAGAAAAACTTGCAGCAAAAAGGGTTATAAATCACTGTGAGTTGAAGATAAATCAGAAGTGAAAACAAAACATCCGTAAAACTGTACTAGAAAGCAGTGGAACAATTACTTCATTTTTTAAAATGCAGTTTGCATGGTCCTTAAAAAATGCCCATTCTATAAAGTAAATCTACTCTTGAAATCACAGTATCAAAATATCTTTGTGATTCCAGTCCCTTGCTTTTAACCATACTGTGATCTTTGCCACTTTGGTTTCATAATCATGGTATTTTGACCATAGGCAAGAGCCGTCTGCATGTGTCTGGGTTTAATTGTTCCAACTGAGTGCACATTCTCATGTTGAAACCTTATCTTTCTGTTTATCCCACTAAGGAAAAGGTTTTCTTCACCAACTGTCATCTTGTTAGTCATCCCAGATACTTAGCCGTTCCAACTGATATTAAAATATAAGATTAAAAAGAAGGGGCCCGTTTTTAATTTGTTGGTGGAAGAGTTCTCGCCATGAGACATCCATGCAGCTTATAAAAGCTCTTTTGCGGGAGATGTTTCCTTGCCCACCCATTGTGTTGAAAAACCACTGACTCAGAAAATGTTGGAATCTCCTTGGAAAGACGGTGTGCACGGGTGTTTGCTAGGAGGGGTAGGACATCAAATGAAGCGATGTGCTGTCTTTACCTGGATGGAGTTCAGTTATCAAGGTCTTCTGAATTTCAACTATGTGAGCCCACTGAATCTTAAGAATTCTAGTTAATATTAACAATAAGAAAAAAATGGGAGAATGGGATTAAGAAAGCATTTCGAAAGTTTCTATTTGTCTTGCTTTGTGTCCCCCATAGATCATAAACTTTTAGTTACATTTTCATGCTACTCAGTCATTCTTAGATTTGGGTTAAGACACAAAAGAGACTGTTTTGTAACAATGAATAAAATCTTGTGCATGTTATAATTTTTTTGGCCAAAAAGATTAATAACTTTATCTTTCTAAATGTATTAAAAATTAAAAGATTTCATATAGTTCTCAACTACTTTTCATCCAGAGCGCTTGAAATAAAAAATTCCTCCCAGAAATAAGGACTGATAAAAGGACTGATAATTAAAATGAAGGAGAAATTCATTGAAATGGAGGATTATTAAAATGTATTTTAAATGATAAAGCTTTTCACATTTTCTTTTCATTTGGGACATGAATTATGTGGTCCAAAAAGAATAATTAGTTACTTGAACTTAACAAACCCCATTGTATTAGTTTTCCTTTTATTGCCATTAACATTTTAGGTAATTGGCTTTTAAATTCTTCCACAAAGAATGCATGTTTCCTCTTGCTTCCTGATATATTTACATGTCTAATTTATTCAATTTTATGGGCTCCTCTTTTGGTGCTCACCTTTTCTTTCTGTCTTTTCTTAAGGTATTTGAAACTTTTTTCTTAATGATTTACTCACCAAAACACTGAAATCTACAAGAAAGTGCTTTCAGAATTGCGGTTGACCTGTCCCTATCCTCTTTGAGAGTTCACATATTTTCCCTCCTGAATAGCAAAATCACATGGCTGTTGCTCTCAGGGTCCTGCAGAGCTGTGACCAGCATCCCCAGTTCTGCTCTAGGCCCCTTCCCTCCCAGGGCCACCGAGACCTGGGCTCACCCCTGCCCCTGAAAAGTCTAGTAGGGGAGTGGCTTTCTTCCTGGCCAGGGTTGAGAACACCGATTAGCATCTATACTCAATATAAACAAAAGCAGGGAAGAGTGTCCCCATAAAACAGCTCTTTAAAATGCACATATGTTAACTCCTATTCACTGTAATTGTTCATCTGATTAGCACTTTGTCAACTGGGATGGAAAACTTGGGGGCCAGGAGGAAGAGGGGGTGGTAGGATAGATGAGATGTGGGGAAGGTCAAGCTGCCATAAGAGGTGGTTGGAGAGTGGCGTGAAAGAAAAAATGCTTTACAGTTTTATTGGGACCATTATTCACAAGTAATAGCCATTTCTTCCCCTTTCCTTTCTTTACCTCTCAAGAAAGAAACCTCAGTTTTAGGATTCAGTACCATTTCCATATGATTAGCATTCAAGATTTGTGCATTTTTTTCTTCCCACCAAAAATAACTGTCAAGGACCTCATACTTCTTGTCAAGAGAAAGTGAAAACCGGATGTCTGCTGAGCATCTAACTGTGGTAGACACGACCTTGGCACCTTCGTGGGCACTTTTTTCATTTAATCCTGACCGTGATCTTTGCAGCAAGATGTTCTTATGCCCATTTCAAATGAGGACAGTGAGGCTCAGAGAGTGACTTTCCCGAGACAGAGCCAGGAGCTGAAACCACATCTGTCTGAACCCCAAACCCCGTGTTTTCACTGGCGCCCACGATAGAGGCCATCACCCTGCATAATAGCTCAGTCAGCATGTCAGCTGGGCCAAGGTGTGAGTTCCAGCACCATTACTGAACCAGCTTCGAAATCTTGATCTAGAAAAAGTACTTAGCAGTAATTTTTTTAAAGATTTTTTTATTTATGTAAGAGAAAGAGATAGTGAGCATGCGCACAGGCAAACAAGCGGGGAAAGGGCAGAGGGAGAAAATATCCAAGCAGACTCCTGCTGAGCACAGAGCCCGATGTGGAGCTTCATCTCTTGACCCAGGAGATCAGGACCTGAGCTGAAATCAAGAGTCAGACACTTAACTGACTGCGCCCCTTAACAGAAATTTCTAACTCGGGTTTTTGTGGTGATGAAATGACCTAGTGCATGTGAAGTATTTGATAAGTGCTAGGAAGTAAGGAAACTCCGGTGCTCAGAAAGCAAGCATTCCCTTTCTTCCTAAGTGAGGCAGTGAATTCACTGTCTGGCAGGACAGCTCTCACTGGCCTGTGCTGCAAGGAGGGGGTCTGGCTGTCACGGGGGGTGTTACAGGAGGGAAGCAGAGGCGTTAGCTGAGAGCTTGGTTTGCAGAGCGGGGAAGTGTGCAAGCAGAGCAGACAACACTGGACTCCGAACACAAGATACCCGATTGGGGAAGTGCCTGTTTTCTTTGTATGGTATCAGATTGCCTGAAATCTGGGTCCTAGCCATACTGACTCTAGGAGGTCATAGTGCTCCAGATAAGTGGACTAGAAATGGTATTTGGCATCCTAAGTCCTTAGACACAAAACCACTCTGTGCCTATTGCCAGCGCGTTTTACAGTGTGCCCTGTAGTCAGTGCTAAAGAAACTCCTGTCGACTGTGTTGCCCCAGAGGCCGGGCGGTGCCTTGGGGAGAGGGTAGGCAGTGGCTCAACGTGTTTATAGGTTTTTCAACAAAATTAAGTTGAGCTCCCTTGTGTTCTGAGCTGTTTCTTTTATCTCATACTTCTCCAGGGTTTTACCTTATTTGTTTTAACCAGAGACCATCTTGGGAAACAATTTGAACCCCAACTGGAATTTATCATTTGAAAGCCAAGTGAGGGGGAGAATAGGGATGACAGCAAATAAAACTAAAGATAGGGTTTTTCAGTTTAATACAATTAAAACCTAAACAACATCTGAAAGTTTGGCTCTTTTGTGGCTTAGACTTCGACAGCACTTGTGTTCCGAGCTAAGGTCCAGGGAGCCTGTTTCAAGAGCAGGGACTCTCATCTCTTTGCCCGCTTGCTACTCCATGCTCAGCAGAAGGCCTGGGGGGTCCCAAACACATGGGGTAATGGAACTGTGCCCAAACGAACGAAGGGACGAGCGGAACAAACTTCACTCAGAAGCCAGAGAACAGGCCTTGGTTCTGCCAGTGGAAATGAGGGAGCTGATGATTGCAGTTATCTACAGAATCACCCGCCCTTGTGCTTGTGTCTTACTTAGTATTGTCTAGGCCTTGTTGTGAGCCTGTGATCAAGCTGGCTTCCATGCTGGCTCTTAGTACCATCAAGCCCTCATTCTTCCCTCTGCTGTCTCTGCCTGCACACCGGTCCTTTGGTGGTACTGGAGGAGGAGGAGGACACACATTATACCTTCTCCAAACAAGTAGGATCTGGCAACCTTATTGGACTTGTGAGAGTCCTGTAAATAGTAAGGGCAAATTCAACTTTAAAGAATCTACTTTAACCTTCAAATGACTATTAATTTTTCATGAAGTCTCTCTAATGAGTGGGCTTTCAGAAAGTCCTCATGTTATGGTAACTGAAGTTTTGGGATACAACAAGCCATTTCTATTCCAAGTTTCCTTTTTTCCCCTCTCCTTAAAATTCAGAGATAACATTATATCTTGTAGTTAATTAGGACAACTTTGTTTATTATGTAGCCCCTTTGAGGGGAGGATGAAGGAGGGGAGGGTCATTGCTTCAAGTCAGAATGGGACAGATCTGGATGGTGTGGACTTTGGCAATTACTTAGCTTCCTCAAGTCTCATTTTTTCTTAATCTGTGAAAAGGGGACAATAATAATTACTTGGAACGTTTGTGTGAGGGTTCAGTGAAAAGGCCTAGCACAGATCCCAGCCCATAATAAGGACTCCATACCTCCGTGTTTTCCTTTAATCCATAGTTCCATCAATTTTTCACCAACTGTAAATGTCACTTTGCAAAATAGTTATTTTTAATACACTTAACGTAGTAAAAACAGCCCATATTTAAAATCCTAATATTAAGTTTCACGTTGTATAATTGTACAAAATTAATTTTACTGAGTGAGCCTTTTATGTTTTCAGTTAATAAAAGTCCATGTTTAGTGCCTGAGAGTCCTGTGAGTCTCTTTAACTGTGTTATGGGAAATTTTGCAGGATTTCCAGAAATTATGAATGTCACTGGAAATTTCTACTTCTCATTATTTAGTGCACAGTTCTTTGAGATCTATAATTCAGGAGGTGACAGGGGAGGGTTTTTAGATCACACTTTCTGGGGAGGCCTTGTAAATGCATGTGGAGCAAACCACTGTTATAGCTGCATTGCCAAGAAAGACTTCCTACAGTCACGCCGTCCTCGTGTTTTAGAGTTTTAAAAAGTTAACAGCATTTTCAGCTTCTCTAAGGACTCCTATTGTTCAAACTACTTTAAAAAGAAAAGAAAAGAAAAACCTGTAGTTATTCTAGCATAACTGACCTTTATTGCAAATTGCTTCATTTTATCCTAAAGAGCCCAGTGTTTGCCAGAACAATTCTCAGGACTCCCATTGTCCTTGGGAAGTAATGAGCTCTAGTACTTCTCAGTGTTTAACTTTGGGGGGTAGTTATGCCCGGCCTGTCAGATTATTAGATTACTTCCCTCATCGTTAGCAGTTCTTGTCCTTAAACAGGCAAGGAAAACGAAACAGAAGACACTCCGTGTGTAATCTAGACACACTCATTTATGCAGACACACACTTATCCACCGTGACTGTCCCCAAAAGGTACCCGTTTTAAAAACAGATTCAAAAGGGAAACTTCATTTTCCTTGCATTCATTCAGCAGATATTTGCGGGCACCTCCTGTGTGCCAGGCACAGGGAGTGTTCAGTGGAAAAGAAGCACGTGTCCTGTCCTGACCACTTCATTTCCCGTGCCCCCAACCCAAAGGCCACCATCGATGCCGGTTTCTTTTGCTTCCCTTCAGAGATATTCTGTGCATAGTAGGAATACATTTTTGTGTCTATCTCACTATTTGCTTTAATCCAAGTGATAGCACACTATACCGCTCACATCTTGGAGAATATTCCAGATCGGTCTAGCTCATCCTTCTTTCTTACTGTTGCATAGCATTACATTGGACGGTTGGATGGTTATTTTATGATGTCCCTGTTGCTGGACATATTTAAGTAATTCCTAGGGGTTCTTTTTCTTCTATTTGGGGACCTTGTCCTCTTTCTCCTGCCTTACATTTCTTTTCATGCATCACCGCATTCCGCGTCACTGCATCATTAATGATTCTGGGCAAAGGGACGCAACACCACCTTCATGGACACCCTCACCCCTGTATGTACCTCCTGATAGATCCAGGCCAGCATGACTAGGTTACATTTATCCAGTAAGGCCCTATCTTTCACCCCACGATTTCTTGTGATTACTTTGTAATTGTTGATCATGAAGACAACTGATCAACGGTTCTACCCCCGGATCCACTTCTTCGAATGGCAGCACACTTGAGAGTTGACTCCGTCCGACAGGCATCATCCGTGGAACCTCAGACTGTCATTGCAGGCTGCCCGGGCTGCTCACTGCTCAGCGTTCTCCACGCCGAGGCAGCCACGTACCCTGAAGGCTTCTCTCTGCTCCCGGGTCACAGCCAGCCTCCTTTTCCTTTGAGTGGTGGTGTTCTTCCTGTGTGATTTTATTTCCTCTGTAACGTAGAAACTTTTGAAGATCAATCAAAGCACATTAACTTTAAATGCATCATAATTAGCTTGCTCCCTTTTGGATGGCTCTCTAAAGTATATCTAGTTTCATTTCTGGAAACCTTCACTGTCAGAAGGTTGCTTTCTTACACTTGGTCATAAAAAATAGGAAGCCCCTTCCCAACTTAAATCTTTAGAGACTTTAAAGTGACCTTGACCACGGGTTGTTGCTTCAGCTGCACCTTCTGGTCTTTGTTATTTCTGCTCTTCTTCATGTTGACATCACCATTCTCTGCCTCTGAGGTTCAGTTTTTCCATTTCCAGTTTCTTCTCTCTTTAATCCCCGCTTTTTCCCTCTGTGGATGTCTTTTTTTTTTTTTTTTTTAAAGCGGTTCCTTCTCAGAGCTTGCTTGTTGCTGTCTGTTATCTTGTACCCAAGCAGCACAATTTCTGTTTTCTCTTCCTCCCTCAGATGGTTAGTCAGTGGGCCTCACCGATCCCCTTTATATTAAAGGGTTTTATCATGATGCTAACCCAGTTTCTTATTCTGGCAGTGAAATTAAATTGAAAAAAAATTTTCTGGACATAGATCCTCTCCTTTTTTAATTTTGAAAATCTGGAAAAGTGAAAGTTTGCTTTTAAACGGTGGCCCCCTTTCTTATTTTTTTTTAGATGATTTTCTAAGCTCAATGTGTAAATTCTTTGTTTCAGCCATGAATCACTTCATTGCCACTTACAACTTCAACAAGTAATTATAATCCTGACATTTCTGCCACACGCCCAACACTGTTCTAGACCCTGGAGACGTAGACAGACTCTGCCCGCAAGAGCTCCACTGCAGTGAGGGAAAGCAGTGGCCCATAATGTAATCCGGGAGATGGAGCCGACGTGCTAGAGAAAATTACAGCAGGAAATGGGGTGGGGAGTTCAGGAAGGGGGTAGTTTCAATGAAGGTGGTCAGAGAAGAGCTCCCCGGGAAGAAGCCACTTGACCAGACTTGAAAGAAACGCTGCAGCAAATACCGGGGATTTATCTGGAGGGAGGAGGTGCGTCCTGGCAGTGAGCACAGCAAGCGTGAAGGCTAAGGAAGCAGGTATGTGGCACCTGGAAGGAAGACCAAAGAGGCCACTGTGGCTGAAGGGTAGCGAACAGAGGAAGTCGGTCAGAGAGGTTCCCAGGAGCCCATAGCATGAGGCCCTTCACGCCATGGCAAGGACTTTGGCTCCGGCTCTGAGATGAAGAGCCATTGGACAGTTTTGAGCAAACGAGTGAGGTAATGTGTCTTGTGTGATGTAGTATTGTCACATGTTTTTCAAGAGCCTTTCTTCCAGTTCGGCTGTGCTTAGTCAGTTAGGAGTATGAAGTAGAGCTGAAGGACGCCATGTTTTCTCTCCTCTTCCTCCCTCATTGGTTTGCTGTGTAGATGCCAAGGCCATTATCACTAACGTGATTATTTAATGAGCCTTGTCTTTCAGCAACCAAGAGCTCTCAATAATGTTAAGCTTTTGGTAAACTCAATCCTGATGTAACATATTTCTTTACAACTTTCTTCTACAAAGATGAGAAGATAAGGCTTAAAATGAAAGACATTTAAATTTAAAAGCTGTAAATACAGAACCAGAAAAGAAATGAAAGTATGTAAGAAGAAGAAGCCCATGTGGCAGACCCATTTGGGAGACTGTTGTGTGGTGACTGGCCTGTTTATTTACCCATAAAGTTTGTGGAAACAGCTAAAAAAGATCCCAACAGATCACACAATTCTCCCGACCTGAGTTGCCTAGACCATCGTGCTCATCTTTTCGCTTCTTACTCTGGTGCAAGCTGCCACGTGGAATGTGTTTTTAACATACTTCTTCATCACCGAAGAGTGATTACTTTCTAAAACAAGCTGGTCAGTATACATTTCACCCTTATGCCTGTGTGTGCTACTTACGTACGTGAGGAATGTCATTTCTGCCAAAAGAAACAGCTTTCTGCTAAAATTGTTAGTTTTGGTAACTGTAGACGTTAAAATCTAGGCTGATTTTAAAAATGTTTTAATGGTCTGTTTCGGTAGACTGAAACAGATCACCGGCTCCGCAAGGCAGAAATTGTGTCGTTCATCTTTGTGTCCTTGGTACCCCCCAAACAGCCCTCGGTCCTTCATCCACAACTCTGAAATCTCAAAAGCTCAGAAAACAGAAAAAGTTGGGTACCAAAACTCATTCAGAAACAAAACGTGAACCGAGTGAGACTATTTTAAAAATGTTCATTTGTCCCACTGTTTTGCAAATACTCATCTATTTTACTACGGAAGTGGTAAGAGGTTTAATTTGGGTGCCCTGCAGACCCCTCTGGGTGTTTCCATAACATTTGGTTTATGTGTCTTATTACTTTTCTAAAATTTAAAGTGTAAATCACAAAATACATCCAGCCCAGAACGTTTTAGAAAGGGGATGTGGGCCTGTCGTAGCCAATCCCTAGAGTGGTGTGGGTACCTCGTGAGCGTGAGTGGGAGTGACGTTCGGCTAAAATGAGGACTTAGAAAAGGGGAGCTTTTCCGCAGCCAGGCCTGATGACCTTGAGGTCTCCGGGGGGAATAAAAAAGATGATTCAGTTCTTCGAAGCGGTGCATCGAAATGCTGTCTTAGTTATTCTCTTAGGTACTTGTAATTGGTCTTCTGTTAATCTAATAAGTCCCAGTAGTAGGAAGTGTTATTGTTATCAGTTAAAATTATTCCTATTAGTGTCCCAGCAGGTGCTTTTTATGTGATTCATGTATTTTTTATGCTGTTTCCGTATCTTATCATTTTGTATCATTTTGTTTTTCTTCAACATTTTTTAAGGTGTCACATCAGCCTTTTTAATGCTGGTGATTTAATTGCAAAAGCACACATAAACAGTTTGAAAGGTGTGAGAAGAAATTCACAAGTCACATGGGGAACAGCAACAAAGCTAGCATTCAGTCTGGAATTCCTCTGCTGCGCAAAACAGCCAGCGGGTCAAATGGTGTGTCCGGAAAGTGAGAGAGAAATGAGCTTGATACAAGAAACGTTTGTTTCACACTGAAGATACAGTGGGAAATATGGATATGAATTAAATACAGCCTTTCCCCTCTCACAGCTTAATCGGGAAAACAAGACGTGTCCCTAAAATAAAGGAGATACACAGCAGAACGTACCAGAGGAGAGTCTTTGCAGCTCGGGGGGTCGGAAAGGGAGATCAGGAACCGGAATTAGGTACTTGGAGAAGGTGAACTTGTGGAATACAGATTGGGAAAGACAGAGGCCAGCTCTCGAGAAGCTCTGTGTTGAGTAGTAGGGACACACAGACAAATTATTGTGGAAGGCAGTCAGTGTTATCCTGGAGGCATTGGAACCATAGCGGAGAACAATCAGTCTCTGGGAAGGTGGGCAGGAGTTGACTTTAAGGCTGGGTCTTTAGGAACACAGGAGTCTGCCCAGGAGGGCCGGGGTGGGTCTGGGAGTGCACTGCAGGTTAGTGAACTCTCCACAGTAGGACAGCTACACTACAGTGACTTTTTATATTGTATTGTCTTTGCAGGCGAATCACACATCTCTTCTGGAGCAATTCAGAGTGGGAAAGGTTTGCAGAATAAGAGTCAGTTTAGGACCATTGCACCAAAAATCGTGCCCAAAGTCCTAACATCCAGAGTGTTATCGTGCCGTTCTCCGTCGCTCTCGGATCAGGTGAACCCGGGACCCTCCATCAATGCTAAGCCACTGGGGGTGCCCACCCAGAATTATGCTCTGATGCAGGTTGCTGGACAGGAGGGGACGTTTTCACTCGTCGCTCTGCCACACGTTGCCTCAGCTCAGCCAGTCCAGAAGCCCAGACTACCGCTGCCTGAAAACCTTAAACTGCCTATTCCTCGATACCAACCCCCGAGAAATAACAAAGGATCAAGAAAGAAACCCGTTCGGAGCTCCTCGGAGAGTGGCAGTGGCATACCTCCTGCCCAAACCCAAACGTCCCCCTCCCCACCTGACCATCCTGAACCCCCGCGCAATGCCGGTCCCTCAGAGCAAGCGCCTTCCCTGGTCCAAGCCCCAGCTGGCGTCGGCAAGGCGGCACCAACTAGCCAAGGTGGCCCCGGAGAATCTCCACCTCCGGTGACCAGTGACCGTGGAGATCCGAGCCCTCCTGCGGCCCTGACACCGTCCACGCCAGAGGAGCCCTCTGCCAAGCAGGACCTCGCCAAGACTCCAGGGAAAGCAAACTTGGCGAGCAAGAAAACCTGCAGTAAACCTTCCTCCGTTGCCGGTGGAAAACTTAAAGAACAAGTCGATCTTGCAAAAGCCATGACCATTTTATCTCCGGCTCTTTTTGGCAACACAGTTCAGCTGATCTCTCCAGTCCCCAGAGGTAAACTGCCCATCCTCCCCTACGCCAGGATGAAAGCAGCCGAGGTGTGCAGGGGTCCGTCGGATGGGAACATCGCCGATGGTTCTCTGCCTGGGCTCAGGGCCGTCTGTGACCAGGCAGCCTCCATCACAGAAGGCTGTCATGCAGCCACCAAAACGGTTGGCAAGACACCTGCTCCGCCGTCGTCCAAGCAGGGCCCCTGCGAGGGTGCTTTTCGTCCCGCCGCCAGACTGGATCTCAGCCACAAAGCAAAGCTGAGCAGCGGGGCCGCAAAGAGAAGAGTCCGGAAACGAAAGGGCCCAGAGGACATGTTGGCATTTCAGGGGAAAAGGAGGAAATGTATCATTAGTAAGTGTAAAGACAGCAAAGAAAGAGTGAAAACCGAGCCCCAGGAATCCAGAGAGCAAAACCCCGGGGCTCTGAAGAAATACCGCAGCATTATGCCGAAGCCCGTGATCGTGGTGCCCGCCGCGGCTCCGGCAGGGGCGCTGCCGTCCCCCGCCCCCGGCGGCCTGGCGCACGACCTTCTGTTCGGCAGTTCGCTGCCTCCGAAGTGCGCGGGCTGGAAGCAGGAGGGCGCCGCGTCCCCGAGGGCCGGCCTCAGGAAGCCGTGGTACAGGTGTCACGTGTGCAACCACCACTTCCAGTTCAAGCAGCACCTTCGCGACCACATGAACACGCACACGGACCGGCGGCCGTACAGTTGTCGGATCTGCCGCAAGGCGTACGTGCGGTCGGGCAGCCTGAGCGCGCACATGAACCTGCAGCACGGCGAGAGCCGGCCCAGGAAGCTCGTGTGCTGCGAGTTCTGCGCCAAGGTGTTCGGCCACGTCAGGGTCTACGTCGGCCACCTAAAAGAGGTGCACCGGGTCGTCATCAGCACCGAGCCCTGCCCCGGAGACAGGCAGCCGGGGGACGCGCCCAAGAGCAGAGGCCTGAGTGGTCGAAGGCCCGACGGATCCGCGGAGAGGTCAGTGCGCCCGGGCCGCAGGCCTGGCAGGAGGGTGGGTTTGGATCTGGAGAACAGGGCGAGATTTCGCGTTCGGAAGGGTGACTTTGTGAAAACCTCTCGCCGATGAGGGTGTCGGAAGGTAGCTACCTCTTCCTCCTCGTGCTGCACGGAGCGATCTCATGTCTCTTGGGTTTCCGAGCAGTGGCGGTGTTTCCTTGCTCTGACCCCGGTAAGGCCGGGCGCGAATGCCAGGCCCAGGTGTGCGGGGACAAGAGAGGGACGGAGGGTTTGGGCACCCGAAGTGCAAACCAGGAAAGTGCTGCATGTAGTTCCTGGTGCTCTCTACGAAGCAATTTTCCCCAAACGGGTGGCCACAGAATTTATATCTAAACATCATCCTTTGCCCCGGCATACAGTCTGACCCGTGTGCCCCACATTGACCACACCCTGAGGTGTCCAGACCCAATGCTTACATTTGCCCAGTTTTTGCCAGATTAACGTTTCCCATGTCACTGGTCCCCTGTGTGGGTCCTGGCTTCGGGCGTTAGGGACCAGCAGGCTATGTGGTGCCACAGCCTGGCAGACAGGACTGCGAGCAGCGGGTACGCCGGGGAGGCCCGCTCAGTCTGCCCGCTTTCCACCCCATGTCGGGGAGTCTCACTGAAATCCATCCTCACCCACACCAGGAAAATTAAACATTTTCTAACTTGAGATGCTCTGACCCTCATCATTCGTCATTGTCCTAATTGTTCCACATACTTCCTATCCAGTTGGTCTTCCTCCGTCACATTTGTTAAAGTCAGGGCCGCCTGTCCTGTTTCTTCCCGGCTTTTCTATAGTTTGTCTGCTTTTATTCGGGCATTTCTGTCCACTGCAGACATCTGTGCCTTTCATTAATACATATAGCGTCCTCCCCCAAGAAACCCCCCTTCTTCATTGTCTTCTGTGGTACGTCTTGATTTTTAGGTAAAATGGCCAAACTGCTTTGAGTGCTCAAGCTTAGAGAGGAAGGGCAACAGTGGGGCCGAACCAGCGTGGGTCCCTGCCAGGCTTCCCTTGCTGCTACCTGGCTCTCGAGTTGATGACAGCTAGTTGGTCACTAAAGAGTAGTTAGCCGCCCTGGGGGAGAGACAGGACAGGAAACACTCCTTCCCTCAGTGGACGCTGGGAGCTCGAGACCCTGGTGGCCCCGAGCAGGAGTGACGGCTGGTGTTCCCCATGGCCTCTGCTTCCCCGGGTGCTGTTTCCCCATTCCCTGAATTTCTCCTCCGCAGGGGTGTTTGGGATCCCTGAAGATGAGCATCTGAGAGGAAAAGCTCCAGTTGTGGTTTTTGTGAAATCTTCTATTGGCTCTTTTCCCCCTTTTCAGGGAAAACAAGTCAAGCCTGGAAGAAGACCTCCTCCTCACCCAGGCAGATGAAGTCAAGTTACAAATCAAATGTGGCCGCTGTCAGATTACTGCCCAGTCTTTCGCTGAAATCAAGTTTCATTTACTTTACGTCCACGGAGAGGAAATTCAGGGCCGGCTGCAAGAGGAGAGCCTCCCAGCAAGCAGAGGCACTCAGGAGGACCTGGTGAAACACATTGCTCCTTTCTGGAAGCAGCATCCTGAGAGAAGAAAGCTGCTGAACAAGCAGGGTCCCCCTGATGAGGAGGTCCCCAAACTGAAACGGCAGCTCTGCCTTCCTCCCCAGAAGGATGTGGAAATCCTCCGGAAGGCTGAAGGAGCCCAGGCAGGCCCCAGTGAGGCAGGAGCGGCCCCCTGGGGCCCTGCAGGTCCCAGCCCCCACGCCCCCCTCCTTGGGTCCCATTCAGGCTTTAACTGCGTGCTGTGCTCACAGACGCTGCCAAGGAAGGAAGAGCTCCTCCCGCACTGGGAGCAGCAGCACAACTGTGAGGACCCTCCCAGGCTGTGGACGATTTTCAACGCGCTCTCCCACCAGGGAGTGGTCGGACTGGCTGGCAAAACTGAGCAATGAAATACTGGGGTGGGAGGGGGTTAGAGACAGTGTTGCTTGCTTGCTTTCTCTTTCAAAGTTCTGTGTTCCTAGGGTGGTGCTTAATTGCAAAAGTCAAACAAGATCAGCATTAATGAGCACAAGTGATTTTGTACATAGTTTTATTTTCTTATGAAATATATATATATATATATATATATATGCCCTCGATGTATATTTTTCTAGCCATGTGAAGTTTTATTTCAAAATCCTGTGTACTAACTGTTAATGTCCTAGACTTTATTTGAGAATAAATAAAAAGATCAAAATTTGGAGATTGAAATGTAAAAGACGAGAGAGGCTGTTCTTCACATCCAGTTTTCGGCGTGTCTGAGTGTGTGTGTATCATTTTGTTCAGCTGGTTTCTGTTTAAGCAGACTGACACATGTGATAGGTTTCCAGGTGGCAAACCCAGTTCAGTCTCAAGCCTAGTGTAGTGTTGATATTTATCAGATTTGCTGGTGTAGTAGGACAGGCTATCGGGCAGTACATTTAATAAGGTTCGCGTCTACCGTAATTGAAAATCCATGTTTCCAGACCTTAGATTTTTTTTTTTAATTTTGCTGTTTTCTTAAATGTACATTACCTCGAAGATCAGATGTTGGTGAAGCCTTACAGCTGTAGTGTTCCATATCAAAGTAATCAAAGCTTTTTTAGTACTTCAGCTAATAAAAAACCACTTTTTTGGTTAAAAGTTCTTTTCAAATAGTCTTTCGGGCCAGGAAATTTACAACCTGGAAAGTGCGTGAGATAGCGCAGTCCAGATGGCGAGGTGTCTGAACCGCTCGCCCTCCCTCCCGAGGAACTTCACAGCTTTGTTGCTAGCTGAGCGCCTTGGACGCCACTGTGCCTTTCAAGCCCAGGGTTCGCCTTGAAAGTCGAGAGTAAATGATTGCCTCTTAAATTCCTGGGAAGTGACCTCGAATCAGAAAAGTTGCCATTTGGAGCTCCGGGCCATCCTGGCTGTAAAATCATTTTCTTAGAACGGGGGAGTGTGTGCGGCCATCCAACTGAAATTTCAGCCTTTGCGCGAAGGGGCTGTGCGTGGGGCCGGCCCCGTTTGCCCAGAGCGCGGCCCATTTTCCCGTGCTGCAGGAAGTTGCCTGTGCAGAAGGATCTGAATTGGGATTGATAAGCTTGTGGGTCTTAACTCATCTATTTTTAACATCTCGTTTTAATGTGTTCAAAAGCATGATTTGGCTCGAATCGTCCAGAAAAAGCAAACTCAATTTGCCTTTTGGCAAATCATTTTATAAATTTGGGAATAGGAGGGTAAGGATGGCAATCTCTGAAAGATTTTGCCGTGGTTTACCGACCGATCGTGCTCTACCCAGTTTGAAAGGGATTCTATCAGACCTTCATTTTTAGGTATTTGTGGAACTGGGCTAGTAATGAAACCGTTCTACTATTCAGCACAGCACCCAGTTTGTTTGGGGAAGACTGGTCTGATGAAGACGCCTAAAAAAGGAGATCAACCAAGAATCCATGAGACTCGGATTCCAACAATAATTCAAAGACTCCTCAGTCCTCACGTACTAAGGAGCATTTCTGAAATACGGGCCAGTTGGCTAAGGCAGAGGAGCGGGTCTGGGGTGGGGGGGAGGCAGGGGTGTGGGGGCAGGAGGCACCCGCCCAGCACAGAAAGGAAAGTAAATCCCCGCCTAAGGCCAGTGTTTAACCACAGATCCTCACAGCCAGGGCATAACGCTGAGGGTATAGATGGCCTCTAAAAAGAAGGAGAGACTTAGAAATGGGGCACCAGCCCAGGTAGGAAGGCGTGACCAGCTCACGCTGAAGTGCCTAGCTAGATGCCCATCTCATCAGGGCCCTGAACCCTAGGTTTAGGGGCGTCAGCCCTCATCTTTAAGAAAACTCTTGTTAGGAGAGGAGATGTGCAGTGCAGAGGGGCCTCACTGGATGCCTATGTGTGTGGGTTCATTTGGAATAGAATGTTCTAGTTCTCAGCTTCTAGAAACACTCCCCTGCATTACTGTGGGAATGGCCCCAATGCCGCCTAAGATAAGGGGTTTCTGGCCCTTAAGAGTAGCCCTTCTTCAAGAATGGCACAGAGAGGGACTCCTGTGCCGGCAAGGGGGCGGGGGGGCGGCAGGAAGAAAAGCGAGTCCTCCAGCCAAAGTGACTCTGGGAACAGCTCAGATTGATGAGCCAGTGGGGCCTCATTGAGAAGCCTTCCTTGGCCACAGACGTGTTATTGGCACAGTCCCAACCTACATCCTTGACCCAAAGGCAGGGAGGTGTAGAAATGTGCTGCTCCCTGCATGTGACCATGAGAGGGTGACCTGTGCAAGGCTCCATTCCCTCACCTGTAGAATGGAACGCTCCTGCCTCAAGACAGCGTGGTGAAGGGCCGAGGAGACACCAGGGAAATGTCTGGCACACTTGGGCCTCGTAGGAACTGATACTCGTAGGGGCTAATACTCATTATGCTTCTGGCCAGCCCTGGAGAAGAGGTGCGTTGCACCATGGAAAGACCATTTCAAACAGCTCAGGTAGGCCTCAGGTCCAGAATTCAAAAATGAAAACATAGAACCACAGACATGTGCCTCTTTGCATAAAATGTGTATTTTAATTTTGCAGTAATCAAATCAGGATCTGGATTGCATGGAGGCTCGCCGAGGGTTTACTTAATCGATACAGAAAGCAGAAGTCACGAAATTATTTTCATTCCAGGCTCCGCTTTGGGCCTCGTGTGTCTCTCCCCTGCTGCCCTCCCTGGCCCTGATCTAGCTGGCACCGCCAGTGTCTTGGAACTGGACAGTGGACTTGTCCACTTCCCGCGCCAGACCATAAGCCTCTTGAAGGCAGGGATCGTGTCTGTTCAGCACGTAGCCCCAAAGGGTCCAGCACCTGACCCTGGAATAATGTACAATCAATATTTGTTGGAAAAAAATGGATACGTTAGCTAAATACAAATGGAACTGCCACTTGCCTTTTCACGAATAAAGCCAGCTTTAAGAGCAACCAAACTTAGAGCTAGGGGGGCATCGAGGTAAATTTGGTCTGAAATTCAGCACACTCATTTTTCCTTAATGTCTTTCGCTTCTTGGAAAATTGTCCCAGAGCCAGCAAAACGAGACTTTTTTCTTTTCTTTTGGCCCTAAATTATTTCTGAAAGTTACAGCATTTTAGATTTGTACTGTTTTATTAGCTGTCATTTTTATTCATGTCCTCTTTTGTTTCGCTCTCCTTCTCTGGACCTCTTCCTGGTGTAGCTTGACGGTTCCTCCATTAAGCTGTTCCTCATATGGAAAGTTGTCTCTTCATCAGCACGCCATAAATAATCAACCTGGGCGCGTTCCATTACCTACTCCCGCCTCCCAGCTGCACGGCTCCAGCTTTCTGTGGCCCCAGTGACGTGATTGTCGGCAATAAATGCTCCACCCATTTATTTATTAGAATTCTCAGATCTGGACTGGTTTGCTCCATTCAAGCTGCTGACATGCTTTGTCAAGTACATATTTTATGGAGTCTCCTCCTTTCACGGCGCTCCTGAGAAACAGTGCCTGGTAAAGATGAACCGGGCTTTAACGGAACAGGCTTTTAGCTTCACGTGTATCCTGACTTGCCTGACATCAGGCAATCGGCAGCTTGTCTAGGCTTGTGGTGCAATCCAGTATATATTTTAACTGTATCCACCGCTTCGGGAATGCGCCTCTTGAGGTGAGATGTTTATTGTGTCTCCTAGTTTGTCATGGTCATGGTTATCCCCATCATCAAACTACAGCCACAGTTTTGCGAGCGTGTTTTAAAGTTGGGTGCAGGATGCAGACGTTAGCTTAGTGGTACATCACATTTTCCATGCTCCGAAGTGCGAAAATGTCTCAACGTGTTGCCTTAAGCCTAGAAAAAAATCGCTATCTATGGAAGGAAACCAAGTGGGTCAACTAAAGAGAAGTAAAGATGATCTTTTCTGATTTTGATGTGGAGCTAATCAGGATTTTGTTTGCATGAAACTTGCTCCCATCTTCAAAACTGCTCCCCACCCTTTGGTTAGCATAGCAGCAGAATGACTTTGCCTCTAACAGGACGGCTATACCGCCCCTTTCGGGAGGTTCCAAAAAGAAAATCGCAAGCAATTAACATGATGGATCATTTCTGATAAGTCAAACAGCCACTCAGCACTACTCAAAAAGAAAAAAAAAAAAAGGTTTCACCTCCTATCATTACGTATGAATTTACTCTCCAACTCGGACTTGTAAAGAGACCACCAGATCTTCCAGAGGCTTTTACAGAAAGAGCAACGCACTTGATCTGACTGCTGCCTGAGTTGCAACACAGATCCGAGTACAACAACCTGGCCATGGACGAGATCCAGGTGGCTCAAACATAGGAGCCGTGTAACCATCCCAAAGCTCCGGCTATATCTGGAAGTCATACTTAAGAATATGTTCTTAGGACACTGAAACACTGCCTTTTCCTAGTGTAATCCAAATTAAAGCGCAGCTCAGTTTTTCATAAGACATTCGTGGAGCCAAGCCTTTGAACAATGGTTACACCCAAGAAAGTTAAAATATCCAAGAAGACGAAGTCTTTTGAATGGTGTTTATTCTTTCTTGGGCTAAAGGGTGGGGCGGGGGGAGCAAGAGGGCAGCAGTCCTGTGTCCGCCTGCAGCGCAAGGAGCTTTTTGATGATGAAAAGCTGGGAGGCGGGACTGTGGAGCCAGAGAAGGTAATGGAACGCGCCCAGGTTTGATGATTCAGTGCTTCTTCGCACTGCCGGTCCTGGGGCTCCTGGACCCAGTGTCCACACAGCAAAGTGCCAGTAATAGTTTGGTTAATCACAGGGGAGCGAATGAAATTGGACACACAGCAGAATCTAAAATGCACAGACTTCTTGATCCAGGAACTGCACTTCTGGGACTGTGTCCTCCAGCTATCAACGCGCAAGTGCACAGATGGGTGTGTGAGGGTGTTCACGGCGGCATTGTTGATAATCTGTGGAAAACTCACGCAACTTACGTGTCCATCCCATCTGGTTAGAAAACATCACAGCACCCCGTATAACGGAACACCACGCTGGAGTGTAGAAGACTGAAGTAGGTCTTTGCGAGCGGGACTAGGTCATGTGTGAAGGCAGCAAGGTACAGAACACCGCATGGTGTGCTCTCGTTTGCTTTTTAAACGGACGAAGAAAGGGAGAAGGGGAAGGGATAGGTGTATGACAGATGCCTGTGTACGCAGAGAACACTTCTGGAAGGTCCTTTCAGGAAAGGAGTACTGGGAGATGGGAAGGAGGGACACGCTTCTGCCTTGTTGAAATGTTTTGCTGCATTTTATTTATTTTTTTTTTCAGTTGGAAACAAAAATGGCTTTACCAGATTAAGCAGTAGCTTTCGTGTTCTCTTTTGGAAAGGCCTCAGCCAAATCATGAAGGAAGGAAAATTCGTGTTACCTCTCAGCTTTGGGGCCCACGCACATTTCCCCAGCTGTGCCCCGGCTCCCTCACAGTACCGCACACACACAACGGTCCACAGTGAC
Organism: Ursus maritimus; assembly: GCF_017311325.1. NCBI lineage: Eukaryota > Metazoa > Chordata > Mammalia > Carnivora > Ursidae > Ursus > Ursus maritimus. The sequence continues at coordinate 6,167,599 of NW_024425675.1, forward strand.
GGAGACAGCTTTTCAACCCGGTACGCACATGGATACACACACAGACACAGATACCAACAATCCAGAAGGAAGTCTGACTCGTGAAGGTAAAACAGAGCGTACGTAATAATGCACGTTGAATTTTGATATGTTCTCTTCGAACTTATTTTTTAAAGGCTGGCTACTTCACACTAAATTGACTTCACGATCCCCTAAGAAGAAAATGCCATCTGAAATACACCGCTGTAGACTTCAGACTTTGTGACCCCCTCCCTATCCCATCATGGCCTTTCTGGACTGTTCCCCAGTTCCTCAGGTCCCTGCTGCCAGAGGCTTGATGAGGGACTCTCCTCTCTCTGCGCAGAGATTTGGCCTCTCAGGCCAAATGGATGACTACAGCTGGGGGTTTCAGACACCCTGTGGCCGCTAGGAAGGCCTTTGGTGCCTCTCCAGCAATGCCCTCGTGGATCTCGAGTGCCCCTTCAGAAATGGGCAAGGAGAAACGCTGCCTCGCTGGGGCTCACCCCAGTAAGCCACTGGGGTTTGAAACCCTTTCTCAAAGTTTCACTTGACTAGAGCTGCTGACTCTTTGGGCTTGGGTTGATTTTGCAATTGTCTGATTTCTCACGCAAAGTCACATAAAACGGTGGGGCAGAAATCTCATGGACTGAACGAGAGGCAAGGTCTGATAGCATTTGAACCAACAACCACCTTCGACCCTCCCGCTGCTCCCCTGCTCCTGTGCTGTGCGTAGAAGCCCACACCGGCCAGTCTTCTGGATATAGGGAGAGGCCCCCTCCCTCTCCTCCTCCCGGCCTCACTTCCTGGAGAACCTTGTGCCATTAGCCAGGCATTTGCAGTACCACTGGGTCACGAGGGTAGAACGCGGTCAAAGGAAGGGCCTCTGGGGCTTCAAAGTGATCTTCATCCTCCCATCCTCCCAAGGAGAGATTCTGAAATCAGGCCAAATCTCTCACTGAGGCAAACGAACGCTACCACCCTCCCCCACCCCATGGCAGAGACCCAGCACTTTCTCTTAGCTGTCCCTTGGTCCAGACCATTCAGAGGTAACACCTAGTTAATTCATTCTCCTGTATTCCTCAGGGGTCCCTCTTTTTCAGTTTCAGTGTGTTGGCTTGGAGAAAACAGGTCTGGTTCCCCTTTTTATAGCAGCTTAAATCTGTCCCCGAGTTGCCAGAAAAGTGTTTATGGAACTACTCACAGGTCCTCCAGGGATATTCCAAATCAGCACACAGCTCCTGAGTGCCCGTGCTCGAGTGCAGGGACACACCCCCAGCATGGCCGCCCCGGGGGTCACTGGCCTGCAGAGCCGGCCTGGCACGGGGCACCCCTGGCTTCTGGACTTCCGGCCAGATGGGTTTACCTACAAGGTGCCGCTCCTGGGCTGCATTTTTCCACTTGTCACAAGAAGATGGGAGAAGAGAATCTGGCCCTCTCATTGATAATCCGAGGCACGAGGAGAGAAGAAAATTGGCAGGGATTAGCCAGTGATTGGATGTTTTCGCTTTGCTTTGGTTTTCCTCGGTGCACTGAAATACTACTTCAAACATGTCCGCCATCTTACATGGAAAATAAGAATTAGAGCAATAATTGGTGTAACCGTAAGGGCCTTTATTGTTGAAGAGGGGAAGCTTACACCAGTTTCACAAAGCACTCCTGCTCCTCTGGGTCCTGTGGGATTAATTGGGGATTTCAGTCCATTTACAATCGGGAAAATTTCCACATCACAAAATCCATTGCTATAATGGACACTAATTGGCCTCATTGTTGACAGTCCCCGAAAAGAAAGAGTTGGGCCCCAATACTGAGTAATGTGCTAAAAAGTTGAGGCAGGAGGTAGGAAGGAAATCATGCTGTTTTGACCCAAGGTTTGCTCTCTTCCAGGGATAAGGGAGGGCAAGGTCGCAGGCGAGCCATTCAGAGATAGCAAAGACCTTCCAGTACAGCAGGGAACTTGAAATAGGTTCAGTAAGACCTCAGCACACCCTGGCATTAACAGTCTTTTAACTTAGGGAAGAAGCCACTGAATTTCAGTTGGTGGCGGAGACGTTGGAGGGGGCAGAAGAAAGAGCTTATTCTCCTGAAGTAAGAGCGTTTGACCATATTTCAGGAAAAGAAGCTAACTGCTCTCTTTTGACGCGTTGTGGCTGGGAGGTGCTGTTCGCAGGGACCACAGGAGTCTCAGGTAACGTGAACAGACTGTGAGGTTTGAATTGAACCCTTCACACTGACCGGACGGCATCCAATTGTTAGCCAGTACCTGCCAATTTCCCACTGAGTCCTGCCACCAACCTGGTGCCAGCACGGCCAGCAGCAAGCCCTGAAGTCATCCCAGTGCCTTCTGTCAGGGTCATCATCAACATCTCTGCGAAAACCTCCTCGGTGGGCAATTCTTTCAGGAGACCATTAAAGTAAGACACGGAAAAGATCAACGACCCCTAAGAAGTCTTGACGGCAGCACGCAGGGTCGTCGCCCCTCCCGGCCTCCGTGGACTGCCTTTTTTCTCCCCTTTCAAGCCACGACGAACGCTGTCACCGTGGTTTTACAGGCCTGGACCCGCACCTACCATCCAGGGAGTATGGACACAACCGACTCATCCCCCGCTCGGCCAACCCTGCCTTGGAGCTGACCCGCATCCCCACTCCAGCCAGCCCTCCCTGCATTCTGCTCTGGCCGCGGGGGCCGGCCTCGCCCTGGGTCGGCCCCCTGGCTCACTTGACCCCTGGCCCATGGTCACGAACGAGGAAGCTCCAGCTGCGCGTCCACACCGCCCGCACGAGGCCGTGCCCTCCACCCCACACAGCCACACCGTGTTTTATTGGGCCCCAAGTTCTCACAGTGACCTTTGCTCCCGTGTTTACCCTCTCTTTCTGCCCACACTTGAGCAGGCCTGCGGGAGGTCAGCGGGGACGCACCTGAGCCGTCGGGTGCCGTGCCCAACTCCTTCCTCCCCTCGTGTGGCCTGCGAGCGAGCTCCCTGCATCGAGCCACGTGCGGGGGTTGGCACCCCAGCGGGTGGCGGGTCCCCCCAGGGCAGGCCCTCGCTCTCCGGAGTGCCTCCTGCACTGCCTCCGCTCAACTCACACACACACACACACACACACACACACACACACGCCCCCTCCACCAACACCTGCCCCCCCCCACGCCAGATAGGAGCCGCTCCCTTTCCCCTGGAAGCACTGCTCTGATTCTCGCCTCGGGATTCACACAAATGAGCACCGAGCGGAGGCCCATCGTCCAAGGGGTTGAGTTCTAACCCCCCAAGGAAGGCAAAAGTCACAATCCGTCCAACCTCCCTCTGGCCCCCCGAAGCGCATGGCCCGGGGCTCCGCGAATGCGGGGCAGGGCCTCTGGCTCGCAGCACCTGCCCAAAGGCAAGCCGGCTGCACTTGGCACTAAGACGGGCTGAGGCAGGAAACTTAAAAGGCGATGCTCAACCTGCACCGTCCTGGGGGGAAAGTGGGGGCCTCCGGGAACAGGATGGGGTGGGTACACTGGGGCGTCGCTCCCTGGGCAGCGCAGCCCCTCCCTCTTGGAGTACGTCGGGCTCTCGGAATTTCGATGCAGGTGCGATGCCACTCCTCTGGGCGCCTTGTCCCAATCATCCCGCTGTGGACATTGAGGAAACCTGCTAAGGAGCTTGGTTTCCTAAGTAAGCGTGCTCCTCAACCTCGAGGGCCTTGTGCTGTTGCTTCCCCTGAGCTTGATCCACGACTAGTTAAACAAGGGAGGGACCGGGCCGATCGGCCGCACTGGTGACCACCAGGGCTTTCCGCTCCCGACCAGTGAAAGCAGCGACCTGTCTGCATGTCCAGGGCTGCAACAGTCACGGCCCTCCCAAGCTACTGAAAACACCTCCCCCGAACACCGAGGCGGAGGCTTACTCTTCTGCAAAACAAATGGATGTTCCCTTCTCCAGAGGCGCGGAAACGTCACCAACTCACCAGGTTGGCCCAGGCCAGGGTTCTCCCAGCGACGAACGAGCCCCAAGGTGGGGAGCAGGGCACGGGCCCCCCAACACCTGCTGACTGTGATTTATTAGTGGAGGGAGATTTGGAATTGAACTTTACCGCTGGGATTCACTTGCATTTGAAAGCAATACAGTTAGTAGTTCATCTTTCAACACTGAATGTATTTTCTCTGCTTTTATATCTTTCTGATGAATTAAGGGCTTATGTAAGGTGAGGGCTTGAAAGCATTAACAGCTGAATCTCTTAGTGGCTCCGCTTGCCAGATATGGCTGGATGGAAAAACACAGGGACCAATTTTACATTGTTTCTTCACCAATTCATATCAGCCGTGAACGGATGCTTTCCCCGTTCTACAATGGGTGGATAATTTGAGTTCCTGGCCCTCCAGTTCTCCAGGCCATTTTGAACAAGGTCTGCTAATTGAATTCAGTTGTTTGCAGTTTTAAATGCTCCGTGTTTTCCACAGAGCAAGAATATATTAAACTCATTTCATCCGTCATCCAAGAAGAATCGGAGCCTGAATTTTATTACCAACTGACTTGTGTTCACCTTTATCCTAGATTTTTTTTTTTGAGATGTTTACAATGTAATTAAAAACAATCAAGTCAAATTATCTATTTGAATTGGTCCCTTTTGGGAAAGATTAAAGAGGAGAAAAGGTGCCTACAATTACTTCATTTTTGCTGAGCATTTCTGCTCTCTCACACAGAGATAGATACATCACACAGCTGGTCACCAAGAGCATTTCGTAATGTCACCGGTCACTCAACAATCACAAAATATTGTAATTAAATGTTCAAATGCTCTATTTCGTTTTCCCATTACAAATGATCATGGAACTTGATTACCTTCAGCCGTGTAGAAAGAACCTGGCTGTGGTAATATTGTTTCCTGCAATGCACACCTCCAGGGAAAACCATGATCTGAATTCTGAAGTCAGAACCAATTAAAGTCTTGCATTTTTCCCACTACAGCCGTAAGATGAGCCGCATTTTTCAGGCACGGCTCAAGCAGGCTGCTCAGGTCTCAGGGGCTCAGTGCCTCTGGGCGCTGTGTGCCTACTGCCAGCTATGAGAAAGCATTCCCTAGGAACAGTTGCAAAATAGGGAAGAGAAATGAGAAACCCACGGAGACAGGGGCCACAGCGGGCCCATCTGCATGTTTACCTAGCATCGGGGCAGCCCGGACCTGCTAAGGGCGCCCTGTCTGCCGCCTGGCATGAGAGTTTGAGGCTTTGATATTTACAAAGGGCAGGATGGTTAAGTGGGGGAGCGGAAAATGAAACCTCCGTATTAAACGTCGGAAGGGGAGAAAGGCTTCCAACAGAATTGAACGCGCGAGCAAATCCTCAGATAAGCTGTCAAATAAGAAATTAGCAAACAGGGGTCACTGATCAAGTCTCCTTATTTTTAAAGTTAGTTCTAATGATTCCCCGGGCGGTTTATAGAAACAACTTTAATGTCCTGAGTCTCTCCTCTAGAGAGTTGAACGTTGTGTAATTTTGCTCCATCTGACTTTCCCCTTGACTTTGGTATTAAACAAACAAACAACACAACCGAAACCTCCGGTATAATTAAGATGGAGCAAATGAGTTGTCAAAGGAGAACGGCCTCCTCTTCCCCGGGGATCGTTGCCAGCCTGTTTGCTTCAGAGCATTTAAACAGCTCTGCCCTGCCGAGCAAGAGAGGCAGACCCCACCTTTGCGACCCAGAATGTTTGCTTTGCAGAAGAGATTGTTTTGGGCCTGTTCCTCCCTGGCCTAAAATGGGTCTTTGACGTGTCATGTAGAGGCCAACATCTTTTATCACAATTAATTTACAAAGCGAGCAGACATCAGTTTCGGCGTGGAGACACCACAGAGGGCGAGGCTGTTGTCATGAAGCCCGGCCCCTCTCTGGGCTCCCGACATCCTGGACTCCTCGCCGGGCTCCAAGGCTTCCTGCCCAGGATCAACTCCGCTCAGCCTGCTCCTTCTCCTTCCTCCTTCGGCTGCTCACGTCAGTGTATCTCCATGCATTAATCAGTCTTGAACACGAACCCAAATTCTTCTAGACGTTTCCCCAAAGTTCAGCAGAAAGTGGCAGTTCTTTAAAAATGTAGACGTGAGCCATAATGAGCTCATGCTTTCTCACGAATGCCGACTCGTTTGTAGCCTCCCAGAACACAGCAGCGCATCCTTTGTATTTAAAAGAGATGTGGGGCGCCTGGGTAGCGCAGTCGTTAAAGCGTCTGCCTTCGGCTCGGGGCATGGTCCCGGCGTTCCGGGATCGAGTCCCACATCGGGCTCCTTTGCTGGGAGCCTGCTTCTTCCTCTCTCACTCGCTTGCTGTGTTCCCTCTCTCGCTGGCTGTCTCTCTGTCACATAAATAAATAAAATCTTTAAAAAATAAATAAATAAAATAAAAGAGATGTGACGTGTGATTTCATGATCTGCCGCCTTCCAGATGTGTCCCCGCACCACCCCAGGGGCAGAAGGGAGGTCGTGGATGGCCTCCAGTGCTAAGTGGAGACAGCCTTTCCTGGCCAGCCCAAGGGGCTGGGCAGGCCGTGCCATCCACCCCAATATCTGAGCTGTGGTGAAGGAACGTTCCAGAGTGGCAGTGCCAGCAATGCGGTCCCCTTGTGCTCCTGGAGTCTGAGCAAAGCCTGCAATACCACCTAATAGCCTGGGGCCGGAGGAAGGCAGACCAGGACCCATCCACCAGGCACACACGTGTGGGGGATCCTGGAAGGGAAGGCAGGGGAGACCCCCAGTACTGGCCAGGCTGCCCCAGGCATGCAGAGAGCACTTGGTCTTGCTGAATGTGTCCCCAGGCTGCCACATCTGCCGACAGGGAGGCACCCCAGGTGTCCCCCAGCCTGGAGAGCCAGACCAACCCAAGACCCGAGGCTCTCCTTAAGTCAGCTCCAAACTGGCCCCCCGCAAGTAGCAGCGGGCCAAGGCTCTGGGGCTTGGGGGTCCCCTGGCAGGAATTAAAGTGTGCAGAGCCCTGTGGGGGCGAAATGGAAGGGGCCAGAGAATGTGGAAGAGAAGGAAGGGCGGGTGGACAAGCTGTGGGTCTCTGGAAGGGTCGGGATGGCCTGGCAGAAAAGGCCAGTTTGGAAGGAAGCCGGCCCAGGGCAGGGCCCTTCCCAAGCCCCGCTGCGAGCTCAGCCCAGGGGACCGGGCCAGACAGGGCCCAGCACCAGAGACAGGGAGAGCCACTGGGCCTGGAACACGGCCTCCCGCCGCTCCTTGGCCTGCGGGGAGCAGCAAAAGCCAACTCTGCTGGACTCAGCACTGTTTCCTAAAATGAGGGATGCTTACACTAAACCAGGTTCTCCATCTCGGTGCTTCCGGTAAAAATCCCATTATAACTTCTGAAGCCCAGTCGGATTTATGGCTGGAGAGGCCTGGCTCTGTGGGAATGGAGCTGTTTGTTATGCCTGCCCCGCCCTCCTCCCCCCCAGCCATTACCCAGCAAGGGGCCAGTTTATGCTCAAAAACCCCGAGCCCCCTGAAATGCGCCTCGCTCCAGACAGGGGAGATAAAACAGGATTTAAAGGCAATGCATTTTCTACCTGGCAACCTTATCTGGATTGACTGCTCTGGTTTTCAGCTAAGTGTGAATGTGCAGGATAATTACCATCGGGTGTTACCTGAGATTACAGGGTTGTGTTCCAAGTAATGACACCGCGAGAACCAAGCAGTTGTTAATATTTAATCAGTCTCTTGGCTTAACAATTGGATAAATGAGGTGTGTAATTACACAATTATAAAAGACAGTTCAGGTAGGAATGGTACTGGTATCGATACTGAAGGTGAGCGCGGCTGGAAAGACACCAGCGGGTCGTTTCAGAAATATTTACCAAAGAAGACCATTCGGGGGGTGTGGGGGGGTCTCCCTTGTGAGATTGTAAGCCCAGATCCCAAACGCTTTTTCTAATATGAACTTTCGCTCTTCCTTTGGGGCTGTCAATATGGACCATCGGGCCAGACGTTCTGTTGATGTCACAGACGTCACTGGAGTATTTAAACGGGCCCCTGGGCAGAAGCGAGTTTTCTTAATTGCACCAGAAGGTGAGGCGTGGGTAGCGCTGTACATGCCAGCGGACTTCCCTTGTTTGTTTCTTATTTCTGGTCGACATGGGGGAGAGACTGAGCCCAAACCCAGGACAGAGAACCCTCTCGGGGCCATTCCTACATCCTCTTCCCACTCCCCACCCTGGAGGGCACCTCTCTACCAAGGGAGCAGCCCCGGTGTGCCGGCGAGAGGGTGCCACTCACAACCAGTGTGCGGTCTAACGGGGTGTCCCGCTTGCTCCCAGGGGCTCACAGCTCCTCGGCGGAAATGAGGGGCCCAGGCAAGCACGTAGCTGAGCGTTCTTCCCCGGCCGATGTCTGAAAAATAGTCAGGAGCCCATCGAAAGTGCCGGGCACAGGTTAGCACCCACGCTAAAGCTGTTATCAACCAGGATGATGGCAGTTCCAAGACTTGAGTCTCAGCGGGGTGCGCGGGATTTATTATGGTAAGACCCTCATCCCTCAAGGGTCCTTTGTCAACACTGCAAAGAAGCCCTCGCCCCTTTGTGGGTCATTTTAAGAATCCCCTGTGCTCGCCTCTGGCCAGTGACCCAGGCACATTATGAGCCCTGTCTGGCAGCCCAGCCTCCATCCCCTGTCTCCCGGGCGTGGGCCCCCCGGGCCTTCAGGGCCTTCCTGTCTTTCTGGGCTGAAGGGAAGGACTCCTTCAGAAGCCCCTCTGCACCTGGCCTACTAGCCTATGCTCCAGCGTCGGTGGGGAGCAGAGCCCTCCCTGCACCCCGGCCTTCTCGGAGGACGACCATCACGGCTCTCCGAGGTGGATGGTGAAGGGAAAGGAGTCTCGGCTCATTCTGCGGTTCCAACGTCACCCTCTCTCTATAGAGCTTCTCTAGATAGAGCCCACCTCCCCTTGCTCTGGACCCCCAGTAGCCTTGGCGAGGCTGAATGGGCCATGGGAAAATGACGCGCCCCAGAGTCCAGATGGACCCGGGTTTGAATTCTGACTCTACCACTTACCCTCAGTGGGACACAGGGATCGACGCACTTTCTGCGCCTCTGTGTCCTCAGCCGTAGGACGTGGGTGATCCTGCTTCATGACAGGAGCCCAGCCCCTTGGGAGACGTTGGTTTTCATCCCCTCGTTCTGGCCGGGTTATTTATTGGTCCCACAGACTACGAGTTCCTTAAAAGCAAGGGACTGGGCCTAGTTCGTCTTGGGTCTTCAGCTCTTTGTACCTTTCAAGCCCACAGTTCGGCGCTCGTCATGATTCTCAGCGCCCTAGCTTTTCATGTGCCTCCTGTATCGTCCCGAAAAATCCAGGCCTCACATTTTACCGTCTCTTCTTCAATGCTGAGAGAAAATACGAAAACACCTAGCATAAACTCCTGCCCCTAACCGTTCGGCGAATAAACGGAATGCACGAGGGGGCTGCGCCCCTCTCGCTGTGGCAACATCGACGATGTGCTCTCCGCGCTCCCTGCGGGCACACAACAGACACCGGCGGGGCGGACACGTCCCTGTGAAAGCAGCGCCCCCCGCCCCCCAAAGCCCCTGGGCCCGGCTCGCCGCAGACGCACACCATAAGCAAGGCCGCCCAGAGCAGGCGGATCATGGAAACCTTGGTTAGAACCGTCCAGGGCCAGAGGTTCGGGCTTCACATGCAAAGAGGCACGTTAAGCAGAACCCCAGGGACGTGGCATGAGGACATCTCTTAACACCTTGCACCTGAATTGCTGGCCATGCTGGAGGAGAGGGACTTAAATCACAATACAGCGGTGCCCCTGTGCGCAGTTCCACTTCCCAGGGCCTCAGTGACCCCCGGGCAATAGGGGTCCGGGAGCAGGTGATCCTCTTTCTGGCTTATTGTCCGAAGGTCAATAGTAGCCTGACGCCAATGTCAAGATGCTTACGTCATTGACGTCTTCGTCTCATCACTCAGGCATTCTATTATCTCACATCATCATGGAAAGGGTGACTACAGTCCGATCATATGTTGGAAGAGAGACCACGTTCACGTCACTTTTATTACGGTATCTGTTTATAATTGTTCTATTTTGTTGTTGTTACTCTCACTGTGCTTAATTTATAAATCAAACTATCAGAGGTGTGTATGTGTAAGAGAAAATATCGGATATGTAGGGTTCCATACTCTCCGTGGTTTCAGGCGTCCACTGAGGTCTTGGAACGTATCCCCCACGTACAAAGCAGGCGGACCACCGTCATCACTATTAATGACTTGGAAAAAGTAAGCAGGTGAAAGCTGCCCCTCCCCACACGAGACTTCGGTCGCTGATTAGGAGCCTGATTATGCAGTCTTTTCTGAGACACAAAAAGTAAAACCCTCCAGTGTCTCTGTGCCGCAATTAGATGTCTGGCCGAGTAAGAAACCCAGCAGAGAATGGTGCCAACGTCTTTGTAACGTGTCCGCGTCACCCCCTCTCCGCCCGTCACACCTCCCCCAGGGCTCAGACTTCCTGGTCGTTCTCACCAGGCTGGTGTTGAAAGGCAATTCTCAGCTAAGTAAATAATGTTGGGATGGAGCCAGGGCACTTGAAAGTGAGTTAATCCTTTCCCCATCAAAATCCCCAGCAACAATCTGGGTTTGTTTAGCCATTCGGTCCTGGCATTTCAGGGCTTTTTTATAAACACTGACGGGATCGCTCACTTTGGCAGTGGCCATCGTGCCGTCACACCCGGGTGCAGAGTCCCTCTTGCTTGTGAGGGACGGCTGCATCGTACCCTTCAGGTTAGAGGATGGTCTTAACTGGGTCTGCTGGGTCTGCTGGAGCCTTGGGGGTAAGTATAGCAGCTAACACGTGCCGAGTGCTGGGCTGAGCTCTTTACACACGTTAGCTCCTTTAAACCTCACTATGTCCCTCTGAGGTAGGTATTTATATTATGCCCATTTTACAGATGAGGGGACAGAGTCACTGAGGCTTAAGTAATTTGCTGTCGAGTAGTTGTTACTGGATTCGAACCCAAGAGCCTAGTGTACAAACATGCCCCTTATACTCCAGTGTCCTCAGGAACACCCTTTCTCCCAAAGTCACACGAGCCACTGGTCTGCAGGTGTTTTTAGAGTCTTGGTGTCTGAGCAGACAGAGAGGGGATCGGGGGGAGGGATCTGAGAGGCTTCTGTCACTCTGTGCCCTCAAGCACTGTCATCTGACCTGACGTAAGCCAACATGGCAGACACGGGGTTCTAGACTGGCCTTCACCTCGGCCCCGGGAAGTTGGGCATCTGTGATCCCACCGGCCTGAGGAAGACCCCCCCGTTCAGGGCCGTGCACCCTGCCAGGAGGGAAAGAGGGAAGGGAAAAGAGGTGGTTTGCAGACCAGCCTACGGGATTTCTCTTCCAATCTTGAGAGGATAGGGACGATAGGAACGGTTTCTCATGTGTATCATGGAGCTTTGTCACGTTCTTTTCCTGCTTGTTCTGGAAAATAAACTCCCTGGGCTTTTCTGAGTAATATTCTATATTTGCATTTATGGTGATGGCACTTTGAAGTAAATGTTCTGTGTTTTTTGTGTATTTACTTAAACATTAAACTGTGTTCGCCGGGGTCATTGGTCACGTCTGCTATTATATTTGTTGTAGTTGCTAATTGTAAGTCTGCCTCTTGCTACAAGGCCGTAGCCCCTTGTGGATGTATCTTTTACATCTCTGGGGCCCAGTAATGAACTTAGCACATGGCAGGTGCCCCAAAAGTGTCCACTGGCCAGGTGATTGGATTTATGGGAGGTCTCAGATTGAAGGGGCAGCGTGGGAGAGGGGAGAGCAGGGATCACCGGCAGCCATTTTGAAGAGGCACGTTCTCCCCTATAATCATCCCGGCCCGAAGCCGGCAACCCCAGAACTTCTGGTGAGGGACAAATTGAAAAGTCCAGCAGAGCTGTTATCTCTCTACCCCCGCTCTTTCAGGGCCCCCCTTTTCTTGCCCCCACCTTCATTCCCACTTCAATGCCACACCATTCCTCCCTTCCAGCTTTGCCATCTGGGCACTGACCCTACCCTAGAAGACGGCACTGGCCAACGTTCTGTACACTCATTTATCTCAGCCCTTCCCAGTTATCCATTTTCCTCTTTTAAGGGTGTGGCATTATTTGCCAAGGGCTAGGAATAAAGTCTCTGCAGTGCGCTTCCTAGTGACCCGCGTATTAGTCAGCATAGGTCGCCAGGGACAGAAACTCAGCTCAATCTGCCTTGAACCAAAAACAAGGTGGGGTTGGCCAGGTGCTGGAAAGTTTAGACAACTATCTCCAGATGCCCAGAGGATGTTATCAAGGCTCGATGGTTTGGTCTACTCTTGGTTTTGTTGAGTCTGTTCGCCAAACAAACCCTGTATGCGGAGATAAGATGGACACTGGCAGCCCCAAACCTACCAAGTCTTATATCTTCCAACTACAAGGGGGGAAACAGCTTTCCCCGGTCTGCCAGCAGAAGTCCTGGGGAACCCTGGTCATGGGTTTGGGTCACGTGCCCACTGTGGGCCTGGGTGGGGGGGTATGCCTAGAGAGAGCCCCACCCACTCAGTCGGTTGGGCGTCCAACTCTTGGTTTCCGCTTGGGTCATGATCTCCGGGTTGTGAGATCAAGTCCCACATCGGGCTCCACGCTCAGTGGGGAGTTGGCTTGAGGATTCTCTCCCTCTCCTTCTCCCTCTGCCCCTCTCCCCAGTCATGCTCTCTCTCTCTTTCTCTCTAGAGTAGGTAATTAAATCTTTAAAAAAAAAAGGGGGGGAAGAAAGAAAGATCTCCTCCAAAGCAAACATGAGTGCATGCACTCTGGAGAGACGGCTCTGTCAAGGCGGCCGTGCTGGACGGACAAAATCGGATGTCCATTCCAATAATACAGTCCCCTAAGCTTCCATCTCGAACAATGTTCTACAAGATTTCATAATGCCCAACCCAAGGGAATCCAGAGACTCCCGTTGGAAGGCCCTGGCTGGGGTCTCCCCATGCGTCTAGTGGGCAGTGAGAGGAGGCGCTGAGTACAGGAATCTTCCCGTATGAGTGGCCCCGCTCTGGTGACTCTGATGCTCCCCGTGACAGGTGGCTGGAATGACAGGCTCCATGGAGAGAAAAGGCTGGACTTGGGGGAATCTGGCAGCAGGGGATGGGACTGAGGTGGCTCCATTCTGAAGGCCCAGCTCCCGGCTGGCCGAAGTGTATGAGCAAGATCCGACTCCTCTCTGAAGTATTTATCAGGCTTTGTCAAAGGCCGCTCAGACTTGGGAAGTCGTGCCCAGCACCTTCTGAGCTGAAACCTCACTCGTGGAGCCCTGCTTGGGGCGGGGCTGCTGTGGGGCTTCCACCAGCACGCTCGTCCGGCCTGGAGATGCCCTCCTCCCCGAGCAAGCAGAGGCATAGAAAGCCCAGCGGGCCAGCGTGCACCATGTGCCAGGCCCTGAACCAGCCCAGACCTCGCACACGTCCCCTCGCCTGAACCCCACACCGCCTGCAGAGACACGTGCCATGGTCACCCTGCCCACGCTCGAGGGGCTCACGGAAGTCAAGGACCTTACCTAAAACCGTGCAGTTGGTAGGGGAAGAGGCAGCCCCAGGGCTTCCTGCTTGCTTCCTTCTCACTACACTTCTCGAGCTGCCCGCTGCAATCACACGGTTCTCTGAATTCACTCATTCGGTTCGGGAAAGTCCCCACGGCCCCGGCCCTGGCCTCCCCCTGGAATCCTAGCTAGGTCTTAAGGTTGGACCTCACGTTGGTGTGGGGTCATGACCCTCCAGCCGCAGAGGAAGAGGAAGATGGGGCAGGACCCCAGGGTCCGTGGGTGAGTGTCTGCTGCCACACTCAACCACCCTTCTCTCTAGTTCTTGGCACACGCGTACGCACACTCTCATGCACGCACGGGCATATACACTCATACGTGTGTCTGCACTCACACACGTGCACATCCATGCACACTCACACACAGACGTGTTTGCAAAGTGCACACCTGCAAATGCACACTCACACATGCACATGTTTGTATATATACTCCCACAGTACACACATTTGCACTCACGTGTGCACGTGCACACACAACCACACGTGCACTCACACACAAACCTGTACACACTCATGCGTGTGCACATTCACCCACACGTTCACACGTGCGTACACACAACATACACTCACATATGCATGCACACACGTGCTTTTCCTGTGTCACACTGGGAGTCACCAGGGTCATCCAAGTCTGCATGGCCTCAGTGCCCACCATGTCCCATCAGCGTCCCCCACTCTGTAACGAGGTCCAGCGGTACAGTGATGCTCCAAGCTTTTGTTTCTTTAGAGCGAGAAGGGGACGTAGGGGTAACGTGCACAGCTTGGGGACGTGATTTGTCCTCAGTCACACGGCCCGGGGTAGTCTCAGGTTCCTTTTGTGGCGCTCCCTCCCTCTGTCCCACACCCTCTCATGCACAAGGACCTAAAGTCACCGTGTGTATTCCTCATAGATCTCTGGTCACAAGGCAGCTGCGGCATCCCCCGAATTCAACAGAAAGTCGGGGGCGTGGAAAGCAAGCAGGCCTTGCTTCCTGCCTGAGCGGGAGGCTCCTAGCTCTGGTGGCGCCCGAAACCTCGGAGGGAACTTTCAAATGACCCAGGCCGGTCCCACCCGGAGACTCACATTCACCTGGCCTGCAGGTGACCTGGAAGAGCAGCCGGGCTGATGACCACGGCCTCAGGCGCTGCTGACTGGCCTAGCAAGCTGAGAGCCCCAGCCAAGGGGGACTAGGTGTTCCCCATCTGTCCCTGCATCCTGTCCGTCCCTTGTGGTCAGCCCTCCACCCACAGCCCCTGAACCGTTCCACACGCGTCGGGCAGGGCTCACAGCCAGAAGGGAGGGAGGCCCCGAATGTGGCTCCTGGGGCACCGAGTAGCAAGGCTGTGGGAGAGCAGAGGAAAGGCGGGGGACTGCCCAGGAGACTGTGCAGCCTGGCCGGAGGGGGCGACGCTGAGTGGGGCCCGGAGGACAGAGCTTGGAGGGAATAGAGCGGCTGAAAGTCAGGATGCTCTGAACCTGGAGCCCCCGGAGCGTGCTGCGGGGACACTCGTGCTGGGGAGCAGGCCAAGCCGGGGTTCAAGACGCAGTGTCTGGGAGGCTGTGACGTTGGTCCAGGCCTGGGCTGAGGGAGGCAGTCACTTCCTCCAGCAGCGATGCCCGGGTTCAGGGGCAGAGCCACGGACGAGACAGTCAGGCTTCGACCTGGGACATTCCCGTCCAGTAGAGCTCGCTGCAAGGGAGAGGGCGCTCCGTCTGCACCGCCCCACGTGGTACCACCGGCCTCATGTGGCTCTTGAGCACTTGAGAGGATGTGAACGTGACTGAGGAGCTGAGTCTTCTATTTTATCACACTTTTAGTAATTGAAATAGCCACACGTGACCTGTGGCCACCATATTGGAGAGCACAGGCTGGGAGGTGACGGTGGATCTGGTAGGGCTGGGTGACAGACTGCCCTGGGGGAGCCGGGTGGATGGTGGCACCATGAACAAAGCTAAGCCGTCCTAGAGGCTGAGGGCTGAGGAGGAGCTGACAGGGTGAGGCGGAGGGAGGGGACTGTGGGTCACCCATGTGGCAAGGGCATCCTTTCCCTTGGCTTTCTCTTGCCTGCCCATGCCCATCCCTCACACCGCAGTCGATGCCTTCCTGGAGGAATTCAGAAAGTGTGGTGGGTGTTCAGAGCCAGGAGGACCCCTCTCTCTGGCTTGGCGGAGTCCCAGTACGTTCCTACTGTGTGCCCACTGTCTTCTCCCCACGGCCTGCCCATCTCTGCTCCTGGGAAGCCATGCTGGGCAGCAGGGGGTTAAGTCAGCACATCAGATACGTGCTGGACTACAAATGTAAAACGTCCCAAGGACGCAGCTTACTACGTTTCAGCAGGTAGGTCACTGGGGTCACTGCTGTGCGGCCGAGGTTTGCATGGCTGCATATTTACTTTAGTATTCCTCTGAAACACACACCATGACAATTGCTGTGTTATTTTTTTTAAAGATTAATTAATTAATTAATTTGAGAGAGCGAGCAAGCACAAGCAGGGGGCGGGGGCAGGGGGAGAGGGAGACTCCCCACTGAGCAGGGAGCCTGATGCAGTGCTCGATCCCAGGACCCTGAGATCATGACCTTGGTGGAAGGCAGATGCTTAACCGAAGGAACCACCCAGTACCCCCAACCCCTGCGTTATTTATGCTTCAGACACAGGACTCTCCCTGCCAAAGCCCGTGCCATAACAGGGCAGGGACAAAGGGAAGAGCTTAGGAAGAGAAAGTACTGAAATAAACCATGTCAACCTTGAAACTCACCACAAAGAAGCCAGGCCTGTCCCACTGATTGAAGAGGGTGGAAGCCAGCTCTGTCCTTTCCAGTTAACCGGTAGGATCTGGTTCCATGCCCGAGGTCCCGCTCAAGCTGCTCCCCACCCTACTCCTTCCCCTTTCCTCCAATTCCCATTCTTCTTTTACCATGTCACTGTCCCCATCTTCCTTCCTCTGTCTTCTTTAGAGAATGTGAGACGACGCAGGTTGGTGGTGGCACGTCCCAGGCACACCGTCACCGCAAGCCTCTGTCCCTTCACAATGGAGTCCTTGGACTAGATTCTCTCTAGATTGCTCCCCACTGCCTTCCAGCCCCCCTGCTGGTGCCACCACCCCTTTACCAGCCCCAGCGCTGGCCGCTAGCTGTAGAAATATGTTTTACAGGCAAAATTTCCCAAGAATTCTAGAAAAATAGGAAGTCCCTAATCCCCAAGGAATCTAGGAATTTTTCTTCAGCTCTTCAATAGAAAAATTTCACTGCCATATGCAAATCGTTCATGGACTGATCTTTTTTCTCCCCGTGCTAGAAAGTAAGCACTTTTGTTCTGCTTCACGACTATGTCCCTGGGGCCTAGAAAGTGCCCAGAATAAAACAGAGCTTAACACTTATCTACTGAGGAGTGGTAAGAACCGTGTCTTGACTTGGGTCAAGTTCATCAGCCTCACGCATTTGAGATGATGTTGCATATTTAAGATGTGGTTCTCTGTACCAAATGCCGTGTTGTGATCCTATTTCTGAACTTGCATAAACTCGAGAGAATTAAAGGGAAGCTATCCCTTGAATCGCCTGTCACAAACAAGGGGACTTGGCTTTGTTAACTCTGACCATCCATCGTTGGCATTGCTGTCCCATTCTCCCGGGTGGGGGCCGATAACATGCACTTGGCAGAAAAGGATATGCGTCTGCAGAACATCTGCAGAACTTCCAGCAGGAGTTCATAAGCCACACTAGCAAACTTAGTTCTGGGACTTTTGCTTTAAGGCTTCATTAAGCTTTCAGTACAGAAGACCCCAAGCAGGAGGCAAATACGCATACAGGGATTCCCTTTGAAACTGACCAGGAACTGGTTAATGACACAGTGGCGTTTGCTATCGCGTTGAACATTTCTGCTCTCGCCTCTTGGAGTCTGTTCCTAAAAAATAGCCCAAAATATATTAATGGAGGCAAGTCTCTGAATAAAAAGGTCAATCCAAATTGCATTTAATCCAATGCAGTCACTTTCTAGGCTGGAGACTGAGGGCATACCCAGAGAGGGGGAAATGGGAAAAATGAACTAAGCTGGCAGGAACAAACCATTACGAACCCCAGCTCATTTCAGTAAAAGCAGGCATGAGAGTGAGGGCAAGTTTTAAAACTGGATTCTCTCAACATGACTCAGGGGTCGTCTTTCTCATGCCAATTTTCAATTTGTTTTTATAGATGGATGAATGGGGGCTCACAACACAAGTCTCGGGCTGAAATGCAAGATGAGCACATCTGTCATATCATCTGAGCCCAAACTTGAAAGGGGCTCTTCACCAAAACCTAGACAAATATTTGAATGCCTGACTTGGAAAGGGAGATAATGTCCAAGTGGTCTCTTTTATAAAGCATTTGTGTACGGGGGTGGAGGGTGGGGGGAATGGGATTTAAAAATAAAACCGTCGACGTCAGAGACTTGGATTATAAAAGCATAGGTTTCTCTTTCAGGACTCTCTGAAGTTGGAAAGTATGAATTACATACGCTCATTAAAACTTTTTATGTTAAATTCAAAGAGTAAAATTAGAAGCCATGTTGATGATCCAACCATGGGACAACTGGCCCACAGATGTTGGAGCCTTCTGGTTAAGAGATTACATGGTTCGAGCTGACAATTTACTGTATGTGTCCCTGGCACAGAGGTGTCACAAACGTATTATCAGACGCAGAAAATATGCAGCCCCGGAAAAAGGGAATGTGCAAGTCCGACTGCCTGTAACACTTTCAAAGCCTCACATTGTTCCACTAAACTACGATTTCAGAGGGGTGGGGTTTTGTGTGTTCTTCTCTCTTTCCTTCAGAACAAAGAGTTAATCTTGTCCAAGTTCAGAGCCAGAAATCTGTCATATTTTTTTTTAAGATTTTATTTATTTATTTGGCAGAGAGACAGCCAGCGAGAGAGGGAACACAAGCAGGGGGAGTAGGAGAGGAAGAAGCAAGCTCCCAGCAGAGAAGCCTGATGTGGGGCTCGATCCCAGAATTCCGGGATCACGCCCTGAGCCGAAGGCAGACGCTTAACGACTGAGCCACACAGGAGCCCCCAGAAATCTGTCATATTAAATCCCAGCAAAGACCCACATTCTTTCCAACTTCCTTACTCACAATGTCGCTGAGTTTTCCACTGATCCGTAAGCGAACTAGCTGTCACGCAGAACGGAGCCGTTCATCACCGCTTTGGGGGTTTCCGGGATTCCAAACTGGGGACAGGTCTCTTAGTGTGTTGGCCTCCCTCAGCTGTCCGGAGAACTCAAGGATAGGAGATGTGAAAGGCTGGGAGGGACCGGGGGCTTGTCCTGGTTTATACGGAACAGGTAGGACACGGTTTTGGTCCCCTGCAAAGGCGTGAGCACGCTGGTGGAAAATCTCCCAGGCTTCCAGCCTCAGATTTGATTCCTGCCCCCCTCAAAGCTGCAAGGGAGCTGTAAAGGAGACAGTGTTCCCATGGGAGGGAGAAAAGATGCAACCAAGATCCCACCATCAGGGGATGGCCGTAGGGAAATCTGGCGAATCTAGCCCTTTTCCTCGTGTCCTCTTAGATGAGCAGAAGGAGGGAAATGTATGAGATGATTCTGTGTGGTCTGAGCTTCCAAGCTCCTTTCTCTTTTCCAAATGGCTTGTAGCAATTCATTCTTTCTCTTGGGGCTAGGCAGGGCTCCAGTGTTTTTCTGGTTTTCAGGGTGTGCCCTGCGGGGAACCCAGGGTGGGTGGAGAGGTGAGGCCACGCTGAAATGTCCTGGAGCAGACACAGCCACCTTACCTGGTCAATCCCAAGAAACCAACCAGGAGGCAAAACTGGGGGGACCGCAGCTTCCACACATGCCCCCCTACAGAGGTTCTGCCCATGCTAGGAATGACCAAACAGAGGCAATATACCCAGAGGTCATTTGGTGAATGCTTAGCTCACCTCACAAGCATTTAATGAATACCTACTGCGTACTGAGTTCTGAAACAGCCACTGGGCAGAGAAGATGGGCCGAGGCCAGGCCCTGCCTTCCAAAAGCTTGCAGTTTGGTGAAGACACACACACAGCCCCAGAGGGTCCCGCCTTCTCTGTGTCTAGGTGAGGCCACGAGCTTCTTGTCTGCCTGCCTGAACTTAGTGTCCCAGCCTGTAACCTGCCAGCCTGTGGTTACCTGTTACCTGACTGCCTCTTGGGGCAGCTCCTAGTCTCCAGGCTTCCCTAGGGTCCCAGAGAGAAGAGGACAAAGCCTCTATATGGCAGCTCAGATGTCCCCAGGGACCGCCTTCCTTCCCCCCCCCACCATTACTTTTGAGATCCAGAAAGCCGTGACTGAGTGAGCTCCCCGGAGATGCGGGCGACAGGGACGACAGACAGCTGAAGGTCTTCAGTTTAAGGACTGTAAATCGTAACAGTGAGCATCTCCTGTGTCTGAAGAGCGCTTTCCGTCTTTATGCCGCGGATCGGCAGGGCTTGCGGGTAACGAACCGCATCAGCAGCTACTCGGTGGCTGGCGTTGGGTGCCCGGATATAGCAGCAACCAGCTGGGCAAAATCCTGCTCCCGCGGCCCCTTCTCCCAGGGAAGAGAGCAGACAGCGAATGCAAATAAGCAGACTGCGGTTTATTAGAAGGGGGAACTGTTATGGAGGAAAGGAATCAGGAAAGCCAGGGAGGAAATGTCATGGGGCTGGGAGGGGGCGGTTGTTATAAATAGAGTGACCCAAGAAAGCCTCATGGGGAGGGCGGCAATCAGAAGAATTTGGAGGCAAGGAAGCAAGCCATTCAGATATCTGGGAAGCAAGCTTGGGGAAGGACAAGGGCCCTCTGGGACGAGAAAGGGGCCAGGAGTGGCTGGAGCGGGGGAGGGGGGCAACAGCGCAGGAGGACAGAGGAACAGCAGGGCCAGGGCAGGGTCCCTGTGGTCTGAGCAAGGTGGGACCTTGGAGGGCTCTGAGCAGAGGAGGGCCATGGCTCGCTCGGCTGCCACGGGGACGCCCTGCGATGTGGGAAGCAAGGGGAGAGGCGGGGGTACTGTGCAGAGGGCAGGGCAGCAATCCAGGCGGGAAGCAGGGGTCTTGATGTAGACACAGGCCAGGAGTGAGGAGTGTATGTTTTGAGCGGACAACCTACAAAACATGCAGGTGTGAGGGGTGAAAAACAAAAAGAAATCAAGGATAACTTCACGCGTCGTTGGCCTGAGCGCCTGGGAGGATGGAGCTGGCAGTAGCCGAGGTGAAGAGTAGGTCTGGTGTAGAGGCGATGACAGTGAAATTTAGGATACCCATCGAATACCCAAGTAAAGATGTCAGGGGGCAGTCGTATGTACCACGAGTTTAGAAGGGAGGTGCTGGCTGGAGATGGAAGGCTGGGGTCACCAACAGGCAGTTGGTAGAACCCTGCTCTCAGGGGAGTGGGCGTAGCTAGAATGAGCCTGTGGGTGGGCGTGGCTGGAATGAGGGGGCGTGGCTAGAAGAGGCCTGAGGCTGAGCCCCTAGAACCCAGGGGCTTAGACCCCCACTTTACCCTTCAAGGTCTGGTGACGTCCCTTGCTCTTGGCTGCATTGGCTGGTCCGCTTGGCCTTTTACCAGCTCCCACGGCCTGAGGGGACAGGCGATCAGCCTACTTTGTCTTGTCTGTAGACCTGTTTCCTGGCCAGGACTATCACTGATGGCCTAGCAACCAGGTACTACTCGGGACCAGGGTGGGCAGGAAACTGCACATCCACCCACAGGGACCCGGCAGACACCAGCATGCTCAGTGTGGCCCCCAGGGCGCACCTGCATTCCAGGTCCAAGGCCAGGTGGCTAACAGTACAGCATCTGCCATTCTTGTATTGGTCCCTGTTCCCCCCTGATAAGCAGCGCGTCGGATCAGCTTCCCACCCAGCCCCTTGTACCCATTCAGGGGGTTCCCAGGGTGCGCCCCATGGAAGAACAGAAAGGGCGCTCTCCCCTGCACCAAACCCTGGGACGGAGGGTCCAGAAGGCGTTCTCAACTCCCTGTCTCCCCCTTCCTTCTCTGCCGGCCCCTCCCCACTGCGCAGCTTGGACTGCAGAGCTCGTACCAGGCTCAGGCTTTTTCTAGCCTGCAGTCGCACTTTGAAACCCAGTTACCTGGAGACTCCTCTAGATTCTTAGGTTCTCACGTTGTTCTAGTGGAAGCTTGCGGTCTTCTCAACCCATAGTGAAAATTACCGACTGGACTCCACGTATCTGGTGTTTGGTTGTTGTTTTGTTTAGTTTTGTTTTGTCGGAGCCTGCGACTGGAAAGGATATAGGTCTCGAAGCTTTTCTCTGGGGAGGCAGTGTTCCTGTTAAGGGTTCGAAAACCCAGCCCTGTGATGTACTGGCCCTGCGGCCCCACCCGCTAACCTCACTGTGTTTGACTTTCCTCATCTTTAAAATGGGAATAATAACCATCCTTGGCTCACGGGGTTCAATGAGTTAATAAGTGTCGAGTTTCTAGAACAGTGCCTCACACCTAACAGGCCATCACTAAATCCCAGAGGCTATTATTACCCCTGCAGGAGAGTGACGTAGGGGCAGAGCCCTCCTGCCGAAGCCAGGTTGGAGCCAGAGTCAGAAAATAGAAAGTTGTACATTATTGAAGCCTGGCCATTTGCTTCGCAGAGAGCCCTGTGTCACCTTAATCTGTAGGGGTCAACTGGAGACCTATTTTGAGCTAACTGAAGGAGCATTCTCTTACACTGTAGCTTAAATACAGCTTCACAGAGGGGTACTTGGGAGCAGTGCGAAGGAAGATAATCCCAGCCTGTGCGTTGAATCCGGGTCTTGGAATCTGAAGATTCTAAGGCAGCTGGACGGACAGGAAACGGCACACGTTCTGGCATTTGGTTTTCATCTGCAGACTTTGCTAGACATCCTCAGGCACCTGTCACTTCTGGGGACGTCTGGCAGAGCTGGGACGCACGCAGTCTGTGACTTGGAATCTGGGTTCCGAAGACTCAGGAGAGCAGATGAGCGAAGTCCTCTGTTAAGGGAACACGTGTTAGTTGCTGCTGTTTTAAGAAGCAGCTGAGCGTAGGTACTGCTCAGGTCTCCCCTGATTGCTGGCTGGAGGGGGTTTGGGGGGACAGGGTGCATGCTGAGCCTGCGACCTCACACTCACACCTCCCCAGCCCCAGGGACCAGCTTCCTCCCGTAGTCAGGAGGCCTTCTTCCCTGGAGGGAATTTGGAACTCTTCTGGGCAGCCATAACTACAATTCCCATTGCTTGCTCTCATTTTTGTCATGCCGGTTCCCGTATGTATAAAATTCAGGGGCTGAGCAAAATGCAGGAGGCCCTGGGGCTCCCTGCTCCAGCCTCCACAGATGCGGGAGTGCTGGGCAGACCATGGGCTTGAGGTTCTAGTTCACATTTTTTTTCTAATAAATGTTAAAACAAAAACAAAACTATTAAAATGGAAAATTGTTTGTGTACCCCCTAGGCTCACCCAGCTTGCTTCAAACGTACCATCATATTTTGGGATGTGCCAGACCGGGAGGGTGTTTAGAACCATCAAACCCCCCTGTTTGAGAAATGACTAAGCTGAGGCCCAGGGCGGCGGAACGGGACTGTATGCAAAACAGGGCCCTGCCCAATCTTGGCCAGAGTGGAATCTTAGCGACCTGCTGATTTCCCACTGCGTCGGGCCTGGCCCACCTGAAACCTTCCATGCATTCTCCAGGATCCCAACTCTCATATCCCAGAGGCCTCTCTCCCTCTCTCCCCAAGCCTCCTGGGAGCTGTGCACCATCTGCTGACTTGGGTATCTCCTCCTTCATGCCTCCATACCATCTTCCTGTGATCCCCTCACATCCGGCCCCACCCACATTTACAGAAGACTCTCCGAGGGCCATCCTGGAGATGCAAAGGGCAATGCAACCCAGCCCCATCCTTGCAAGAGCAGTCCTCGGCCACTGGGGTGGCCCTCTGGTGTCACCTTCCCAGGGCCGGCCCAGAGTCTTAGGCAGGAACTCCCAGAATTGTAATTGTGGATGCGAAAGGGCTTGGTGTCTGCTCACGCTGAGAACCAGACTGCAAGGGCAGATGTCCTCTAGCTTTAGGGATTTCATTAGAGTCTCTAAAGCTGGGGCTCTGTCAGCTGGTACCAGAAATTGGGATCCATGGAATTCTGAGTGTTCTTTGAGATGTTTGATGAAAAGCAGGTCCGTGCTCAAGGAAATTTGAGCAACACTGCAGACTATTTTATCTACCATCTATCTATCTATCTATCTATCTATCTATCTATCTATCTATCTATCTATCATCTATCTATCTGTCTATCTATTTTAGAAAGAGAGAGAGAGAGATCGCGTGAGCGCATGCACAAGCGGGGATAGGGGCAGACAGAGGGGGAGACTATCCAAGCAGATTGGCGCTGAGCGCTGAGCGCGAAGCAGACCTGGTTCTCACAACCCATGAGATCATGACCTGAGCCAAAACCAAGAGTCAGACACTTAACCAACTGAGCCACCCGGGCGCCCCAACGCTGCAGACTGTCTCTGCCTTTTGGAGCATTACGGCCTTATTAGCCTACATAAGGCTCTAAGAAATCCCGCAGTAGACAAATTCATTTAGCCCAGCATTTCCCCGACTTATCTGATCACAGAATCCTTGCCTTGAAGAATGCAGCTGGAGACGGTAGAAGACGCTGGGTTCTATTAAGGTCCTTCCAGCTCAACAGCCCCCATATCTCTTCTCCTCCGGTGGTGAGCTCTCAGTCAAAATTTGGGACAGATTGAGTGATTTTTCAGCGAAGGGTAACAATTTCTGATAATTGCATGTTGGAGGCCTTCCTTCCCCCCTCTCCCGTAAGAAACTTAACCACAGGGGAAAAAAATAAGTTTCTGGCCTCAAATGGATAAAGAGTTGGAGCTGATGAATTCCAGAATTGAGTATTCTTTTCTCCTACAAGCATCTATGAAAGAGAGAAAGAGAGAGAGAGAGACCACAGAGGCTATGTAAATATAATTATTTCCAAGGAGAGTACCTTCAACATTTTCCATTAGGTAGCAGGGAGGTCACTGCGAGGCCAGCTGTCCAAATATGGCTGCTGATTCCCCTGAGTCAGCAAAGTCTATAAAAAAATGATCTTTGGGACAGAAATTTCTTACCACACATTCTAGTAAGTATCTCCAAATGTATGGGATATTAAATTTAGGGTTGTGGTTTTCAAACTTTTTTTTCAAAGCACGAAAAACCCTTTTTCAAAGGAAATCTCACTCAAAGCCCTTTACACAATCCCAGGCCAGCCCCTGAGGCATCTTTAGGAAACCCCTGGAATCTAGTCTGGAAAACTGTGGTCTCGAGCCACGCTGCTCAAAGCATGGTGTTCAGACTAGAAACTTCGGCATCACCCGGCCACTTGTGAGAAGTGCGGCATCCAGCCCCCTTCAGACCTGCAACTCCGAATCTCCATTTTCACACCACCTCCAGGGGATTCGTGTGCACGTTGAAATCTGGGGGGCAGATCTAAAGGGATTTATTCCCAAATATTGCTTCTCTCTTGGCCAGCCTAAATACCCGGATGAGCCTTCTCGACGATGAGTCTGCAATGAGCTGAGGCCAGCTACAGCTCCCAGCGGGGTGAGCCAGCATCGTTGGGTCATCTGCACTATTGAATCTGTGCCCCTCCCCACCATGGAAACATCGAGAGAAGTGAGGGCTGCTTAGAAAGAGACAGGAGAAGAAAGCAAAGCAGTGAAATGCAGAGACTGTGGACCAGAGTCCCTGGGTTTGAACCAACACTACCTTGCCTCGGGGGGTGGGGGGTGTGGGCAGGGGGGGGCTCTGGCTGGTGAATTAAGGTTCTGTGCCCCTTTGTCCCCAGCGTCAGACAGGGGCAAGGGATGATGATGGTGGTGAGGGTGATGACGGTATCCATTAAATGAGCTGATGGGCTGGAAGCCCCTAGAATGTCTAGGTGCTTGGTTGGGGTTTTCATTCCTGTGTTCGTAGCAGCTCGCCCCATGCAAGGGGCTTCACGTTAAGGAATGCACAAAGGAGCACCTGGGTCGATCAAGCAGATTAAATATGGGTCACACAAGAGTCACCATCAAGTTCTTTCCAATAATCCCACCACTTAAGTATTATTCAAAGACCGAATACCGCAATTTAAACTTTTTGATATATGGGTAACTTCTTTTTAGACGTAGATTCAGGAAAATCTATGTTTCTATCGGGGCCTCTCCATTTATAGCTCAGTGATTTTGGGCAAGATCCCATAGCATTATTCTCATTTTCTGCACCCTGGGTGAGGAAAGTAATCCCACCCCATCAGGCTCATGGGAATCCTGGAGGCTGGGGGTGAGAACTGACACACCAGGCTGTAAGTTTTGGGAGCTCCCAGCAGAGGCAAATGCAAGGGCCATCTGCCCCCATTCCTGGCCTCTACTAACTGCCACATAAAAACACACAGTGGGCCTTCTTCCCTTCCGGGGTGGGACTGGGGCAAGAAACAGAGCGCAAAATAGGAAAGCATTCAAAAGAGGGAAGAACGGGCGGAAGTGTTTTTCTGGCTAGTGCCCCACCCACGAACACTTTCTCTTTCTTCTATAGAACACCAGCGCAAGTCACCTGCACCCTGGCCCTGGCCCCTCACCTGAAGATAAAAGCGAGGCCCCCCGCTAGAGCTGAGGGCAGTTTGCTGAGGCCCCAGGGTAATGGTTGTCGTGCACCTGCTCCGTGAGCCCTGCTGAACCCGGGTGCGGGACTCACCCCAGGGGTCCCGTGGAGCTGGGTGCAGGGCAGCCGATCAGTGGGGTGATGCTGGCACCGGGAGGCCTTCCGGCATCGCCCTCGGAGCGTCCGCAGCCTCTCTGGTATTCTCGCACCATGAACCGCTTGATCTCAGTCCAGCGATTTGCTCTTATAAACAAGAGAGGGGGAAAAAAATAGAAGAGTCGTGAAAAACAGACACAGGGAATTAGGTCACACTAGAAATTCTAAGACATCAGCAAAGCTCTTGTTTTGCACAATTTTAATACAGTGACCTCTGACCGCAGCAAGGTCTGGGATGTGTAGGTAGAGAAAAAGAGTCAAGAAGGAATGGCAGGCGGGAAGGAGGTCAAGGTGACCCCTGGCTCCGGGAGACCTGCTGACCACTTTTTCTGATGTGTGGGGCATGCTGTGGGGCCTTCTGGAGCGGTGAGTGCACTTGACGTTCCTTTCGATCTGGGGGTTTGGGATCCTGACATAGAAACTAACGCAGGCTGAACTCTTCCTACAACTTAGCTTCGAGCTGCCCGCCCCCCTCTTTGTGAATGACCTTCATCGTCACCCTTCTCCTTCCTTGATTTCCATGGCGATGTGGTGTTTAGTGGCGGTGGAGCAGGCGCTGTGTGCCACCTGCAGACACACCCCTAGTGATGAAAGCTGGTCTTCCATTCTGCAACAAGCCACTTAGCAGACAATTTTCACTCTAAACCCATCTCTCTGTAGACAATCACCAACCACGGGGACACACGTTCACGCTGGCGCAGCAGAACCCATTTTAACTGAGTTAGTGAGAGCTGGACAGGAGGGCTGACGCAAGGCCCACGCCTGCGACTCGAACGGTGGGGAGACGAGCCGAGGGCAGCAGACGGCCTGTCTCCTGGGAGCGGGGGACTGCAAGCCCCGGGACGCTGCTACGGATCCGGAGTGAGAAGCAAGCTGCCTGTCGTCTGGCCGCCGGGGCTTGCCAGGGAAGGGGGCTCATAGGGTTTAAGCGAAAAGGGAACGAAAGAAAACAGCGTCTTGGTGTAGTGGAATGAGCAGTGGTCTTGAGATGGGCTTTGAAGCAAGTTATTTAACCTCTCTGTAACCTCGTGTATAAAACGGCTGTCATGATCTCAGTCTCTGAATGTCGTGATGAAGACAAAAGAAGAGGAGGCTTCAGAATCCGTAAAGGACCCTGCCGCACGATCTTATTCTGCAAAGGCTGCCGCTGCTGGGGCACCGGCTCGGGGTGGGGCACCGTGCCTGTGACGGCAGGGACGTCGTCTCCGTCCGCGTTTACAGCAAGCCCGAAAGCAAGGCAGTGGTCGTTAGCCCCGTGCTACAGAGGAGGAAAGCAGAAGCTAGTGAACCTGCCTGGGGTCGCCCGGCTGTGAGGTGATGGTGCTGAGCTCTGAACACGGGGGTGCCTGACTGCGTCCTTCCCCGTGGGGAAGGGTTTGTGTCTCTGTGCTTTCTTAGTGATGCACCATGGGACATGCCCACGCACCATAGAAAGAGTGGTCCACACCCTTGACCTTGATGCAGCCCTCTCCTCTGAAGAGCTACACGCCCCATGTCCGCCCCCTCCCTCCCTCCAGTGCCCACCACCTGGCAATGGCAAGGGGCTCTTGTCCAGCCCTTGTGGTCCTTCCTTGTCCAGCCCTGAACCAGGGCGGCTCTGAGCTTGATATGCAAAAGTCCTTCTTCCTTCCAGAATCATGCTCCCAGCTTGGTTAGGCTTCAGGTGGGACCCGAGAGCTCAGATAGCAGACAGGAAGTCTCATCCAGTCCCTGGCACCCAGCTAGCTCCTCTCTATTCCAGGCCTGGAACAACTCTTTGTCCCAGTGACTTCAGCCATTCCTGAAGTCCCCTCTGAAATCTACTTCTTCCAAAGGGACTTAGCAGGAAGAGACTCTCATCCCTATTTCCGTGCAAGGACGTTGGGAAGCTCCCTCCGTCCTTTTCTCTCAGGGAAACATCCCTGTCCCCTTGTCTGTGGGGCTTATGGGGCCAAGTTCTCAAAGAGCAGAACTAGTGATTAACGCAAAGGCCACTTTCAAGTTTCCTGCAGGTAGAGCCCCTCCCCCTGCCCTGTCTGCCCCCAATCTACTCTCCATCCTTACCACCTGCCTGCCTGAACGACATCACCAACTTCTCTAAGCCTCAACCTCCTCATCTATAGAATGAGGATAGTCACATACGGTGGGCAGGTGGGAGGACCGGGGAGACTGTAGGCAAAGTGCCCGCCACAGAGCCTGGCTCTACGTGCTAAATAATCAGGAGATTCTGTCACCGTCGGGTTCATTACCGGAGTATTCATTATTACGTCACCAGTGATGAAGACTCATTTTTCTGTAATGGTCCACCTTCCATTGCTGATTCTTCATCCGCATTTACAGACCCCAAATTCCTGGAAAGTCTGGACATTCTAGAATCTGAACTGGAAATGGATCAGCCATTCCTCTCCCAGAGCCAATGAGCAAGGAAGAACAAAGCCGCCAGCTGGTCCCCATGCTCACGGCTGCATGGGCTCTGTGACGCCGGATTGATGGGAGGGGGAAGGTGCTGGGCAGGAGGAGGACAGAGAGAGAGAATGAGAGACAGACAGACAGAAAGGTTCACCCACAAACAAGTGAATGAGCGGGACTCAAATCCAATGGGACTCCAAAGCCCAAGCCCCTCCCCGCCCCTCTGGCCTGTGCAGCCTGCCGGCCTAATGAGTGGTCTCAGGTCCACGTCAGCTCAGGGCTGAGGTGTGGGCAGGTATGGCCCGGAGGCTGCTCAGAGCTGCGGTGGAGCAGTGGCTTTTTCCTTCTCCTCTCTCTCCCTGTCCTCATCGGCCTCTGGCCCCCTCCCCTTTCTCTCCCCCACTTTCTTCTTCACCACTTTGTGGAAGTACAATTATATAATTAACACACGATAAACTGCACACATTTAAAGTGTTCAATTTGGTAAGTCCTGACCTTTATAGCACCCAAGGCCCCCTCTTGCCCTGTCCAGGTGGCGGGCTTGGTGCCAGCCTGGCGCCTGTCCTCACGGAGCCTGTCCTCATGGAGCCTTTCCTCATGGAGTCTGCCCCTCATGGAGTCTGTCCCTCATGGAGCCTGTCCCCATGGAGACTGTCCCTCATGGAGTCTGTCCCTCATGGTGCCTTTCCTCATGGAGGCTTTCCTCATGGCGTCAGCCCCTCATGGAGCCTGTCCTTCATGGAGTCTGCCTCTCATGGAGCCTTTCCTCATGGAGCCTTTCCTCATGGCGTCTGCCCCTCATGGAGCCTGTCCTTCATGGAGTCTGCCTCTCATGGAGCCTGTCCCTCATGGAGCCTTTCCTCATGGAGCCTGTCCTCATGGAGTCTTTCCTCATGGTGTCTGCCCCTCATGGAGCCTGTCCCTCATGGAGCCTACCCCTCATGGAGCCTGTCCTCATGGAGTCTGCCCCTCATGGGGCCTGAGGTCCTGGGGGGGGGGCGGGGATCACGAAGGGCCAGGGCCTGGCCACGACTCTTTGGGACCAGACTTGGGGAATGCTCCAGAAGCAACCATATATTTGCCCTATACTCATTTTCTAAGGTTTCTGAGAGAAACCACTCTCAAACTGGAAGCCAAAAGTCAGGGGTCAAGAAGAGAAGAAAGCAGAAACCAAGAGAAGGCCAACAAGAAAGAAAGCAAGCGGACATAATGTGGATTCAATTAAACTCGGGCTTTAGTTTTGGTCAAATTGTAAGTTAATTCCTGCCTCTTAGACTATTTAATTAAAGGCAAACCCCACAGGCCGCCTGTTGTTTTAACCGTTTTTCTTCTCTGGTGGAGACACTGGGACCCTGCAGAGGGACTGTGGAGTAATAACCAGTGATTGGATTCTCCTGGGGGAAATGAGGGAGAAAATAAATGATAAACATCTTGTCTTCAGAACATCATAAATTTTTCAATACCAGTCCCAAAAAGCATTAGATTTTCATCCTTAATTTGAACGCAGGCTACTTGGTAACAGCACACGCTAGTTTACATTCCCCACATGTGTGTTTTATTTTCTTTATGGGGTCAAGAAGGAAAAAGGAAGACAGACCTATCCCTCATTCTGTTTGTGTCTGCACAGTGTTACTGCCGAGTTGTGCTTTGATTCAGTCACGATCTCTCCTCTTCGCTCCTCACCAGCGAGGGGCACGTACCTGGTGCTTCACGCTCGCCCGCGTGACGTCACAGTGACTGTCTGCGGCTCTCTTCTGTTCATCGTCCCCTAGCAGCTTGAGGCCTGGAAGGCAGGTCACCAACCCAGGATGTCCAGGAACAGGCTCGGGGGCTGATGCCGTCCCGTCCGGCCTCCCAGGGACCCAGGGACCAGGACAAGCGGCCACGATATTGGTGTTTGTGTTACTTCGCCTCGGGTTGTCAGTATTATCAGGTTAGAAATGAGCAGCTACTGAAAACCCCAAGTGATGTAAGCTCAGATCCCAAATGACAGGGACTGATAGTGTGTTCTGGTTGGGCAAAGGCAGTGCTCCTGTTCGGCTTCCGTGGCAAGCTGAGAGGCCGGACAATCGGGCCCTCTGTCCTGGCCTCTCTGGAGGGACCCATGCCAGCCCCTCGACTCGGGCTCCAGGGCTCCCCCTCCACCAGAGCCTTTGCCCACTTTGCTCCTGCGTGGGTCATTCTTTGTGCCACGTCCCTGCACCACGATGTACTATCTTAATAATTTTTGCCGTATCCACAAACCACCTGTAGTCTGCTATTTGCTCCGTCTTGTTTCCT
This sequence comes from Ursus maritimus, assembly GCF_017311325.1. Classification (NCBI taxonomy): domain Eukaryota; kingdom Metazoa; phylum Chordata; class Mammalia; order Carnivora; family Ursidae; genus Ursus; species Ursus maritimus. Next base: position 6,198,564 of record NW_024425675.1, read on the forward strand.
TAAATGGACTCAGTTTCACTTCAGTTAATTCGTTTATAAGGAAATTTCTTAGTATAATACTGAATGGGAAAAATAGTACCATTCATGAGACACAGAAGATACCGTACTAGGGGCGCCTGGGTGGCTCTGCGGGTTAAGTGTCCGACTCTTGATTTGGGCTCAGGTCATGATCTCAGGGCTGTGAGATTGAACCCCATGTGGGGCTCCATGCTGGGCGTGGCGCCTGCTTCAAAGTCTCCCTCCCTCTGGCCCTCTCCCTCCCCAGTCACGAGTTCCCTCTCTCAAAAAAAAGAAGAGGAGGAAGAAGAAGAAAGCCATACTAAATGCAATGAAAACAAAACAGGATCATGCAAAGTGAGCTGCTGTCTGTGGACGTCTATAAGCCTGGGGCCTGCTCTCCATTTCAACGGAAAGATCAGCCAGCATGGAGGGGCACTGGGGACCCACGGGTGTGAGACAGAGGTGCTCCCTGACATCACCAAGTGGAAGGGCACGGAAGAACAAAGGAACTCTTTCTTACCAGACACTCAGCGCTACTGGCGGGCGGCTGGTCTCTCTCGACTCTTAGTGCTGGGCCACTCTCCGTGGGTCATTATCCTGGCCCTTCCTGTCCTCCTCAGATCACCAAAGTGTGGCCTCAGTCCCTTCCCACCATCAGGACCTCCTTGCCATCCAGTTCTGTGGCCTCATCACAGTCCTCATCACGCTTCTATCTCCTCACAGCATTCAACCCCTCTTTCCCATAGAAGCCCCTTTTCTTGGTTCTGGCATTGCTTGCCTGCCTTCCAGACTGTTCTTCCCATTCACACACACTTGGAATTCCTCCCTCTCCCCTTTGTCTGTTTGCTGGTGCAGCAAAGGGTTCAGAGCCAATTAGACACCCCTAGTCGCAAGGACCGAGAGACTCCCTGACCTCTGTCCTCGGATGTCGCCTCTAGGACTGTGCTCCAGGTAGACAGGCTGGATCAGAGACAATAGAAGTTGTATCACTTTGTTGGGATCTGCTCCCTGGTGTGAGTTGGTGGCACTTCTGCTCACACAAGTAGGAAAGCCCGAACCCACATCTTGCGCCTTTCAGGGTGGGAGATCCGCAGAAGTAAAACTCCCCAAGGTCCCCTGTGCAGGGACACTGGAGTGGTTGTCAGACCTCAGACAAACGGTCCCACAGCGCTGTGCCCTGACCGCCCTCGCAGCTGCCGCACGAGGGAGCCTCACCCTGCCTGGTGGGACGACAGTGGGCCACAGCTCAGGGCTCAGACCCAGGCCACGTGACTCCAAAGGCTTGGCTCTCTCCCGGTGGTGCGGGCAGATGAACTCAACACAAAGTTCCCGTTTTCACACCTGTCGAAATGTCAGCACTCTGAGATTAGCTTACGATGCTAAGGATTAGTTTAACTCTATTTTTCCTTGTCCAACAGTTTCTTTGGCGAGGTTCTCCTTGGCCCATGGATCTCAGGCTTCCCTCGGAAAAGAGAAGAACAAAGGCCAGGCCTGGAGACATGACTCTTCTCTTTGAAATCGAGACTTGGAAAAACACAAACAAACAAAAAACAATGCCTCGTCCCGTCAGCGTGGGCTAACCACACGCCCAGAGCCCGTGTGGGGGTCAGATGGCTCCTGGGAATGCCGGTGTCGGGAAATCTAGCAGCAACCTACAGGGCCCCCGCAGGCCCGACCTTTGTGGCCACCCTTCCCCTCCCTGCGCTCACCTCCACCTCTGCCAGTGCGGCCTCGGATTAGCCTGGGGAGACCCCGGGGGGACCCAGCGCCGCCTCCGGGACTCTCGGGCACACAACGAAGGGAGGGAAAACACGCCGTGGAACTTGGAAGAAGCAGCCCTTTGACACAAAACACAGTAACGGTTACTTGGACCTGTTTCAATCTATCATGTCACCTCTGCTCTTGGAGATGGTACAAAGCTGCTGTGGACCGGTTCCAGAGTCTAGTTTTACTAGTTCGGTGCTCAGAAGTGCAACTGTGTGTTGGCTCAGCTAATGCTCGAATCTTTGGAGGAGTTTAAGGGAAAAAAGATTAAAGTGACTATAAAACCACAAACTGTGTTCGAAATGTATTACGGACTTTAATTTGTGGGTTGTTCTTTTTCTTTTTTTCTTTTTCTGCTTCATACAGCTTTAGGCAGTGGTTTCCAGAAGAGTCTCTTGTTTGTGTTTAAAGCTGCTTTGTAGAAATACTCCATTTTCCAAGGTTCTGTGGATCATAAAACAATTAGTGTTGGTCCTGCCTGGGCCCTGGCCGCTGGTTCCCTGGGTGATCCGGGCAGGGCCTGAGGCTGGACTGGGGGACGCCAGACTCTGGCCTGGGTGGGGACAGGGCTGTCAGTGTCAGCCCAGAGGCTGGAAACCTATAGAACCCCTGATCCCCACTCATCCCTCACCTGCCTCCCTAACTTCCGGTTAAAGAATCTGCGTCCTAGGGGCCTATCAAGCACCTTATTTCATCCCAAAGAGCTGGCATTTCACTGTGGCCTTCAGACACAAACCTCATCAGCTACCCGCCCCTTCTGCGTCTCCAGGAGGTCTGAGCGCTCACCAGAGTACTGCGAGGCTAGACAAGGCAGGAGGTCTCCGTCGTCTGTTGTTGGTGACCACACCTCATGCTTCTCGACTTCTCGTTCTCTGTGTTGTGTGGGTGGCGGGACCACTGTTAGCCATCCTCCCGGGAGTACGGCGTGCTCTATGCGCAGAGGGTGAGCCCTACGAAGCCAGATGCCATGCTGTAGAGCTCCTCTCTTTGTGGAGCTATGTGGGCCCTAACAGTACATAATCTGGATTGAATTAAAAGTCCCGGACTCAGTGTGCTGGCCTCAGACATCTTTGCCTGGAGGAGGAATGTAAGAAGAGCAGCCAAGTGCCCTCAATAAGGTGCTTGTCACAAACTTGCCATTTTAGTCTTAATTAGGAAATCGTATTCTCAGGGGCAACACAAATCCTTTCAAGCCCACATTATGTGGTCCAGGTTCTGTCATCTGCCAGTCCTCACACTTGGGTAAGGGGATCTTCAGCACCCATTTCCAACCACATGTGGACCCCAGAGGTATAAGGTCCTCATGACCCTTCAAGTTCAGGTCAACTTCCAACCTCCACTTGGCTTGGAATTCAAACCAACTTCCGCCCTGAGCAGGAAGATCAGAAAACCCTCCATGCAGAGAGAGTCCAAGAGTTCACTGAGTTGGGAAACTTCTACTAGACAAAATGCAATATGTTCAAAGGCTCAGCACTGGGCTGGGAGTCAGCCTGCCTCCCACCTGTTCGCTAGGGCTGTTCTAAGCAAGTCAAGCAGCTAAAGTAACAGCAATGGGTTGTCTCACAGATCTGGATGCTACGGTCCAATATGGCGGTGTGGGCAGGATTGGTTCCTTCCACGGGCTGTGAGACAGAGTCTGTCTCAGGCCTCTCCCCCAGCTTTGGGTGGTTTGCTGGCAATCTTGGGCCAATACTCGGCTAGAATCCTCGGCTTCTGGAAGCATCATCCCAATCTCTGCCTTTCACACTTACGTGGTGTTCTCTCTGTGTGCGTGTCTGTGTTCAAATCCCCCTCCCCTTTCTTTTAAGATTTTATTTTTAAGTAATCTCTATATCCAATGTGGGGCTCAAACTCACAACCCAGAGATCAAGAGTCACACGCTCCACTGACTGAGCCAGCCAGGTGCCCCCACATTTCCCCTTTTAATAAGAACACCAGCCATATTGAATTAGGGCCCAATTTAAAAACCTCATCTTCACTTAACCAATTATATCTACAATGACCTCATTTTCAAATAAAGCCATGTTCTGTGGAACCAAGGGTTAGGAATTCAATATATGAATTTGGGGGGGTTGAGGGGACACAATTCAACCATGACATCACCCTACCTTTTGGACTTTAGGTGAGTGGGTGAATACTTCTGAACCTTATTTTCTCCATCTGTGACATTACTAATCTATAAGATTCTTTTCAGATTTAAGCTCAGTGATTCTAAGCATCTATCAAGTGTGATGGCCTATTTCATTTCCTTTGTTAACAGTTTTCAAGTAATTCTTTTCATTGAATGTCATTTTGTAAGCACTTTATGTAGGCTTTAAGAAATGTGTTACTTTCTGCCTTTGGCCATAGTTACCTGCATGATATTAAATATTTTATTTTAAATGATATTAAATATTTTTAATGATCCATATGTCAGGGTCCTAACCAATCAAATGGCCACAAGGCATAATATCTACACATACTGGAGTGTACTGGTGGGTACTGGTGGGTACTGGCTGAATCCTATCCCTGGGCCTTTCTGTAAGTGCCTTTGCTTCCTATTAGATTTAATATTCTTCTTCCAGGGGCGCCTGGGTGGCACAGCGGTTAAGCGTCTGCCTTCGTCTCAGGGCGTGATCCCGGTGTTATGGGATCGAGCCCCATATCAGGCTCCTCTGCTATGAGCCTGCTTCTTCCTCTCCCACTCCCCCTGCTTGTGTTCCCTCTCTCGCTGGCTGACTCTCTCTCTGTCAAATAAATAAATAAAATCTTTAAAAAAATATTCTTCTTCCAATTATTTTTTCTGAATTTAAAATAAACTTGTAATCATTATTGAAAATCTTAAGGAATAAAATTTTTAAAGTCTACAGTAACTCTTCTTAGTGATACACTCTAGTATTGAAGCAGGTTTTTGTGTGTATTCTCCTTTTTTCCTATTTTATCCTAGATAAATCCTGTACATTAAATACTTTTTGAAAACATGATTTTTATTTTTGCAAAATATTCCATTCTATGGATGTGCTGTTTCCATTTTTTAATGTTATAAATCACCCTGTCTCTAACATAATGATGGTAAGTTATAATAATATGTAATCTTTGTGCATGTCCTAATTGCTTCCTTAGGTGAAACTCCCTAGTGTGGAATTCCTTAGTGTGGAATTACTGAACCAAATCTGATACATATTTTATTTTTTTTAAAGATTTTATTTATTTATTCGACAGAGGTAGAGACAGCCAGCAAGAGAGGGAACACAAGCAGGGGGAGTGGGAGAGGAAGAAGCAGGCTCCCAGCAGAGGAGCCTGATGTGGGGCTCGATCCCAGAACGCCGGGATCACACCCTGAGATGAAGGCAGACGCTTAACCGCTGTGCCACCCAGGTGCCCCATGATACATATTTTAATGTGTTCTGTTAAACCGCCCTCCGGAACAGTGGTGACTGGATACTCTCAGCAACAGCATCTGACATTACCTTCCTTTTCTATAGGGATGCTCATTCTTTTCTTATTGATCTGTAAGAGCTCTTGTTATACTTAAGATATTAGATCTCTTTCTACCACACGTATTGAGAGTATGGACTTGAAACTTCTTAATGTCAAGGTCTCTGCCTTATTAAATGTGAGTCTCTCATAATATTGAGTTCTGTGACTTGTGCACGGCATCACCCGATCAATATTGAAAGGACATAAAGGAATGATATCTGCCATTATGAAGCATCTATTATAGGCAAAGGAATATAAACAAATACAAAACCCAAAATGAAGTGAATGCTATAATGGAGGTACCAGATAACTACTGGGGGATCAAAGAGGAACGTGTGATTGATTCCAATCAGGAGAACTGGGAGGCCCAATTTTATTTAGATCTTGAGTGTGATTTCGTAGCCAGAGAAGACATTCTAGGCTGAAGGATCAGCATATATACAGTACATGGCATCAAAATGGCTGGCATGTTGGAGAAAGAGAGGCGTTTACTGCTGCCCAATGCTAAGAGGGCCCTGGAGGCTATAAGGATTGGAAATAGGATGGACAATAGGGCCAAATGGAAAACTTGTCACTTTGACTTGTGTTTTAGGGAAGATGGTGCCAGTAACTGTGTGAGTGAGAGATGGGAGAAGAGAGAGACTGCTAACTTCCTTTATTTATTTATTTTTAAGATTTTACTTATTTATCTGAGAGAGAGTGAGCATGAGAGGGGAAAGGGCCAGAGGGAGAGGAAGAAGCAGGCTCCCCACACAGGGCTCAAACCCAGGACCCTGAGATCATGACTTGAGCTGAAGACAGACGCTTAACCCACTGAACCACCCAGGTGCCCCTGCTAACTTGTTTTAAAAGAAGTTTTGTGGTACTCTAGCCAAGATGGTAACATAGTAGACTCCTGAATTCCCCTCCTCCCATGGATGCCTCAAATTTACAGCTACACACAGAGCAATTCCCTCTGAGAGAGATCCAGAAACTAGTTGAGTGTCTCCTACATACTGGGAAATTGAGAAAATATCCACATTAAAATGAGAAGAAAGCAAGGTTTTCCTTGGATGGGGTCTGACTGCATACTTTATAAGCTGCTGCCTGAGGGCCCCAAGTAGCCTGCATCTGGGTGATTACTGTGATCATCCCTGGAGCCTGATAGACCAGTAAGCACTTCCCAGGCCTTATTTTTCTACCACACTTCAACAATAAAACCAAGTCACCAGTATCTCCCTGGAAAGATCTTGTTCATACATATAGCACCCCAACTTTTATGGCTACTATCTAAAGGATGGGTCTCCAAATCACCCAGTTTGGTAGTCAATGAGACTTACATTCACGAGTCCCACAGGGTTATAGAAAACAAAGAAGCAGTTTTTTTTAAAGGATTTTATTTATTTATTTGTCGGAGAGAGAACACAAGCAGGGGGACCAGCAGGCAGAGGGAGAAGCAGGCTCCCTGCTGAACAAGGAGCCTGATGAGAGACTTGATCCCAACATGCTGGGATCATGACCTGAGCTGAAGGCAGATGCTTAACTGACTGAGCCACTGAGGTATCCCCAAAGAAGCAGTTTTTAAATGGACACAGGAATACCTCCTCTGGCTATACACCCAGGCTCAGCACAGAGGGTGCAGGCAAAAAATGTCCATCTTGCAGTTTCTCCCTGAAATGGGTTTGAATTCATACTTTTTCAACTATTAGCTGAGAGTCCAGTCTCTAATCATCTTCCCTCTAGGTTGGATGACTGTGATCCTCCCCTTTGGGGTCACTGACAAGTCTTGGTACACTCTCAACTACTAGAAGCAACTAGGAACAAAGTAAGCAGCCTGAACAATCACAAAGATTTGATAGGCAATCAGGAGCTCAAGCCAAGTGGACTGATGAGATTCTTCTCCTATGTGAGACCCGTCTGTCAAGACTGGGATAGATGACTGTTTTATCTACTGCACTGAAACAAACACAGAGAGTCAAGGGAAAAGAAGAAATGGGGGAATATGTTTCAAAAAAATGACATGATAAATGTTCAGAAACTGATCTTAATGAAATGAAGATAAATGATTAACCTCAAAGATAAGGCAGTGAACTCATCCAATCAGAGGAGCAAAAGAAGCAAGAATGAAAAGAATAAAGATACCTTAAGGACTTATGTAGCATTGTGAAACAGACAAATACATGCATTATAGAGGGAGGAAAAAAGAGATAGAAAGGAGCAAACAGCTTATTTAAAGAAGTAATGGCTGAGGCACCTGGCCGGCTCAGTTGTTTGATTTCAGCTCTGGTCCTGATCTCATGGTTGTGAGATGGAGCCCTGTGTTGGGCTCCAAGCTCGGCATAGTGTCTGCTTGAGATTCTCTATTTCCCTCTTTCTCTGCCCCTCCCCCTACTCTCTCTCTCTTTCTCTCTCTCTCTCTCTCAAAATGAATAAATAAAATCTTAAAAAAAAAAAAAAGAAAGAAGGGTTGAAAACTTCCGTAGTTTGGGGGAAGAAACAAACATCCAAATCCAGGAAGCCTAGAGAGTTCCAAATAAGAGGAATTCAAAGACAGCCATACCAAAACACATTATAATTAAATTGTCACAAGTTAAAGAATCTTAAAAGCAGCAAAAGAAAAGCAATTTGTTACATACAAGGGAAACCCCCTAAAGAATATCAGTGGAGTTTTCAGCAGAAATCTTCAGGCCAGAGGGAGTGGGATAATATAGTCAAAGTTTAAAAAAAAAAAAAAAAAAAAAAAAACTGCCAGCCAAGAGTCCTTTACCTAGCAAAGTTGTTCTTGAGAGCTGAAGGAGAGATAAAGAACTTCCCAAACAAAAGCTGAAGGAGTTCGTCACCACTAGATTGGCCTAATAAGAATGCTAAAGGGAGTTCTTCAGTATGAATTAAAAACACTTATTGGTAACATAAAAATATATGAAAGTATAAAACTGGTAAAGGTAAATATATAGTTAAATTCAGAATACTCTAATACTGTAATGGAGATGGGTAAATCACTTATAACTCTAGTATAAAGGTTAAAAGACAAAAGAATTAAAAGTAACTCTAGCTACAATATACAATATAAAGATGTAAATTGGGACACCAAAAATGCAAAACTTGGGTGGCAAGTATGTAAAAATGTAGAGCTTTATATGTATTTGAAGTTAACTTGTTATCAACTTAAAATAGACTGTTACAAATATACGATGTTACTTGTAAGTCTCATGGTAAGAACAAAGCAAAAAACTATAGAAAAGATAAAGAGATGAGAATCAAAGCATACACTAGAGAAAATCAACAAATTACAAAGGAAGAGAGAAAGAGAAGAAAGGAACAAGAGAATTACAAAACAGCCAAAAACCAATAGTAATAGCAATTGCTAGTCCATACTTATCAATAATTACTTTAAGTGTAAATGAACTAAATTTTCCAAACAAAAAACATATAGTATCTGAATAGATAAAAGAAAAACAAGACCCAATTATATGCTGCCTATAAGAGATTCACTTCAGCTTTAAAGAAAATATAGGCTCAAAATAATAGATGGGAAAAAAATATTCCATGCAAAAGAAACAAAAGAAAGCAGGGGTAGCTATATATTTATATCAGACAAAATAGACCATAAACTAAAAACTGTAACAGGAGGCAAAGAAGGGGCTCCTGGGTGGCTCAGATGGTTGGGTATCTGCCTTTGACTTGGGTCATGATCTCCAGGTCCTGGGATCAAGCCCCATGTCAGGCTCCTGGCTTGGTGGGGAGTCTGCTTCTCCCTCTCCCTCTGCCTCTCCCCTGCTTGTGCTCTCTCTTTCTGTCTTAAATGAATAAAAAAATTTTTAAAAAAGAGGCAAAGAAAATCATTAAATAATGATAAAGGGGTCAATTCATTTGGTGGTTATAGCAATTGCACAATTTACGCACCCAACATCAGAGCACCCACATATAGAAAGCAAATATTAACAGAGCTGAAGGGAGAAACAGACAGCAATACACTAATAGTAGAGGACTAATACCCTGCTTTCAACAATGGATAGATGATCCAGACAAAAAATCAATAAAGAAACATCGGACTTAAACTACATGTTATGCCAGAAGTACCTAACAGACCTATCGGACATTCCATCCAACAGCAGCACAATACACATTCTTTTCAAGTGCACATGGAACATTCTCCAAGATAGATCAGATGTTAGGCCACAAAACAAGTCTTATTAAATTTAAGAAGATTGAAATCCCATCAATATCCTTTCTGAGCACAACGGTATGATACCAGAGACCAATTAAAAGAGAAAACTGGAAAATTCACAAAAATGTGGAGATTAAACAACATGTTCCCAAATAACCACTGTAGGAAAGAAGAAATCAAAAATAAAATTTAAAAAAATCTTGAGGCAAATAAAAATGGAAATACAAGATATCAAAACTTAAGGTATGCAGCAAAAACAAGCCTAAGAGGGAAGTTTATAATAATAAACATATTAAGAAAAAAGAGATATCTTAAATAAACAACCTAACTTTACATAACAAAGGACTAGAAAAACAAGAACAAACTAAGACCAAATTAGTAGGAGGAAGGAAATAACAAATATCAGATTGGAGATAAATGAAATAGAGATTAGAAAGACAATAGAAGATATCAATGAAACTAAGAGCTGATGTTTTGAAAAGATAAACAACATTCACAAGCCTTTAGCTAGACTAAGAAAAAAAGAGAGAAGACTCAAATCAAATCAGAAATGAAAGAGAAGACATTACAAATGATAACACAGAAATACTAAGTACAAAAGAAATTACAAGGAACAATCACATGCCAACAAATTAGATAACTTAGAAGAAATAGATAAATTCTTAGAAACAACTTACCAAGACTGAATCATGAAGACTGAATATAATATCTGAATAGACCAAATTGCTGAGGAGACTGAATAAGTAATCAAAACCTGCCGACAATGTCCAGGACCAGATGACTTCACTAGTGAATTCTACCAAACTTGTAAAAAAGAATTATTAGCAATCCTTTTCAAATGCTTCCAAAAAATTGAAGAGGAGGAAACACTTCCAAACTAAAATTTAACGAGGCCAGCATTACCCTGATGCCCAAACCAAACAAGGACAATACAAGAGAAGAAAACTATAGGCCAATACTTCTGATGAACATAGACGTAAAAATCCTCAAAAAAATATTAGCAAAGCAAATTCAATAGTACATTAAAAGGATAAAACATCATGATCAAGTGGGATTTATTTTAGGGATGCAAGGATGATTCAGCATCCACAGATCATGAATTTGATGCACCACATTAATAAAGAAAAGGATAAAAATCATATGATTACACCAACAGGTGCAGAAAAAGCTTTGGACAGAACTCAACACCCTTTCATAATAAAAGCTCTCAGTAAATTGAGTATAGAAGCAACATACCTCAACATTACAAGCCCACACTAACATCATACTCATGGGTGAAAAGCTGAAAGCTTTTCTTCTAAGGTCAGGAACAAGACAAGGATGCTGAATTCTTGCCACTTTTATTCAGCATAGTATGAAAGTCCTAGCCAGAGCAATAAGGCAAGAAAAAGAAATAAAAGTCATCTAAATTATAAAAGAATAAATAAAATTGTCTCCATTTGCAGAGGACATGATATAACATATAGAAAACCCTAAAGACTCCACCAAAAAAACCCCTATTAGAACTAATAAACAAATTCAGTAAAGTTACAGAATAAAAAATCAATATAGTAAAATCAGTTGCATTTCTATATCTATCTGATACATACTATCAGATGGAAATTAAGAAAACAATCCCATTTATAATTGCATCAAAAGAATAAAATCCTTAGGAATAAATTTAACCAAAGAGGTGAAATATCTGTCCAACGAAAATCACAGAACATTGATCAAAGAAATTGAAGAAGACACAAATAAATAAAAAGATAATCTGTGTTCACTAATTGGAAGAATTAATATTGTTAAAATAGTCACACTACACAATATAATCTACAAATTCTATACTACCCTATCAAAATTCCAGTGGCATTTTTCATAGAAATAGGAGAAACAATCCTAAAATTCCTGTGAAACTACAAAAGACCTCAAATAGCCAAAGAAATCTTGAAAAGGAAGAACAATGTGGGAGGCATCATGCTTCCTGATTTCAAACTATATTACAAATTTACAGTGATCAAAACAGTATGGTATCAGCGTAAAAATAGACAATACATCAGTAGAACAGAATAGAAAGCCCAGAAATACAGCCATGCAGGGGCGCCTGGGTGGCACAGCGGTTAAGCGTCTGCCTTCGGCTCAGGTCGTGATCCCGGCGTTATGGGATCGAGCCCCACATCAGGCTCCTCCGCTAGGAGCTTCTTCCTCTCCCACTCCCCCTGCTTGTGTTCCCTCTCTCGCTGGCTGTCTCTATCTCTGTCGAATAAATAAATAAAATCTTTAAAAAAAAAAAGAAATACACCCATGCATATATGATCAATTAATTTTCAACAACAGAGCCAAGAATATACAACGAGAAAAAGAGTGTCTCTTATATAATGGTGTTAGGAAAACTGGATATCCATAAGCATAAGCATGAAACTGGACACCTATCTTAACCATATACAAAAATCAACTCAAAATGGATCAATGATTTGAATGTAAGACTTGAAACTATAAAACTCCTAGAAGAAAACAGGGTTTAAGTTCCTTAACATTGGTCTTGGCAATGATTTTTTGAATTTGACACCAAAAGCAAAGGCAACAAGAGCAAAAATAAACAAGTGTGACTATATTAAACTAAAATCCTTCTGCATAGCTAAGGAGATCATCAATAATAGGAAAAGGCGACCTACAGAATGGGGGGAAATATTTGAAAGCCATATATTTGATAAAGGTTAAATATCCAAAATATACAATGAACTCATGCAGCTCAATAGCAACCCCCCCAAAATAATCCAATGTAAAAATAGGCAGAGGAGCTGAATAGACATTTTTCCAGAGAAGACATACAAATGGCCACCAGGTGCATGAAAAGGTGCTCAACATCATTCATCATCAGGAAAATGCAAACTGAAACTATAATGAGATATCACCTCACAGCTGCTAGGATGGCTGTTATCAAAAAGAAGATGACAAATGCTACTAAGGATATGGAGCAAAGGGAGCCGGGTACACTCTCGGTGGTACAGCCTCTACGGAAAACAGTAGGGAGGTTCCTGAAGATATTAAAAATAGAACTACCATATGATTCAGCGATCTACATTTTGGGTATGTATATCCAGAGGAAAGAAATCATCTTAAAGAGCTATCGTCACTTTCATGTTCATTGAAGTATTATATTCACAATAGCCAATGTATGGAAACAACCTAAGTGTTCGTTGGTGGATGAATAGAGAAAGAAAATATTATATATATAATAGAATGTCATTGTGCCTTGAGAAAGAAAGAAATCCTGCCATTTGTGATAACACAGAAGAACCTGGAGGGCATCGTGTTAAGTGAAATAGGCCAGGTAGAGAAAGACAGAAAGAAATACTATGTGGTATCACCTAGATGTGGAATCTTAAAAAAAAACCCATTAAACTCATAGAAACAGAGAATAGCCTGGTGATTGCCAGGGAGGGGGAATAGGGAGACGTTGCTTAAAGGGTATAAATTTTCAGTTACAAGAGCAGTACGGTCTGAGGCTCTAATGTGTAACATGGTGATGACAGCTGATAATGCTGTATGATCTAATTGAAATTTGCTAAGAAAGTAGAACGGAAGTGTTTCTACCAAAACCAAAACATCCGTGAGGTGTGGATGTGTTCATTAACTGGGTAGGGGAGTCCTCTCATAACGTATACACACGTATATCAAATCACCACGTTGTGTACTTAGATAAACTATATTTTTATCTGTCAATTATACCTCAAGAGAGCTGAAAAATCCTAAAGAAGCTTTGTGACTTGCAGAGCTTGCCCCAGTTCCCTATGTGAGTTCCAACTTCACAAGCCCTGCGCTTCTGGACGGGAGAACGCGGTGGGTCTAGCCTTATGGCTCCTCAGCTCGAACCCCAAGATGGATTCCCTGTGCAAGGAGCTAACAAGACCTCGGTGGATTTGCAGTCCGATCTCCAAAGCTCATCTCAAACATCGTCTCCTTTCTTTTCTTTTTTTTTATTATAATAATATTTTTTATTATATTATGTTAGTGGTTTCATTGAGATTGAAATCACCATACAATTCTCCTGGCTCAAGTGTGTAATTCAGTCACACAATTCAGAGTTGTGCAACTGTCATCACAATCAATTTTAGAACACTTTCATTAAGGCCCAGGAGGAATCCGGCCCTTAGCCATCAGCCCTCTCCAGTCTCCCCATGTCTCCTGGTCCCAGGCAACCACCATTCTCATTTCTGTCTCAAAGGATTTGCCAATTGTAGACTTTTTGTATAAACGGATCACACAACATGTGGTCTTTTGTGACTGGGTTCATGCACTTAGCATACTGTCTTCAAGGCTCATCCCTATTGTAGCAAGTGCCAATACTTCGTTCCTCTTTATGGCTGAGTGATATTCTGCTGTGTGGCTATGCCGCATTTTGTTTCCCCATTCATCAGTTGACGGACGTGTGGGCTGTTCGCACCTTGGGGCTAGTATGAATAATGCTGCTGTAAACATTCAAAACACCATCTCCTTTTGAGGTTGTATTTTTTTTTCCCTTCATGAAGCCAAACGTGATTCTCCATTATGTGGTCCCCATGGCTCGGTCCCTCTCCCAGGATGCTTAGCACCTCCAAACTTACGCCACAGTTATTCGTGGGCTCCTTCTAAGCCCCTGCTAAAGCCTCAGTCCCATGAGAGAGTGTGTCTTACTCCTCTTGCCCACTTAGCTTGGTGGCTGGAGAGTAACAGAGGATCCTTTTTCAGGGGCTCTAGGAGGACAGCGTTGTCTCTCTACCTTTGTCTTTCGAAGAGGCAAGTTGAAATGTCTATATGGGGAAAACAAAAGTGGGCTGTGTGGCAAGTAACCCTATTCATTTTTTCAAGTTCTTTCCACGTTCAAGGAAAAGAGAATCATCCAAATTAAAATCAATGCCATCTGATGTAAGAGATCAATATTAAAAGAATAGGCAAAAACGGTTTTCCCTGGCTCCCTGATGAATTGGGTCAAAATACCATGGAGTTAAAAGTAGTTGTTCTATTATTAATGACACAGTCCATAATACTCAGAGAATACTGGTTTTAGGCTTAATCAAAATTTTAATGAAGACTTTCAATGTTTAGGCTCTAAAGAAAATCTTTTTTTCTGGATATGATGTAATTGAAATGACTAAGTTGTGAATTATGAATTTTAAACAAGGGCACTTCTGTCCCGGCCTCTGATGAACACTCCAGAATATGCATAGATCCAGAAAAATGTGCTTTTATGGACTTCAGAGTTTTCCTTAGTTACCCTTACTCCCAACATCATTGACACTTGCCCGAAGTGGCTCTTCATGCCTCTGCCTCCCTCTCCCCCTCCCAAAGGGGCTGAGAAATACGGTCACAGTAAGATGTGACCGACACTCAAGGCCACCCTAGGGAGCTGACTTTTTTACAGGGTTGGGATCCCTTGTCACCAGGAAGCCCCCCGCCCCCCACCGTCACCCCTCCCCTTCCGCCCTTCTCAACCGTCCTTTCTTTGCCAGGGGCCATCGTCTCCCCCTCCTTCCTTTAGGTCGTGTCTTCATCCTACTTTTCTTCTGCCCCCTCCCCACCCAGAGTGTAGCGGACGGGGACAGGGAGGTAGATCTGAGGTCAGGGGGCTTGGATTTGGATCTGCCATTTTCCAGCCACGAGCTCCTGAGCCAACAGAACCTCTGGGCTTTGGCACCTTCCGCAGCAAACCGGGATAACAAGGGGCCTGATTAGATCGTGGTTACACCTGACAGTGGGTGCAGGGCCAGGCACAAAATAGGTCCGCTCGCTGGGTGTCCCATCTTCCCTGTATTTCTCCGAGACGGGTAATTACCCTGTCATCTGAGTTTCTAGGGGCCATTTAGTTTATACCCCCTTGCATTACTGACGATTGTTCCCGCGGGCAGAAACCCCTCCTGTCCTGACTACCCACCTGCCCCAGCTCCCGGCGGAGGCCTGAGCACCCCGAGGATATACAGGGCCCTCGTGCGGACTGGATGACAGATGACTTGCTCTTCCTCTGTCCCAGGGAGGCGGACCACTGCTGAATGTTACCAAACATGAAGAGTATCGGTGCGTAACGACCAAAGCCACCAGCCTGAATCAATTATTTGGATAGAATCTAGTGTATACACCTTCTTTCCTACCCTCCTTTTAAAGCTAGGAGAGGGAAAATTCCCTCCTAATTCATCTGTGCACCGTTTCATGCCGCTTTGAGGAGAATGAAATTGATAAACACACTGCGGTTCCTTTGGAATAAATAGTTCTTGTAAAGCCAAACTAAGTAAGGTGATTTGCAATATGGATTTTTCCCTCCGAGTTATTAGAATATGTCCAGTCAGCACATTCGGCCTCCGTCTCCAGCAATACATTAAATTAACAGCATTCACCTCCACCCCCGTCTCAGGTTGCGGATGGCTCCTTGCGTTTGTCTCGGCGGGTCGGGCTGGGGGAAGCAGGGACGTGGACAGCAGGCTCTGCACGTGGGTGCTCACGGAGTTGCTCCCTGGCTTACTGCTCTCTTCAGGACATTGTCACCGGGAGCTCCGGGAGCCAGTGCCAGGGGCATCCAGGGGCCGCTCTGCCTCCCTCCAGCCTGCATCTCCCCAGGGTGCTGCTCGCACAAGGCCCCACGGGGCCCCTACAGTGCATTGCACACAGTAGATGCGACTGTCCAGTCCCCTCTGTCCAGCAGGTCTGCCCGAGGGAGAACTCTTACAGGACCTGGCCCGGCTTCGAGAGACGTCCACACACTAGAGTCGGGCTGGGCATCTAACGTGGTGGGGGAGGAACGAGGTGGGCAAGGAGTCGAATACAGTTTGCAAATGCTTAAACAAGAAAACCTGGTATAATCGTTCTGCTTAAGTCTGACGTCAGTCCCTCTGTAGCTAATGATGGGATCTGTAAGATATACAGAGCCCACCTGCTGAACAGAGGGCTGGGGCGGTGAGGACATGGGTGCCTCTCTCTGGGTTGATTACCCACCTGGCTCCACATCTTCTGCCTCTCTGAGTGGCCTGAGTTGGAGCTCTGATCGCACGGCGTTGATTCACGTAGCTCTTTCCACCTTCTAGCATTACTGTGTGCTGCAGTGAATTTGTGGTTTCCCCGGCCAGTCACGTGCTTTCCTTTGCTTTTGCTGAAACGATGTGACAGTACGTACAGAGCGTGGTGCATCCTGCTGGAAGCACCAGCTCTCACTGGAAGGGCCCAGGTTTGAGGTACCCCATTTATAAGGGATGCAGGGAGCTCACCTTGTACCCCCAGGGCCCATGTGGGTTTTACTGTGTTCCTGTCCTCAGGATCTAAGAACACGAGAGCTCCCTATAAGCAAGGGTATTTTAGTGTCTTTGGGTGTGGTGCACCCTCCTCCCCTTGCACTATGTCCTCCATTATCACAGCTACTGGCTCAACACCCCGGAGCCTTCCGATCGCTTCATCAGTAATATGCAAGGGCATAATCCAGAATCTTCACCTCATTTACGGAAGTCTACCATTTACATAAAAACTTCAAGAAGCCTACTTGGCACTGTGAGGACGGGTTCCGAGTGTCCTGCCAGGCACTGAATCCCCAGTCATGAGTGATACCCCCACATCAATAAATCCTCTCCTTTACAAGCTACTTAGTCCACCCACTCCAGGTGAGAACCCTCTTCTTAAATGCTGCCGTGGAGGCCGCTTTGCCCTTCCCCGTGTGCCTTGAGTTGCTAACTGGCTGTCCCGAGCCGATCAGGTAACATCTGGCCAGATCTGTGGTCCTTAAAATTACAGCTGTCTCCACACTGATCAGATGCCACAGCTGCTCGTATCCCAGTACCTCCCCTCTACGCACTTCATCCAGTCACAGGTAACGATCTGAGTAAGCTGGGATCGCGTATCAGATGTGAACGCCACTCCCTTCCTGGGAGACTGAGGCATTTATGAGTGGTGTCTCAGAACTACCTGCTGGGGAGACAAAGGGCAGAGGGCTTTACCCATCAATTCCTGTCCCCCACTGGTCGAGGAAGGACCCGTGGGCATTAAGCTTGTAAGAGCCAAGCCCTTTCCTGCAGGCAGAGGAGAGACCCAGGATTAGGAATGGAGAGGCGGGGAGGCTAGAGGCCTGAGGCTAGGGATGGTCAGGTTGCACCTGTCACAGTCAGTCAGTCTCCAAGGAACTGGTGTCTGCAGCAGTTGGTTCACGAGGTGGGGGCCGAGAGGGCCTGAAGTGATGCTTGCAGGTGTCCCACACAGCTGCCTGTGCTGCTGGAGGAACAGATCATCACAGACAACATAATGTGATCTGAGAATATCTTCAGTAATTCTATGTTGTCTACCTTTTAAATTCTGTTTAGCTCAGGTTAATGTTGACATTGCATTCCCTAAGCACACCTAGATAGCCAGGGATGGGAGCGGGGAGGGAAACCCAACCTGTTATTTGAAATGCCCTGCACAGAAAATCCACATGTAACTCATTTGTTCTAAAAAAGGGGGGGGGGCACTGTTCTAGGCACTAGACCAGCGATGCAGACACAGCATTCCAGGGAGGAGGGTTAGCAAACGCAGAGGCATGGTGGGAGCGCGTCTGCCCGCTGGAGAGGGGCCAGGGTGGCCCGTGGGCTGGCGTGGAGTGGGGGAGTGAGCCAGAGGGCTGGCGGGCTGCCTCCTGCTTTTGCTTGGAGAGAGGAAGGAGGGAAGTCATTGCAGGGTTTTGAGCAGAGGGGGAAGTGATGCCCTGATGATATCGGAATTGTGTACAAACTCACACATCGATGTGAACACACCCAGGCCTCAACACGGTTCAGTCTGATACTCTCAGGAATGCCATCCAGCCGATGCGGCCGCTAACCAGAGCTGCAGAGAACGCAATACTGAAGATCACTACCTGGGCGCTTAGACGATGGCGGGACTTTGGTCACTGATGAGACGGGGCTGATGGCAGAGATCAACTTCCAAAGTGTAGAGATGGTCCAGGCTGAGGGGAGGGGAGCCCTGGCAGCACTCGGCGTGGGACTGGCGCACGGGGACCTGTCCTCCCGGGCAGGAGGCGCCTCCGTCTTCCACTGTCTCGTACGGTGGGTCTAGTACAGAGCGTCCCCTCATAAACCGCGCCACGGACAAGCATGGCAATACAATTTCATTGTTCCTGATGGCGGTAGTCTATTTTTTTAACCTTTGGCTTCCCTTTTTCCTGGTACTTTGATACATCTGGTTCTGGTAAAATAAAAAGATCCACTCTGTGTACAGCTAGACTTCCTGTTCAGGCCTGGGTTTCCCTCCCCACCCCCTCCCCAGCCAAGGCGGCAGTAGGGGTGCTCCTCCTGCAGGGAACCTCCTCTGGGCCGGACAGTGCCACCGATGTCCCCAGGGCTATTGGAGGCAGCCCTTCCCCGGGCCGGGCAGAGCGCCCTCAGGGAGTCACCGTCTGGGAAGGGACCCTCCAGGAGGCCACCCTGAGGCACTCCCCAGCTTTACCAGCCCCCAGATGGCACTCAGTCCTGAGAGGTGGTCCACAGGACAACCGTACCTCCTAAGAACGTGGGTCCTTGGTCCTGGGTGGGTTTTCCTTACTATTTTCTATCCTCAGCTGTGTTGGCTTGTGCTCGAGCAAGATGCAAACTCATCAGGATGCGGGTAGCCTCGTGCCTGCACGCGGTCCACAAAGCCTGTGTGCAGAGAAGGAGGAAGACAGGTGACAGAACAGGGGGCCACTTCGTGGCCCGCCGTGAAAGCTGCTCAGTGAGGCAGGGGAAGGAAGAGAGAAGTAGAACACAGGTCCTTGTCATCTAATGAGGGGCTTAAAATCAGTCCCTCTAACTGCGAGGGAGCACACCTTCTCCTCTTGACCCTGAGGAAGGCGGGACAAAGCCAAGCCCTCCTCCAGCCAGACCTCAGGCTGTCCCTCGAATCTCACCATGCAACAGGAGATCTCAGAGCCAATGGACACCAGACATGTGCCCGAGAAGATTCTTGGGGACACCACGATGGAGCACAACCCCGTGACCAATATTCACCCTGCGCGCAGCAAGCGTCACGGTGAGCAATGCTCTGGGCATGGGCTTTCTCGTCTGCCCTCATCCCCCGCCAACATGAGAAAGGTAGATTCCATTAGCCCCAGTTTATGGAGGGAGAAACCAGCTCAGAAACATCATTTGCTCAAGTTTCCAAAGATCCTCATGACTCCAGACCCCTATGATTTTGTGGGTGTGAATGGGCAATGGACACAGATACACAATCACACCTCCCCACTTACCTACACACCCCAAACTATACACACACTTCGCTCCACACTCCCCCCCACACATATACTCCCTACAGGCGCACACATACACACACACACACGACTCTTACACACTTACACGCACACACACCCATACCCAACCCACGTGACACCGCACACCACACGCTCCACGCACTCCTCCACACACACAGATAGGCAGATCCAAAAAAGCGACAGAAAAGAAAGAAAAGAAGATTAAAATATTCAGACTTACGAGTATTCAAAGAAATACAGATTTTAGAATAATCTGAACTCGGCCACGCGAGACCAAACACCGCTCCATGTGCTGAGAGCACAGCCCGCCTGCGTGGCAGTGTCCCCTGTGCTGCTCACTGGCTAGGCGACAGCGGGCGAGTGACTTACCCTCTATGTCTCCTCCAGCTCCGCTGTGCTCTGGGGATAACAACACCTGCTTCAGAGTGGTGGTGTGAGAATTTAAGAAGTACAAATATGGGAAGTGCTTAGAACAGCGCCTGCCCCACCAGGAGAACCACGCACGTTCCACTGTTACTGTTGTCGTCACCACCGCCGCTGCCCCGGCCGAGGGCACTACAGAAGGAGCCCCGTCGCTGCTCCTGGCGGGAGCGCCTCTCTGGAAGCTGGTTTGGCCAAAATCCTTACAAACTGTTCCAGTACTTCCTTTACGCTGAAGACATAAACAGAGAGGCTCGCACAGTCTTATGGGGAAGGGTGTTCGTTGCAGCATTATTCGTAGCCAAAAAGGGGAAAATGGAGACAACTTGAAGTTCCTGCACCAGGAGGTTGGTCATGGGGCCATCTGCCTGGCCACTCAAACAAGAAGCCTTGAAGCCATCCTTCGTTCCTCCCTCCCATCCAGGGTTGTCGCCACCTCCTCCCTTAGGCATCTGTCCACTTCAAGGTTACACCCCTCAGAGAAGCCCCGCCACTGCCCTGCCCACCACGGACCGCCCCCACACCCCCTCGGGTCCCTGTCTCACACACAGACCTGATGCTCTGTCCTTTTCCAGGGCACTCCTCACCTCTGTAATGACCAGCTCCCCACTCCCGCCTCTCCTGACAGAGATGAGTCTCTTGAGGGCCCCATGTGGCTGTCTTGCTTCCTACTGTATCCCCAAAGCCTACAACAGTGCCTGGTACACAGGATGCTTTCTGACCAAGGAATAAGCAAGTGAAGAAGGAATGTGAAATGTGATTCAGTCTTCTTCTTCTTCTTTTTTTTTTTAGAGAGAGAGAGAGCGCGCACAAGGGGCACAGGGAGAAGGAGAAAGAGAAAAGAGAATCTTAAGCAGGCTCCACACCCAGTGTGGAGCCCGACGTGGGGCTCAATCGCACGACCCTGAGATCATGACCTGAGCAGAAATCAAGAGTCAGACAATTAACCAACTGAACCACCCAAGAATGTAATTCAGTCTTAAAGCCATATTCTCAACGGATCCATATGACAATGGTATGTATCCATATGACACAATATTCAGTGAGAAAAAAGTCTACAAAACTGTATATATCACATGACCTTAACGTTATTATACATAAATATCTGTGTAGAAACCCAGGCACTAAATTGTTAGCTGTGGTTATTCTTAGTCATTTTAATGTTTTCTTTATAGTTGCATGTATTTTCCAGATATTTTACAATAAACATCCATTTCCTTTACAGTTGTGAAAACAACGGATAAGATGGATACCGCAAAGGATTCGGAACTTTTGGAATGAACCATTATATATGGGCAGGATCTGAGTGGTTGAGGCATCCTGGGAGATACCCACATTGGAACTTGCCCACAACAAATGTCTATTGCAGCTGTCATCTCCAGAGCAGCTCTGCCCGGTCACCAGTGATTCCTCTAATAACGGGCTCCTTCCTTTTTCGTGGAGACACATTAGGCCACGTCCAGCAGAGATGACAGGTAGTGGTTTCAGTAAGATGACATAAATTTCTTTCTTCTTCCTAACAGAAAGTCTTTTTTTCTGAGTCACCATACTCACACATTCACAGTAACCTCGTAGAGGCTCTCATAGAGAACTTGTTTCTATGTCCCCACGGCTGTGTCTTTTACTGATCGTAGGAACTGCCGAACGGTACCAATGTGACAGTCACCACATGGGGACATCAGAGGGCCGCTAGGCTAGACCTCCTCCGGCCTGGGAATACAAGCGAGCGCACAGCTAAGTAGCCCTTGGATGGACCCAGGGAGGTTGTGACCTAGCGGCAACTGTGCCTGTGGAACTCAGGGCAGTGGTTTCAAGTGCTGCTCT
Organism: Ursus maritimus; assembly: GCF_017311325.1. Taxonomy (NCBI): domain Eukaryota; kingdom Metazoa; phylum Chordata; class Mammalia; order Carnivora; family Ursidae; genus Ursus; species Ursus maritimus. Next base: position 6,220,388 of record NW_024425675.1, read on the forward strand.
GGACCCTGGATTTCTTCTATTGCCTGATTTCTCAGGACCTTAGTTTTCCCACAGGTTAAACTGGAATGTGGATGCACCGCTCTGGGACAGTGTGAAGGAGCAGTGACATTTACAGCACTGCCACTGGGGATGTGTCCTCCTGAGCTTCTGCCCACAGGTCTCTGTTAAGCGAATCACCGCATGAAGAACGGAGCGGAAAGACATAGGGATATGCAGCCTGAAGAGTAGGAAAGTTACAGAATGGTGGGACATAAAAATTGTCGCACGCGTGAAGGACAGAACTGTTCCACGCGGCTTCCCAGGGTAGAACGGGAGCAGCAGCAAAAGGTCTAGAAAGCCAGATTTCTGCTTCACTTTAAAAAAGAAGCTTCTAAGAATAAAAGGTGACCCCAAACCCTGCCTTGTAAGGCAGTAGTGAGTCACCCGTCACTGTGACTATTTCAGTGGGGCTGAGTGATCGTGGGGCAGTTTGGATAGAGGGGATTTTTGAGTGAAGTCGAAGACTAGACGGATAAGCTCTTGCATCGCTCCCAACTCCAAGAACCTATGTTTCTGCCACTTGGCCTTTTTGCTTTTGGAACTATTTGAAAATAATTTACAATTCATTCTGAACACTATTTTATCGAGGTCCAGCCAGAGCTGCAATCCCTAGGAGGCCTCCCTCCCCGCACTCCTCCGGTGGTGGAAATCTGTGTCCGTCATGGCTATCTCCTTGTTACTGGAAAAGCTCACAATGAGTCCAGCCTTCCGAAAAAGAGCCAGAACTCAAATTCCCAGCATCGCTTGAAGGAAGGATGAAGTCTTGGCCCTTCAAAAGCTCCCATTCAAGACTCGAATTTGGAAGTCAATAACCTGAAGGGAAAAATGGGAAGGAAGTTCCACCTACTGAGTCTGGCTGGGTTTCAGGAGCGCTCCTGCAAGGTCAGCCTCACCTCCGACTCCCACCTGCCCACGACTCTCCATGCTTCCTAACGTCACCTAAGAGAATGGCTAGATACCCGCTGTTTTCTTTGTCCTTGGGCGCACCCAGAGTTGGACCCCCTTTCCCACTCTGCTTTGCTCTTGCATGTGGCCACACGGCTGAATTCTGAGTAATGGAAAGTGGGCAGAAGTGATAGACTTCAGTGCCTGGTCCCTAAAACCTATGGCACAATCTTCCATCTCTTACCTCCCAGCACCGTGCAGAGGATCGAATGGATGACAAGATCCCTAGAAAGACGGTGGAGCCACTGGAAGAGAGGAGTCTGGGCCCTTGAATTCCCCAACTAGACTGTGATGTGAATGAAAAATAAGCCTCTTATTGTTTAAGCCACTTTGATTCAGGGGTTGTTATAGGGTTAGCCCTTCCTAATACATTTAATAAATTCATTTTTTTCCCCTGAACTAGCCAAGGTTGATATGATAGTCATATCTACAGTAGGCTCTGTTCCCTCAGAGCTGGAGGCATTGGGCTCCACTTAGACGTCTCCCCCTCAAGTGGGATGGAGGGCACCAGCCAGTGCCCCAGCCCAGAAATCCCATGCTTCCTCAGGCCCAGGCCACAGAAGTTTCTCACGGAGAGTAGGCTTCTCCTCTTATCTGGTCATGGCAGGGCTGTGTCTTCACTCCTCCTACCCTACTAGATGCTGGGAGAAGTCAGGCGTGTTCTTCCTGGTGCCCCTGAACTCAGTTTATGGAATCCTATCCTTCCTCTCTGTTATAACGTGAAGCCAGCTCTGGGTCAGGAGCCCAAAGAGCCATCACTAAAGAAATTAACTTGTGCCTAGTAGAAAGCAGGCTTTGAGTTAGTGCAGTAGATTGCCTTTGGCATGTCAGGCCTGCTTAACCCCTAACCCCCCTTCCTTCGCCAGGTGGAATCCTATGGCAGCCATGTTACTAGCATGTGACTGAGCTGCCGCTCACATTTGATTGGACTAAGGTTCGGCATGTGATCCAAGCTGGACCAATCAGAGGCTGTGTCCCTGAAATCTGGAAAGGCACTCTGGTGGGACCGTCTTCTATGTCTGTGGACTGAGAAACAGGCCTAGGGGAAGCCAATCGGCCAACAAAACCAAAAGAGCAGAAATAGAGAAGAAAAAGTGAGTGAAGGAGAAAGTAGGAACTTTCTGAAGCTGGCTGCATTCCGTGTTGTGGGTCCATGAGCAAATCGTCTACCCACAAAATAAAATTTCTCCAGTTGGCTTAAGCTAGGTCCAGTTACTTTGTAAATTCTAGAATCAGAGGTCTCAGTTGTTACAGGAAGAAGTAGAAAATGTCACCCCACAGATTGCACCTCGGGGAAACCAAGGCACCTCCTGGCTTGTCATGAACTGGGAAACCTAAAAATACTCAGAGCTAGGAAAAATGTGGCCAGATAGGTCCCTTGGGGTTTATTCCGAAGTGAAAAGGATGTGACTGTTTCTCCAGTTCGGCAGCCTCACATCAGAGCAGAGCAAATGCAGAGAGCCCAGAGAAGTGGGGTGACTCACCCACAAGCAGCTGGAGTTGGGACTAGAATCTTGGCCCAGGGCCTCCAAGCTGTGAGGTCAAGTGAAACCCCAAACCTGAAACCCCCTTTAGAAAGAGCAGCCCTTTCCCACATGCGTCCCCGGGCGGGAGCTAGCCCGGTAAGTAAGCACGTGTTGCTAGGCTGGCGACAAATGACGCGTCTAATTCCCCTCGCCCCGCTGGTCCCCGCGCCGCGGTGACGCCGCGCTCCCGGCGCACAGGAGCGCACTCGGGCAGGCGCGGGAGCAGCTGCAGAGGCCGGGCCGCCGGGGAAGGTGGCGGGGGGGGGGGGAGGGCTCTGCGCCCCCCACCCCACCCCGCCTCACCCCCGCGCTGCGGGGAGGGCCCAGCCAGCCGGGCCTTTCAGAGTTAATTAGCCTTCATGAATATGGATGCCACCGCCGATTGAATACGGTTGAGAGGTCATAACCTGACCCCGGCGAGGCGTGCATAAAGAAAAGACTACTTTTCTCGGCTCGGTCCCTAATTGAAAGCCGAGTTGTCAGGCGCTGCGCCGTGGGTGTGATCGCCGCCGCCCCGCTTCTCCCGCAGAAGAAACACTTGGCGGGGCCGCTCTCCCCGGCGCCCGGCCCCCATTAGCAGTCACTCTAATGACCTGCAGGTCTGTGCGGGCCGCCCCGCCAGCGTCCCCCTGCAATGTCGCCCTAATGATATCTGCGCTGGGAATTCATTCTGAAGCGTTCCTTTTCCATGATGGTTTTCATTTCCTGTCATTTAGAGCTGGAAGCATTTATGGAATATCACATGGTTTTCGTTTACACAGGAAATCAGCTGCAGTTGTGAGAAGATACCGACTTACTTTTGGTGTTTGTTTTTTAAAACCACCCCCGAATTGAGAGAGAGAGACCGAGAGAGAAAACTAGCATGTAGCATTTTGTTTTGAAATAGTTTTCCTTTTCGATCCAGAGTCCCCGCTCTCCGGAGTGGTCTGTGATTATTCAGAAAGCAGCGGTTTATTTCTGACACGTGGTAATCACTTTCTGCGAAGAAAGCGGGGTCCGCAGGGAGGGGGGCCGCCCTCGCAGCGCCGGGCACGCCCTCCCGGCCCAACTGCACTTGCTGCTCGGTGCACCCGCTGGCACCGCTCCGCTTGGGCCCGAAAAGAGCAGTGTCCCGCGCCCACCGCCCTCACCCCAAGGACCTGGCTGTGGCAGGCTGTTCTTGACCCAGCCGCGACCCATCATCACCCCAGGAACCAGAGAACCGCAGGGGTTTACAACACAGATGGGGACTAATGGGGAGAGTTTGTGATTTGTTCTTTAAACTCCGCCCTCCGGTGACCATTGAGTTACGGACTCCTGACTCGCAGCACCCCACAAAGACGGCACTCTCTAGTGACCCCCCTTCCTTCCCCAGTGTGGCTCTAGCCACTTCTCCCTCTTCGCCCCCGTTCTGAGGGCAACTAGACGGCCCTGGGCAATAGCGCCACCTTGTGGGCAGCCTCCTCCGCAAATGTCTCCTCCGATCCTTGGCCAGGACGCGGAACAATCCCTGCGGTCTGATGGAGACTGCCCGGAAAGATCCACGCTGCCCGAAATGGATTCAGGGCTGCAGAGGAGTACCCACCGGGAGCTGAAGTGGAAATGGTCTCCATCCCTAGAATGAGCTGAGAACAGAGGACAAGAGGTTTTCCTTTTGTGTCAGGTACTCAGGCATTCCACAGTAAGAAACCCATTCTTATGATTTAAAGCTGAACCCCCCCCCCCAATAAAATGGAAAATGTCCTAGAAGAGATATGATTTAGGCACCTGTTTGGGAGTGAACTGGTTTATTCCCTTTTCTCAAGGTTAAGAGGGCTCCTAGAGAGGGGAGAAAGCAAAGAGCAGGACTGCCCCCTTTCCCCAGGTCCAGGAGGGGCAGAGCCAGCCCTGCGGCCACCCTTCAAGGGCAGGGGTCCTCCATATGGTGAGGCTAGGAGGTGGTGAGGTGGTGGCTGTGGGAGGCAGGGCAGGACGGAGTCCTGGGCACGTTTCAGGGGTGGGCAGGGAGACTTCAAAGAGCAATGAGCCCCCGTTGGGCCCCCAGGACCCAGGTGTCCTTCTGTGGTTGCTGTATCCCTGGCAGCTGAGTCCCATTTAATGGAGACCCTCAGCCTCACTAGGACCATCCTCTTCCGCTGCTCTCCCCCAGCCCGTAAAACCGACAGCCATCTGTGTGAACATGACCCCCACGTTTTTATGGGCTGTCTACTGGCGGCTGCAGGACAAGTGGGGGACAAAAGCTGCTTGCTCCAGCCCTCTCTGTCTCCAATATTAAACTGTGTAACGTGGCCCGTGCTCTGAAACCAAATATTCACGAGGACACCCAGAAGCCACCTGGCTACCACATCTCTTGATCAGGCGGGTCATTTGTGCTGTGAAAATCCCACCTGGGGATTTCTCTCAGCTTCTGAGAGGTCAGCAGGCAAATCTCCCTCCCCTGGTGCAGGGGAGCCTGGCCTCCCGGCTGTCACAGGCAGGCTGCAGCGCGGGGTCTGCAGAGTGCATCTCTGTGGGGCCTGTGAGCCGACTGCAAGAGAGCCTGCTCCCTTCCACAGCAGGCGGCTGTGCTCTCGTCTGAGGCCCCGAACTGCTTTCCTCCCACGAACTGCAGTCACCTCATGTTGCTTATTACCTAATTGATGAACTATTTGAGTCAGCGTGGGGCTTCTTGGAGGCTCTTCAGCCCTGACGAGCTTGTGGAGAGCAGTACGCTGCAGGCCCAGTGCCCTGATCTGGTACATTCTGAGATGCAACTTCTAGCTCTCTTTCCACCTCTCTATTCTCTCTCTCTCTTTCTTCCACACAGCACTCCTCTTTTTTCTTCTCTCTCTCTCTGCACGTATGCAGTTTATTGGCCTCCGAGGGGGGGAAGAAATCACAAACTCAATTACTATAAGACCCAACCCCTGCCTGGCTGTTCTTGGCTTCAGGGTGGTTCTCCGTGAGTCACTAGGATACCTTCTCTCTGCTCAGGGCTCTGCCCGGTCCCCTTGGCTTGACCACCTGGAAAATGGGAGGATTTTCTGAAGCAAGGGCACGTTTTGAGAGGAAAATTCAGATGCCTGAGAGTTGCTCCGGCTCCCAACCCCACAGGGGCCCAGCCATGCCCAGCCTCAGCCAGGAGGGGTGGGGGCAGCTGTGGCCTCTCCCATTGAGAGCCTTCCCTGAAAGGGGGACTGACTCCACCCCCCCCCTGCACCTATGGCTTTACCATCCGGGATTCAATTTTAAATAGATCGACGTTTCAATATGTATTTATTCCTGTTGCATTTACAAAAACAAAAACCAAAACCCAACCTTCTGGTAATATGCCAGAAGAGAAATATAATGATGTTGTTTAGCCGCAACTGTGTTATTCGGTGTTGTTGACAGTAAAATAAATTAACATAATAAACATAATTTGCTCAAAAACGGCTAAGGAAAAGCAGATGGTTAGCACATTTCGCAGGACCTGTTGGTCCAAGTTTGCATGGATGTTTAGACGTTGTGCTGCCTGCAACAGATGCTCACCTCGGTCCCCACGTGACCATGACAGGCACCGGCCTGAGGGAGGGCCCTGGAAAAGGGGGTGCAGGGCGGCCGCAGGCGTCGGTGTCCCAGCCAGGGCCGGCCCAGGGCGGGAGCTTCTGGGCGGCGCCCAGCGAGGTCTCCCAGCGCCCGGCCATTAGCATTCATGGCCAGTCCCTGCCCAGCGCCCATTCTTTGTGCGCCTGGAACAAGCCAGCTTTCTTCCGGGGTGGGATGGCGATGAAGCCCTCTGGCTGCCGCCTCCCAGCCTCACAGTGGCTTCTGGGGCCAGAGGGCCTTGCCTGCACGCTCAGAGTGGTGCCTAAAAAAAGAAGGAAAAGTCATTTTTTAGGAGGAGGCCTGGGAAGCAGGGGGTGGGGCAGTTCTCTTTCCTCCCCAAGTTGGAGGGCAGGGGGCCTGCCGGTCGCTGCAGTTGAGGTCCTGGTGGCCAGGGGATGCCAGCTTCTCCCCCCAGCTCCTTTTTGTGGCTGGGGGTGTCAGGCCTGTGACAGAAAAGGGGACCCTTACCAGCGTTCAGAACGGCCCAAGAAGCTCCTGGAAGTTCCTGTACTGCCTGGGCACCTGTATGCAGAACCCTGGGGTTCATACTGGAGACTTCGGAGATGGTTCAGACATGGTCTCTGACAGGAAAGAGATCAGAGCAGGAGGCTCAACCGTATAGGAAATGACCAGAAAGACAGAGGCCAGGTAGGATGACCTGGGTGTCCGCGATGCCCTAACGTGGCTGTGAACACTGCAGTGAACCTGTCTGAATCCAGCTCCATGCTCCCTAAGTGGGATTGTTAGGAAGGCTGGATAGAATGACTGTTACAGCGCGCTGAGCACATTGCCCACGTGAGCTGCACCCTCACTAAGTGGCGGCCATCTTTAATCCTGATGGCAACATCTAAGGTGGTTTCATGGGAAAAGCAGCACCCCCCTGGTCCAGAAGATCGTGAGGAACACATGCAGGGTCTAATGGGCCGCTCAAACAGCACGACCAAGGCTTAACTGCCCCAGAAGCTCCTGACTGATCTCCAGCTCCTTTCTGCCACTACACGCCACACGCCATCTTCCATCCAACAGTCCCCAAAACAGAGCATGCTCTTCCTCTGCTCAAAACCCGCTGTCAGGCCAGGATCTCGGGGGGGCAAAGGCAAGATGGAGTTAGAAGGCTCATGAGGGGGAGCTTGTGAGAGAAAGAGGTGAGGCAGCAGTAGGAGTCAGAGTCTTCAGACCAGGATGAAGGTCTGACCTGGGAAAGGAGAGACAGAGGAAGATAGACAGTGGGTAGCAACAACCTTAGACCACCGTGCTGCTCCAGAAAGCCTGTACCAGCCCAGCAAGGAGAACAACGTTGGGGTCCCAGCTCCAGTACTCCTGTATGGGTCAGTCATGGGGCAGAGCGTGGCCTCAGGCTGAATGCTGGGTGGATCTTGATGGCATTGCAGCTGGAGGCTATCAGCTGACTGCTCTCCTTCCAGAAGGTTCTATCCTGAAGGGAGAGTGGAGCAGCACCCGATGGCACCCCACTCACCTGTGGCTTCCATGGCACTTGGAGCAATATGCCCTGGCTGTCTAAGCTCCTGCCTGCCTTGTCCCACCCCCACCCCAGCCACCGTGCTCCAAGCCCTGGATCCTCCAACAAGACCAGCTTTTCCTGGTGTTGTGGCTTTTAGAACCGCCCGGAACGCTGACCTCCTCCTCTTGGCCTGGAGGATTCTTCTGCAATTCCCATCTTAGTTCCGATGTCAGCAAGGCCTTCTCTGGACCTTGCGTTCTACAGTCGCCCCCATCCTGGCCCCCATCACTGTCTTCCACAGTCTTATTTCAGCTTTGCATAGCCCTTATCACTGTCTATATTCTGTGTGTTTCTTCTTGTTTATGTGTGTAAGGATTATGTCACTCGTGGAGATCAGGGGCCTTCTCTGATTATTTACCACTATTTGTCTAGAATAGTGCTTGACACGCAGTACCCACACAATCCGTGCAAGAGGCAGGTATGAATGCAAGACCCGGAAAGGCTGGGAGCGCTAGAATTCAGTAGCTGAGTGCTCTGAGCCAGGCACTGCCCACTTTTCAGAACAAAAAAGAATTAGATACTGAGTGTTTGTGGGCCTCAGTTCTGCTCCCCCGGGACCCTTAGACAAGCCTAATAGGAAAATCTTAACAGGGCAAGTGCTCCAAAGCACCAAGGGCACCAGACCTATTGAAGGTATTTATGACTTATTTAAACCTTTTAGGGCTTTTAGCATAACAACCACTGTGATGTGCTAACATGCCAGTGAAGAATGGATCAAAACCTCTTCCCCCAACATCCCTTCTCTCTGAGTGGTTTTTTAAAATTCCTTTAACATAGAAGACCTGCTTTTGTCATCTAGCCCAGGAGGTTGGCTCAACCGTTGGCAGTTTAGTTATTACCAGCAGAATGTGCTAGAACATTCCAGTAACCTGCTCTATGACCTTGGGCACTTTTCAAGCATAATTCTTAGGTTATTTTGCAGGGGCAGTGGGAGGCAGTAGCTCTACAAAGTTCTTCTGGCTGACGTTTATAAACAAATGTTTGCAATTGATACTTACATACCCAAACCAAGCAAAAATTCCCCCTAGAACCACACCCCATAACAACCTTAAAAACCCTGAAATTTCCAATTATCCCAAATCCTCTGGACTCGCAGAACACAGCCCTCTCAGTACTGTATGTACTGTGCTAACGAATCATCCCCAAACTATGACAAAAATCTCAACTGGGGCCATGGCAGCTGCGGCACAGATGTTCTGCGGAGCGGCTGGGGCCTTGTTTAGTATCAATAAACACTATCTCTAAGACAGAACACGTGAGCGTGGAGCTAGAAATAGTGATAACAAGAGCCGGGCCGACCATTTGCAGGGAAATGGGATCAGCCTCAGGACTGAGAGCAGACCCCTCCCTCCCACACGGATTGCCCAATTTCAGAGCACACTGTGATTTAGGTGCTGAGTGTTGGCAGGCCCCAGGCTCGGATCTCTGAGCCAAATGGCCAGTTTGCTCCTAGAGATGGATGCCTGGCGTTTGTGCTAAACCTGGACACCCCAATTTGTGGTTCTCAAGCCCTGGGTCCGCCCTTGGGCATTTGCCTAGCAGATGTCTCAAAAGATTTAACCCTGCACGTGCTGATTTCCGAAGCCGCTCAGGTTATGGTCAGCTCAGCTATGGCGGGTTTAAAGGAAGTAACCCCTGACTAGATACCATCCCTCCAGGAGAGCCAGCTAGTGTGTCCCTGCTCTCATTTCTGCCAGAACAGACCCCCTTTAGAGATGACGAACCACCATACTGGACCTCAGAGCTCACCAGAGGTCCCTTGAGGTGCGATGCTAAATAAAGCAGTTACTTGCCCACCAGCAGGAGGTGATGAGGCCAAGGCCGCATGTCAGGGTGTCCCTACTGAGCCCAGAGGGGACCTTAGAGATGGGCTAGCCTGACCCTCATTTTGCAGATGTGGACCCATGGCCAAAGCACTGACATGATTGTTCAAGGTCACAGGTGGAAACAACGAGAAGTGGCCCGCAGGCCAGTTTGATGTTTGATGTCACTATCTACTCCCGTTTAGTCCTTCTGTGGTTGGGCCATATCTTTTAAGTGCAAATCGTTGCAGGGTGATTGGTACACCCTCAACTAAAGGGAAACTCTTCAATAAATGACATTTTTTATTTAAAAGTCGGCCAAAGCAGCATATCAGCCTGAAGATCTGAGTGTAAATGTTCCTGACTCTGTAATATGGGAAGGACATGGGAAAAGGACATGAGGTTTTAGACTGGTCCAACCCCAAGTACATTTGTCCCTAGTAAGTAGGAGTCTAGGGGCTTCTATATGGCTCTAAAAGTGCTAAGAAAGGGCTAAGATTCTAGAAAGTCTTGCTTGGGTCTTTTCCAGTCTACCCAGGGCAAGTCCGATCCCTGTGTGAGTCACAGTGTCATGTGCCGCTCTGAGTGTTGGGGGCAGGTCCACGGTGGACACCTCCCAAGGACCACCTGCACCGGGGGTGATCTGAGACAGGGATAGCCTTCTCAGGCCACCTGGAAAAGGCTCCCTTTTGCCTATTCTGGTCTAGGCCAGGGTACATGCATGCTCCCTGACCTGTTACACTATGACTTGTCTGACCTTGAATCCTCCAGGAACAGAACGAATTTCAGGACCTTTTTGATGGGGCCCGGGGGCGGGGGGGGGGAGGGAAGTCTGCAAAGTTCTCCACCAAGTTTCACTATTTCAAAGAAAGAGTGTTTTCCAAAGTGGCCTGTAGTGACTGTGGGAGTCAGGGCCTGGTCAGGAACCAGACCTTCAAATCCTGGCCACTGTCACTCTGCCCTGGTGAGCCGGCATTAATGAATGAGAGCAAGGAAACGCCCCAGCTACTCAGAGCCTACAGAGCAGCTGGCGAGGGGTGGGAAGAATGGACGGCTACACGAGGAGAGTTCCAGGTTCTCCCGGCGGCCCTGGAGTGTTGCGGGCTGGGGCCCCAACCATGGCGCTGGATGCTAGGACTCGTGGAAGGCAGGTCTGGGAGTATCTGTCATCGTTAGACCAATCTTTGTTGAGTGTCCGCCACTTGCCGGGCACTGTGCTGGGCACCAGGGCCACAGGGACTGGGAAGCCAGCTGCCATCCCCACCCTTAGCAGATGAAGGAGGGAAGCTATTTCTGGTCCATCAGAAAATGCCCCAGTACAGGGGGTGCCTGAGTGGCGCAGTCGTTAAGCGTCTGCCTTCAGCTCAGGGCGTGGTCCCAGCGTTATGGGATCGAGCCCCACATCAGGTTCCTCCGCTATGAGCCTGCTTCTTCCTCTCCCACTCCCCCTGCTTGTGTTCCCTCTCTCGCTGGCTATCTCTGTCAAATAAATAAAATCTTTAAAAAAAAAAGAAAAAAAAAGAAAAAAGAAAATGCCCCAGTGCAGGGGAGGTGTGTGTGCACCTTGGGCCAAGAGAGCCCCTCCGGTCAGCCCTGGCGATGGTGGTAGAGGCTGGTGGATGAGCGGCTCACAACCATTTCTCCTCTGGTGAGTGCGGGGACAGAGGTGCGGGCCTCGGCTCCTCGTCACTCCGATGTGTGTCTGTACCTGGCTGTTTTTCTAGCACTGCCTTCAGTATTTGCAGGCAGGATAGGGTCCCGAGAAGGCAGCAGGAGCAGCCAGAGCGCGCTCCCTCTCTCTGGCCAGGTGAGCTAAGGCAGGGGGTGAGTCCCTGCTTCAGCTCCGGCCGGCCTTCATGAGCTTCTCCTGATGGTTGTGCAGAAGGGCACCCCAGGTACACCTGTCCCAGAGGTGAGGCTTGTGCTGGGGGTGCCAGATTTTCGGGTGTGTTGGATTAAATGGGGCTGAATCATTATCAAGACCTGGGGCCGAGGCGGGGCCTGAGCGGAGATCAGGCTTCAGTGTTGAACAAGGATTGGCTCAGGCCGGAATCTCCCTCTCCTGGCTCCTGCTTACTGCTCTGGAAATACAAGTGGGTGCTGGATGTAGCACCCAGGCCGGGCCAGGTCTCCAGACGCCTCTCAGTGGGGATCCTGAAAGCAGTTGAGGGAACACCCCCCAATACACACATTGCCCCAAGCCTTGTGGATTAATAAATGCCATTTAAAAATAATTAGAAGTGATTGATAATTAATTTCAGAAATAGCCTTTGCCAAATAACTCATTAAATGTAATCTCCCCGGGTGTCAGTTCTGCGCATCGTCAGGCCTTTGGCGCTCATGGAAAGCAACGCAGAGCTTAGCTGAAGTTTCCCTTCAGAATCGTTGCCATCTTCAGCTGCTTTCCTGATTCCTGAGCCATCGGATATCCCAGCAGAATCCATCCTGGGTCTCTGCAGGCTGGGACTGGGGGGGGGGGGGGGCTCGGTCTTGCAGGGCATTAGGTTGGAGGGCACATTGGGCTTCTCTCTGAGGCAATCATGGGCAACGGTGAGAAATTCTCGCTTCTGTACTTACGTTCTCCCTGATCTTTTCTTGGAAGTGGACTTACACCAACGAGTGTCCAGTGAATGAGGAAAGAGAAGGAATGGCAGGCCATGTATGCCAGGGAGCCTGCAAGGGGCCACACAGTGGTAGCTTGGTGAATGGCATTTTCTTCCCGTCTTTCCTTTTAGGTCAGCAGTTGGCCCTGCTTTGGCTGTATGGGTGGGCTCCTGGCCACAAGGCTGGCCATGACTGGCGAGACACAAGACACCCAAAGAGCTGTGACACAGGCCCTTGCCCTTGGTGACTCATAGTCTACTTAGGGAATTGAGATGTGTGTGTTTGAGGGATATAAAAACAACAAAACTCTCCATTGACGGTGAAATGCGATGTCAGATCTGGGATTTGGACAGTGATTCCTTTTAGGGGTCCAAGAGAAGGAGCTAACCCTTTCTTTGTGATCCTGGAAATCCTTCACAAAGGAAAGGAGATTTAAGTGCTGTGCTAAACACATGGTAGAATTTGGAAGAAATAGGGGGTGAGAGCAGAGGACAGCAAGCATAAAAGTCCATGTGCAGGACCACACGGGGCACTCTGCACAGTGGGTCCACTGGCTGGGTGGGCTGGGGCAAGTCAGGCTGGAGAAGTGGGTCAGGACAAAATTGTGCAGGGCCTTGAATGCTAAATTTTAATCTGATGGAAAATTTGTTTTGAAAGAGGTGATGAGATCAGGGTGGGAGTTAGAGGTTTTATAATGGAAGGTATTGTAGGGGAGCTTTTGCCAGGCCCCATATGTGGTGCCTCAAGAAACTCTGGCTATGGGATATGGGATAAATGGTTGGGGTACAAAATAGTCTCCTCAATCTGCTACTCTGAGAATATGTTGTACCCCAAGTGACACTGTGCCCCCAAATAACACTGACTTGGTTAGTTTCTCTCACATTCCACAAATTCAGGAGTAGATAGTTCAGGGATTGGATGGTTTTCTATGGTGTCAGGAATCCAAACTGCTTCTAGCTTATGGATCTGCAGTGCATGGTTTTCTTCCCAATAGATTCTCACGGGCCAAGATGGCTGCTGCAACTCCAGCCTTCACATGTCATTCCAGGCAACAGGAAGAATTATGGAAAACTAAGCATGGCCATGAATTCCTTGGCAGTTCCCCCACTGAGAAGTGGGGATTATGTCCTCACCCCTTGAGGACTACTTTGTGCACTAGAAGATGGCAGAAGTGATGTCATACCAGTTTCCAAGTCCAGGTCTTAAGAAAATGGCAACTTCCACAGTCTCTAGGAATACTCTAGAAGCCTTGAGATACCATGTGACACACCTGACTATCCTGAAGGACATGCCGGAGAGGCCCTGTGTAAGGACTGCATTTGACAGTCTCTGTTGAGCCCAGTCCTCCAGCCTTCTCCACCAGGGTGCCAGGTACATGAACAAAGCCATCTTGGCCCCCACCAGCTAAATATCACCAACTGACCCTGTGGAGGGAAAAATATACCACCCAGTGGACTCTATCCAAGTTTTAAATCCACAAAATCGGGAAACACAATAAAAATGATTGTTGCGTTAAGCCACTAGATTTTGGGGTGCTTTGTTATGCAACAATAGATACCTAGAACAAAATTTGGTACCCAGAATTGGGTTGCTGCCATAACAAAAAGCTAACAGATGGCCTTGGCTTTGGGATGAGGCATTGGGCAAAATTTGGGAGGACCTTGTGAAGATTGTTAGTAAAAGCTGGAGGGACTTCAGAGAAACTGTTGTGAGAGCCTAGAGGACAGTGAGGAAAAATGTTATTGGAGGACGCGAAGAAGTTTGGCAGCATTGTCTCCTGTGGTCACGTGGAAAATGGAAAGGCTACTCAATGGACGCAAGGGTCTGGCTGAGGAGTCACCCGGCAGAAGATGTGACGTACCACTAGCTGCTTCCAGCTGCCTGGGAGAAACTACCAGAAGAGAGAGATGGGCTAGGGAAGATGTTTAGGCATAGAGCAGAGCTCAGAGGACATAAAGGCAGGACTTTCTGAGTCTCATTTCCATTGTCTTCCACCAAAAGTGTCTCATGGTGAGAAATAGCTTCAGGACAAAGATCAAATCCAGGGCACCTTCTGTACAATGTGGCCTCAGGGTGACGATCTCAAGGTACCCTGAAGACCTCTTTCAAGACTTTAGAAGGACTTCAGGATATACCTAGTGGGCTTCTAAGAGTCTTAAAGGCAGGGGCGCCTGGGTGGCGTGGTTGTTAAGTGTCTGCCTTCGGCTCAGGGCGTGATCCCAGTGTTCTGGGATTGAACCCCACATCAGGCTCCTCCACTGGGAGCCTGCTTCTTCCCCTCCCACTCGTCCTGCTTGTGTTCCCTCTCTCGCTGGCTGTCTGTCTCTGTCAAATAAATAAATAAAATTTAAAAAAAAAGAGTCTTAAAGGCATGCCTTATGGACTTTCTCAGTTAGACAAGAGGGATTTAGGAATGTTAAGGGTACATGGGGTGCCTGGATGGCTCAGTGGGTTGAACACCTGCCTTCGGCTCAGGTCATGATCCCAGGGTCCTGAGATCGAGCCCCAGGTCAGGCTCTCTGCTCAGTGGGGAGTCTGCCTCTCTCTCGCCCTCTGTCCTCATGCTCCCACCCCACCCCCCGCTCCCTGCCCTCGCTTGTGCTCTCTCTCTCTGTCTCAAATAAATAAATAAAATCTTAAAAAAAAAAAAAAAAAAAAAAAGAATGTGAAGGGCATTGCCCACAACAGCTCCTGACTAAGAGCCGCTGGGAGCCACTCTGAGAGCAGGACACGACACTAACTGGGGAACTGGAGACGCGAGCCTGGCTGGATTTTCAAATTGCTATGGGCCAGTGGCCCATCCCGGCTTCCCCTCCTCTCCACTTTTGAAGGGAGGGTGCTAAATGGAGCTTTCCTATCCTGCATCCCCATCATTTGCCACATGTGGGGGAGCCACGGAATTCTTCTTGAGTTCGATCTTCAGAACGAGGCACACTAGACTTGAGGAGCCGCTCCTAAGGAAGCACCCGCGGGACCTGCCTGAGGTCATCGCGGGGAACCTCACGCCTGAGCCTGAAGCTGCGGTGGAGACAGACTTTGGGGGCCCTGGAATTTTGTGTGTGGAACAAGTGTAGGTACTCAGGGCTGGAGTCAATCGAGCGCGTGTTCTCCGAGGCGTGCCCACCGCACTCTGGGTTTGGATCACACCCCAGCTGGGTTCGAGGGCCCGTTCATGTGGGGTAGCTTTACAGTCTGGTTTAAATGCAAATGAAAACATTGTAGGTTAATCCTCGGGGTCTACAAATACTCTGTCGGCACGTCACTTCTGGAAAACCCCAGGTGGCCTCTGAGGGGTGATAAATTGACAGCACTGTATGGGGGGTGGTGTGGAAGGAAGCGGTTGAGAGAGAGAGACCGACCAAACAGACGAGTGACCGGACTCCGGGCCCGCCTGCACATTCCCAGTTTTCCACAAGGCTGTGGAGGGCGCCCCTCGCTGGGGGAGGTGACACAGTCCAGTGGGCTCTTGGGGGACCCTCGTGGCAGGTCACGCTTGGAAGGGCAGAGGCAGGAGTTGAAGAACTGCACTCGGGCCGCAGGGAGCTGAGGAGCAGCTCCTGAGATGGGCAGGCGATGACTCGGGGCCAGTCTCCAGCTCTCCGTGGTTGTGTCCCTGAGCTCCTTCCCGTGCGGGGTCCCACTCCACGGCACGGAGACGCACGACGTGCAGGGGAGCCCAGGGACAGGGAGGCCCTGCCACCAGCCCCCGGGCGGGACAGCTTCCTCGCTCTGCACGCTGCCCTTGCATTTTTCTTGCAGCACTAGGACTGCCTCTAATTTTGTCTGCTCAACTGTTCTTCTGAAGGCACGTCTGTCTCCCAAGAAACAGTTTAGAAAGGATGATTAAGCCAAGAGTGTGAGGTCAGGGCCCACGTGCACTCCACTGTGGAGCGGAACACCCGCGTGCGAGAGAGCCCCCGGCGCTTCCTTCCCTCCCTCCCAGAAATGCCCTTCCTCCGCTCTCCAGCTGTCAGAAACGTGAAGAACTGAACGCCGTGGATTATACTGCACACAAGCATAATTGCCTCGAGTGAAACAATAAAAAAAGTTTTACTGCTCCTCTGCAGTTTCGTTGTTATAAAGAAAGTCAAGTGGAGTGTGCCAATTTAAGAGCCCGGCACGAAGTTTCCTTTGGGGACAGAAGCCGGAGCTGTCAAATGCCCGGGGGCTGGTGGAAGGGGTGCTCCCCGCGGTGGGAGTGTGACAGCAGGGCCGGGAGAGGGAGCGGGCAGGGAGCTGCTCCTGGGAGGCCAGTCCTTTTCTCTCTTCATAAGTTTTTCCTAAATGAGCAAATGCCCTGCTATAGAAATGTCAAGCATTTTCCAAATGACGTTCCAGGTAGAGCCCGTCAACTCGCCTTTCTGAGAAAGCACTTAAAACCAAACTTCGGGAGCAGACGTCAGCACTCGGGGCCCTTCTGACGCTAGTAAAGGTGCAGGTGGCGGCGGCCCCGGGGGAGCGGCTGGGGCGGGGGCTGGGCAGGGGTCGGCCGGCCAGGAGGCTCACCGCCCCTAAAACCGCCGGCAGGTGATGAAGGAAGCCTGAGGAAACGGGGCATACATTTGGAAACGTACATTTTTATTCTAGATTAGGTGTGTCTTCCCATTATAAGAGGGAACCAATGACCCAGGCTGCTGCCTGGGACTCCGGGGGACAGGACTCCAAGCTTCCCCCAGGTTGGGCCAGAGAGCCTGGGCCTAGAGCTCACTCCCCCTTGCCTTGGCCTCCCTGACCGACCTTCCAGATGGCGCCCGGGACCCCACCTGGAATGCTCTCCTGGACCACTGGGCTGTAGGAGCGGAGCTGTGTGGTGGGACACCCTGGGTGGGAGCAGAGCCGGTGCCTTGCCCACCTGGTGTCTCCCCATGCTGCCTCAGTGAGCCGTCCCGTCCCTCCCACGCCACGGTGGCCGACGTGTCCGGCCCGGAGGTCGGGGCTACACTGCAGATCTGGCTTCAGGAAGCAGCGTGGCCTCTGGCCTAATTGTAGGGGTGGGAGCGCAGAGGCAGCCACAGGCCTTTCCTTTGCCAACAAAAAGGCTGAAGTTCAGTCCTCCTAGGTTTCATTTCAAAGAAAGCTAAAAACCCCCTCATTTCGCCTAAGTGCTGCCTTCAGAGAATGAAAATGGAGACTTTTATTTGTCTCTGCCCACTGCTTTCTGCACCCCACCTGCTTCCGAGGTGGTCTAATGGGTAAATTACTCATGTCCTGCTAATCAGTGCCAGGGCCTCGACAGGAAAGTGAAGGAGGCCGGTTACCACAAGGGCTCCTCCTCCCGGGGGCCATGAACCCGGCGAACTCTCTGCCTCCAGTCAGGCCCCGGGCTCCAGCTTGAGGGCCTTCTGGGAGCCCTGATCTGGGTTCAGCTGGGGCTCCTTCGGATGAGAACTCTTAGGACAGCTTCCTATTCAGGCCTTTGAATGGGCCGGCAGGGTCTGACCTGGGGTAGGAGGAAGCTATTCGTACCACCCCCGCCCCCCATCAGTTCCCAGGGAGCACGGCGGGGCCGCAGGGCCTTACGTGACTCAGCTGGGCTGCATTTTTAAAGGAATATTTTATTTATTAAAATTAGAAAATGTAAAGACCCAGTTTTTCCTAAGCTTGTAAGTTCAGCTTCCAATAAATCTAGCATTCATTTTGAACTTGGAATGTTTGATACCCTTTTATTATTTTTGACACAGAGAGAGAGGCCGCACGCATGTGCAGGGTGGTGGGGGGCGTGCAGAGGGAGAGAGAGGGAATCTTAAGCAGGCTCCATACCCAGCATGGTGCCCAACCTGGGGCTCAGTAACAAAAGCCTGAGATCATGCCCTGAGCCAAAATCAGGAGTCAGACGCTTAACCGACAGAGCCACCCGGGCTGTCCTGTTTGGTCCCATTTTGAGTCCTCATCTTACCCAGCTGCTACACTTGAAAGCTTGGAAGGCTTTGTGAAATCTTCCGTAATGGTCTTAGATTTCCCTGCAGTTCAGTCCAGCCAGTTTCCCTCTGTCCCCTCTTCCGTCCAAATGCCCCGACGTCTTAGGGGAAAATATGACTTGGGAAATAGTGTTCAAATGTGAAGTTTCCTCAGATGTAAATATTGGAGACTTGGTTCTCAGTGGACTCCATTTTGCCATATGTGCTTTGACTATGTGGCCTAGCTATGTGGCCTAGGATGTTTTAGGGCCTGGAGCAAGCTGCCTCTTTCCCCACACAGACCAGATCATTTCAGAAAGCCCCCCGTCTCTCCGCATCCCTCCTGCTTCGATCTGGAAGGCTGGGTCGGAGCATGCCTGTGTCAGGGTGGACTAGTGCACACCTTCCCTCAGCAGGCTGGGGCGTATCTGGAGCACCTTCCCCTCGGTCCCACCCCAGGCCAGCCTCTGTCGTCAGCTACTCGGGTCTCATCCCTGGTCTGGGAGTGAAGCGAGGTCCCTCACGCACCTGGGCCCCACCTCAGCCCACCTAGTGACATACTTCTCCACCTCATCGCCTGCCCCCAACTCACAACTGTTATTATTCAGTCAGCAAATATCATCAGCACATAGGTGATCTTTCAGGATTTCCCCAATGGCATATTCTGTATTTTGGAAAACTGGTTTTGTATTCATGGGTATTTTCATGAGAAGTGATCTTTCAGGTGTGACTTGGAAGAGAAATTCATTGCTGGAAAATTAGGGAAACTTCCCATTTTCAACACACACACACACACACACACAGAGACACACACACACACACCACAGACTTTTACAATAACAGATTTTTAACCAAGGAAGTGTATGGAGAGTTTTAAACGAGTCCCCTCCCCGTGTTGTCCCTGGACTATGAGTGGTGTCGTTAACAGCCATCGGGGGACTTGAGTCGCCCGTTACGGTCGTCCCAGCTGTAGCCCACCGTTTACAGGCCTGAGCCTCAGGGGTAGCACGGGCTTGGTGTCGAACAGCCTCGGCTCGGCTTGTTGAAAACCAGTAGTTGTGTAACACTCTGACTAGGTAATTTGAAAGTTGCCCTTGGGGATCCATATATTTTAATTTCAAGACCTTAATTCATGAGCAAGTCTATTCAATGAGGAACAGGCTTGGGGAATTGCGCAGAGCGAAAGAAAATGTCCACCAGGCCAATTACACCAACGCGGGACCTTTCACAGCTCTGGTGCTGGGTATGTCCTGACTGTGAGAAAGTGCGACCGTTTCACAGGTTCGCATGTGTTTCAGGGAGTAGGGATTTCTGCTTTGACTCAGGCTGATTTATTTTTCTTTTCCTTGGTAATTGTTGAAAAACAAAATAAAACCTCCTGTGAGCCTTTTGGAACTTCTGGAAAAGTCCCTTTGCTGAGGATAGCTGAATCCGAGAATTGTGGAGAGCGGAGCTGGAAACCACTTCTCCACAGCCCTTTCTTTCCTGGGTGTGTCTGGGTGACACGGGGCTCCCCAGGATGCGTGAGGGAGCAGGGGCTGTCCCGGGGCAGTCAGCAAAACAGACCACACCACACCGATTTGTGTTGGCTGGAGGCACGAGAAAAGGAGGCCTGCACCATAAGAGGAACAAAATTCTCCTCCTCACCTCAAATTATAAGAAAGAGAAAAAGGTGACCGAAAAAAGAAAAAAATGGAAAGGAGTTTACAACGTCTTCATATAAGAGTCCTTTTAACCCAGAGCTTCCGTCTTATGCTTTGAAGGCCACTCTGAGACAGTTTCCAATTGTAACCCCGCTTCAGGGGGGTTTAAAGTGGGGGTGGTGGGTATTTGGTTCCAGGGTAAGTGTCCTGCAGGCCTGTGGGACGGTCGTGCTTCCTTAGCTGGGCGGGTGGCTATTCCTAAAAACGAGGGAGAGAGTCTGTGGAGTTGGTTCAATCCAGGTAGAAACTGCCATCAGTATCCCCCTCGGGGTCACTGCCAGCGTGCCCTTCCTCAGTGGTCACCTCAGCTTCAATCCCAGTGGCTGCCAGACACTGCCAGGGCTGCAGGGACATGTGGACCTCTTCCCCACAGCTCTCTGGGTCTGCCAGGGCCACGGAGGGGATGAGGGGCCCTTGTGACCTTGGGCACAGCGAGGACTGCTGTGCCCTCGCAAGCCTGCAGACACTGGGCTCCACGTGTTCCCCTGGGATTCAAAAACTTTCCATCTCCCCAGAATTCCACCTCTTATTATTCTACGCTGACCCCGTCGCTTGGCCCTCAGCCCGGCCCTGGGGAGGCCATGGGTGGCAGGAGAGGGGACTCCCATGGAAGCTTCTGGTGCTGGGCAGAAGAGGCCTTGGGGTCAGTGAGGGTCATTCGATATTGGCTGGGCCTCTTCGGCAGGTGGGGGACTTTACAGGGTCCCTCACGCAGCTCATTCGTCTATCTGCGACATCCCCCTGAGCCCCCCCAGCACTCTTATCCTCTGCAGTCCTGCCTCGCTCTTGTCATTGCTCCCCGTGGTGGCTCCGGTTTCCCATGGGGCTCTGCACTGTTTGGGGTCCATGGCACATCTCGCTATGTGACTGTGTCCTGCCCACCTTTGTCTTCCCACCCCAGCTGCCCGGAGCTCTCCAGCTCTCCGGAAGTGAATAAATAACCTGGGCTGAATCGCTTCCTGAAGGCATTTAAGGTGACTCAGAAGATATGTAAAAATACAGTCAGATGGGATAAATTATTTTCTGACTCAATGAATTTCAGTTCTTTCTAGCTCGGAGAACCGAAGGGTTGACGCATATGCTATCCCTTCTACATAAAGGTTTACCCAGAAACTGTCCTGAAATAGACACATTAAGAAGCAGTCCTGGGGGGCGCCTGAGGGGCTCAGTCACTAAGCGTCTGCCTTCGGCCCAGGGTGTGATCCCAGGGTCCTGGGATCGAGTCCCGCATCGGGCTCCCTACTCTGCTGGGAGCCTGCTTCTTCCTCTCCCACTCCCCCTGCTTGTGTTCCCTCTCTCGCTGGCTGTCTCTCTCTCTGTCAAATAAATAAATAAAATCTTAAAAAAAAAAAAAAAGGCAGTCTGGGTCTGAAAGACCCACTACCTGGAGCCTCTCGTTTGGTTATGTGGTGACAGACGGTGGCTCCAGTGTCACACCTGCAGATCTTTTTTACTCACTGGAGTATATGGCACTTGGAGAGCGGCATGGTCAGCTACCTCTGTGTCTAATGTTTGGGCCCGCAGGAGGCCTGAACTTCTGGCCTGATTGGAGCCCAGCCCTGGAGACAGTTGTTCATTATAAAGTCCACAGCTAATGATAGCACATTTCCATCACTCGCCCCTGGGAGGGGAGCCAGTTGTTACCTGCCCTCAAGTCTTCTTAAATGTTTGTAGCATCTGATGGATGATCCAGTGTCTGTACTGGATTTTTAAGCACAGAAACAGACTCTGGGGAGTTTCTACAGAAAAGGGATTTCGTGGAAAGATGGCAGGTAGCTCACAGAACACGTGGAAATCTGTGGACTCTGGAAATGGCAGGAGCAAGGATGGGGGGGTGGGTGGCAAGCTGACCCTGTGGGGACTTGGTCCCATTGCTGCAGCTGATTTGTCACCAAGCGGGTCCTTGCCCTCGCCACCCCGGGGTCACAAAACTGCCGCTGCCACAGCGTTTCTCAGTGGCCTCAGCTCTGTGCCTCACTCCCTCAAGGACTAAGCCCGGGCGTTGTTCTCCATGCCTTGAGAGGCAAAACTAGTGATTTGGCTTCGCGTTCCTCCCTAGCTGTCCAGTTCCATTGTAGGCAGCCACGTTGCCCCATAATCCTTGCAGCCTCCATGCCCAACATCCTTCTATGACAGATCCAGCCACGTCCCCCAAGCCCTGCCTTCAGCGGGCACTGCATTTCAGGCGATCTCAGCTAATAATTTAGCTAGCTATTTTCCCCACTGTCGTTCATGATCCCATCTCTGAACAATGGAATTGCTCTGCCCTCAGCCAAGTAACAATCCGGCCTCTTCCCCATTTACCTCGGAGTCGGTAATTGGCAACCTGCTTACGGTGAGCGATGTGTCCCCGGCTAGATTGTCAGCTCCAGGAGGGCAGGAAAGGAAGAAAAGCTTGCCATAGCCCTCTGCATCACAGACCTAGGCTTAGGAAATTCTTCCCTGGAATTCTACCGTCTTCCAGGTACAGCCAAGATCAGCCATCGAAGAACTGTGTACGTTTTCTCAGGGAGCAGCAGCAGCATAGGTGGGATCCTCAAAGGCCTCTCTTAAAGGCCAGAGAGTAACCAACCTTGGGCTGTAATCCTCCAGCCCATCCCTGTTTCAAGCCAGTGATGGAGCAACGGGTGGGTTTGATTACTGGATCCATCCATGCTAACCTGGGGTGGGGGACCCAGAGCAGGGGCTTGCTTCCTCTCGCTTACCTCCTCAGTGAAGTGGATTCAGGTGGAAACCCTTAGACCTGCATGCTGAGCTGTGGCCTCTGAGTGACCGGCTGAGACCTCCGAGAGATTCAGGTTTGTGAATATTTGAGATAGCGATTATTCACAGGGCATTGCTTAGAAATTTATTTTAAGATTTTATTTTTTTATTTAGAGAGAGAGAGAGAGCATGCGAGTGTTCGAGCAGGGGGAGAGGCAGAGGGAGAGAGAGAATCTCAAGCAGACTCCCTACTGAGCATGGAGCCTGATGCAGGGCACGATCCCACGACCCTGAGATCTTGACCTGAGCCGAAATCAAAGAGTCGGATGCTTAACCGACTGAGCCACCCAGGCACCCTGCTTAGAAATTTTTATAGGTAAACGATGGACTGAAGTTTTCTGTTGAGTCTTTGCTGGGTGGTTATTTACGAGGCACTGCTTAGAAATTGTTCGGACAAAATTCCCTCCGTTCTGAGTACACACTTGTTTGTCTATGTACTAATATTACAAATCACTGGATCCTCTGATGTCCAACTCTTTCGTTTCCAGGGATACCCGTGTGCCAAGTCTCACCCAAGGCGGAGTCATCACGTGTTAGTGCGTCTTGGAGGAAGCTGCTTATTCGTAAAATGCATCATTGCCAAATTGAGCCGCTCTTAGCAGACCCGCCCTGAAAGGGGCTTCAGATCTTCCATGCCACCTTCTTAACCTAAGGGGAAACGGAGAGTACTTAAGGCCCACGCTGGCCTGGAACTCTCATTTGCCCCTCCTTTTAAGAACTCCAAGGCTCTCGGCGCTGGTTCCGGCCAAGGAGCTGGAGAAGGTAATGACTTGAACCTGAAGGCTGGAGGGTTCTCAGCACTTTCCGAGGCCCCGTGGCTTCTCCTCTTCTGATGGGGCGTTTGCTTTCCCCATTTCTTTCCTCCATCACGCGCCAATGCTGCCTGGTTTCGAGGGGCTACGCAGGCCCTCAGGACTTGGCTGGGCCTCCTGGTGCAGAGCCTGCATCTGGCTGTGACCCACCTGTCCTCCCGCCTGGTTCCCGGATGTCCCGCTCCGGGCGGGGGTGGGGGAGCCCTGTCCCCCGAGTGGGCGGGAGGCAGCCAGCGGGCCTGAAGTGGCACAGCTGGGACTCATTCGGGGCCAGCCTGCGGCGGGCGGGCCCAGCCCAAAGTGGAACCTTGTTCTCTGTCAAGTGCCGGCCAACTCCATCTGCCCCACACCTTCTTCACAAGAAATGTTCTCCCGGCTTCTTTGGAAAGGAACTTTAGCCGAGCCCGTCCAAGCTGAGGCAAAGAGTTGAAATTTTACCAGAGGCCCTTTGGGAAGCAGGAACAAAAATTAAAGAGCTCAAGATAGGATCCTTTTTACCCATTCCAATGCTGATTACATGGCCCGCAGCTGGAATGCGGAGCTCGGAGCTCCGAGCACACACTGCAACAGCTGGGATGTATCAGTGGCCCCCATATTAACCCGCTGGTTCCAGGAGGTGGGATTTCCTGAACCCAAAGCACTAAGTTTTGCACATTTTGGGGGTCTTTCCTCTCTGACGTTTAGGGAAGCAGGGAGCGCGTGTGGGCAAACAGGCCGATTCGAGCAGCAGCCCGTTGCGTCTGCATTCGCTTCACTCCATGGACGGAGGAGCCCAGGGAGAAAGGAAAACAGGTTCTGGAAGGCCATTTGTTTATTGTTCCTCGTAGGTATGCTCAGCGCTCCATGTTCCTGCCCCACACTGTACCTTTAGCCCGTAGCCTTTGGAAAATAAGACCTGAAATAACATTGACCCTCGTCACCCCTCCCTGAACCAATTCAACAGGCGTGGGAATGTTGGACGGGAGAAGCGAAATGCCCCCTGTCAGGGGGTGCTGGCAGTCTCCGAGCTAAGTCCCCCCCCTTTCAGCTGGGCCCCCAAGGAAGAGTCACGAGAGGCAGTGGTGCTGGGCTGGTGGGGGGGGGGAGGAAAAGTCAGAAAACAGCCGGCAACTTCTCCCAGGTGCTCACAGTTGCCTTAATGCTTCTCCCGCCCCCTCTGCCGAGCGGCTGGGGGCTCAGCCCCAGGAGCCTGTCGGGAGCAAGACCGTCAGTAGAAGCTGAACTTGAGCAAGGCGGAAGGCAATCCCCACTCTGACCACTGAACAGGAACAGCCCCTGTAGTTTGCGTGGCCGCAGCGAGCACACGATTGAAGACCCCTCATCCAGTGCCAGGTACCACGCATCCAGGCCATGGGAGCTCCCGTTGCCGGCTCAAGCGCTTCTGCCTCTCGTGCTTATGCAGAAACTGCCTGCAAAGGTCACCACGTGGTACGTACATGCTGGTCCACGGTCTAGTGGCTGGTGGGTAAATAGCGCTGGCGTGTTCCCGTGAGCTGCAAACGTTCAGAACCCAGCGGTCAAGTCTGCACATAGTGTGTGCCCATTGGTCCCCCTCGACCGCAGCTGTTCCTTTCCCAAACACCCCGACTGTCCCCGGTGGGTCCCTGCCTCGGGCCAGCAGATCCGAGGCCTGTTTTCCGTAAGCACATTGGCTGGGTGGGCCTGCCCAGAAGACCCTCCACACATCCCTGCAAGGCCCAGGGCAGTGGGGGAGGTGCCCAGCATTGAGAGAACACAGAAGCCTCCATACTGGCCTTGCAGAATCGGAGGGGAGGGAGTGTTCTTTCAAGATGGGGCCTTTCCGAAACTGTGAGCTGGCGTCTTAGCGTTTCAGTACCCGCATGTGTGGGAAGACAAGTCTAGAGACCAGGACTAAGGTGAACTCAGTGGATGCCCTGTCTTCAGGCTGCAGGCCCTAGAGGTGAAGGGAAGGAGGGCAGCTCAGACAGGAGGTGGGCAGACATGCCAGCGGGCCCACAACAGAGGCCTCCAGAATATTCCAAATGCTGTGATGTGAGGGACCCGGGAAACAGCACCACGTCACTCTCCAATCGAGAAGTATCAGCAGCATTCGTTGGAGCTGGGCGGTCTCGTGGCCTGTGAAGTGCGAATTCCCCCAGGACAGCTGCACTACCAAGAGTTTGTGGGCCAGTTTCCTGTAGGACAGGGTTTGGGGTGCTGACAAGCAAGAGGAAAGAAAGGAGAAAGAGGAGTGGTGCCGTAGTTTATCTCCTTTATAATTAGGCCCTGGGCCGCCCAGACAACAAATGGTGAAGCAGTCTTCTAAAAAGTAAATAAGGAAAGGACACAAAAATAGCCAACAGTCTTTCCCTTAGACCTGACTCTCATTTACCTACAAACACCCTGGAAACCAGAGCAGATTTGTTTAATAAAAGACCGGAAAGGTGGTGAAGCAGGTGGGTGAAGAGGAGCTCAGGTAGGTGTGGAGATGAGGTGGAGGACACTGATGACGCCACTGCTGGAGGCTCAGCGTCTGAGCTCGGGGGCTGGGAGTCTCTCCCTGCCCCTGGGAAGGAGGCCTGGAGGCTGTGGAGGGGGCACCCAGGAAGGTGGAGGGCTGGCCCGACTGACTGCACCCCCACAGTCCCATTCTTGGGCTCAGCACGCTGCGGGGAAAGCACTCGGGTCATTAATAGAAAGGAAAGGTAGAGAATATTGAATTTCTGATTAGGCCTGCTGCCTGCTGCTCGTCAGCTCAGCTCTGAGTCCTCATGGGCCAAGGATCATTTTTATGACTGGTGAATAAATGATTATTATCTACATAATGTCCCCTGCAAAAGGGCCCAGGCTGCAGGGGGTTTGCAGGGGCGCTGCAGGGGCGCTGCAGGGGTAGGGAAGGGCTGGGCCCGGCAGCCATTTTGTGCTGCATGGCGGCCCTGGAGCCTCCTGGTAAAGCCAGACCTGAGAACTCTGTGAGCGCAGACAGCCAGGGACTTGTGGCCTGGCCCGTGGGCTGGGCTCCGGAAGGGGCAGGAAGAGGGGTGGGGGTGTCCCGTGTGGCCTGTAACTGGCACCAAGCCCGCTCCAAGCCATCCCGGCTCTGCCTACGCTCCCATACCGGCTAAGGAGCGTGTAGGCTCCCAGCCCTTCCTGGGAGGCGGGAACAGAAACCCCGTCTGAATGGCCTCCCTCCCCAGTAGACCCCAGGCCCCGCTGTGCACAGGGGTGCGGTCTATAAGGCCACCTGCAGGCATAGAGCCAGGCCTCATGTGAGTTGAGTTGGAGTGATAAGGGGCTCCTTTACTGTTTGGTGAGTGGGTGGGCAAGCAGCTTCCTAATGCGAGTCTGTCAGCATTTTCTTGTCCTGCTGTCCCTCTGGGCACCTTCTCTAGACCCAAGGGCAGCGGGAGCCACAGGCCCCCTGCTGGGGCCGCATAACGCAGGCACAGCGCTGCAGTCACATTTAATTTTCCTCAGCTGTCACATCGGCTTTGGAAGGCACCGCTCCCTGGAGAAGGGATCTCAGCCTTGCGTGCATGGTCCCCCTTCTGTGCGCCAAATGGCTCCCGCTCCTAACGTCTGCAGTGGGTCATCAATTAGCCGGGTGAAGTCAGCGGGGGGGACCGCCAGCCTGCCCCGCCACTGCTCCTGGGAGTCTCCACCCTCCCGTCCTCTATAGACACTTCCAGTTCCAGGATGACCAGCGTCAGCCCGGTTGGAAGAGAAGAGCCGGGTCGGAGCTTCCAAAGGCCAACGAGAACTCCGTGGGCCCTTGGCACGGCTCCGATGCTGGCTTGCAGAAAAAGCAGGGCTTCCTGGTCCCCGGGGCCCCTCCCGCCTGCAGTTTCCTTCCTCTGGTTTTGTAGTCTCTGTTCATCGCCAGGCACTTTCCATTGTATGTGACTTCATCGTGGACTTAAGTCTCCGTCAGTCCGGCAAGTGGGGACCGAGCCAAAGGGTGTTCTGATCAACTTCATGCTCCGGTGTTCCGGGCTCGCCTGCACCCCCAGGCACTTCTCTCTGCGTGCAGTGGCTCCCCGGACGGGCCTGAGGCCCCCTCTGCCGGCGGCCAGCCTCCATGGCACCCAGCAAGAGGCCGGCGCCGTGCCTCCAGCCAGGCCCTCCGTCCCTGCAGAGGGGAGCTCGCAAAGCGGACAGGCATTTTTCTTAGCACCG
This sequence comes from Ursus maritimus, assembly GCF_017311325.1. Lineage (NCBI taxonomy): Eukaryota > Metazoa > Chordata > Mammalia > Carnivora > Ursidae > Ursus > Ursus maritimus. Next base: position 6,247,684 of record NW_024425675.1, read on the forward strand.
CGCGGTAGCTGAGAATAGGAAAGAAGACAGAATTCGTCCTGCCGTCCTACTCCGTTTGGGAACACCCGCTCCCCTAGGCTGACTTAACCAACATTCTGTGTTTGCGGGCCCACTTCTGCGGGCGTGTTCTCAGAAGGAGCCGCGAGGCCCTGCTGGCGTGGGGCACAAGCTCCAAGACGAGCCCCATCGCATCAGGTCACTGCGCCGTGTGCCGCCTCACTCACGGAGCTCCCTGAGATCCCATGTTGCATAGCCAGCCCTGCGCAGAGAGCAGTACTTCTGAGTGAATGTGTGTACAGCTCTGGGAATGACTCGGTGGGTGGTTTGTTGCTCTGTGGGAGAAAGGTCTGGTCACTGAAATATCAAGAAATCGAAAAGGCCTGTTCTCCCACAGCCCACTAGGCCCGTCACCCATTGCCCTCAGAAGTCGTCCAACATGGTACCTCCCATGCCGACGACCCGTCAGCACCGTCTGAACTCTGCTGACGGCCCCCCAGAATCTGCAAGCTGGAAATTCTCGGAACGTCCTCCTGAACACGCATCATGTTGAAATGCTCGCAGGTAGACCAAGGTGTACGCAGATAAGCATGAGTCCGGCCACATAGAATAAAAATAGGCCAATGACCCAAAGGGTGCTTTTTTTTTGGTTGCCTCTGGGGGCGGATTTCCTGAGGAGTAGGAGTGTGAAGCACTTGCCCCTTGCCTCAGGAAATCCTGACTCCCCACATGGCGGTTAGAGCAAGCACTTTGTCACCTCCCCCTCAGAACCAGGAAGAGGCCTAAGCAAAGACCTTTCGCTTGTCTTTGGAAGGCTGGGGAACAAGGACAATGGCTTCTGTGGTGATTGGCCAGTCTTAAGGGGAGCTCATGGGCCACAACTTGGGAGCACGGTGAGGCTCAGAGCTGCAGCCTGGCCTGGGTCCATGCTGCGCAGGCCAGTGGCCCACTGCCCACGTAGTCCTCGCCGAGGTCTGCGCACACAGGACCTTTCTCTCATGATGCCGCTTGTTTGTGGTCAGCTCTGAGGGGCTGGTTGTCAGAACGGCCAGCGGTAGCCAGGGAAGGCCCCTCTTCCGGGTCATGGGGGCCCGTTTGTCCCACCCCAGCTGGATGTCCTCACCTTAGCCTGCGGGCACACTCCTCTAACCCCCACCCTACAGGGACCACCCTCCCAAGCCCTATTTCGGCATTAGGTCCAAGTTTCTTGATGGCTCCCTGAGGCCTGGCTTCTCTCCCTCATGCCCCTTCCCACAGTGGGCTCCTCTGTCCTCTGGGCACCCCATGGGGTTCCCCAACCCCAGCCTTTGCCCTTTGTTCTCTCAGCAGCCACACCTCGCCTGGTCTTCCCTGGATCCAGTCTTTCCTCTGCCCTGTAGCACCCAGGCCACATTCCAACTCCTTCACTCCTCTGTCCTTGTCTCATCGGAACCTCACCTCTAATGCCCGCTTTTCTCAACTCCCACGGCACTTGAGTATCAGGCAGAACTTGCTGGTGTCTTTGTCTCTGTGACTCTGTAATAAATCCTTTGAGGAGAGATCGCGTGGTGACAGAGGACAGGTCCCTGGCAGGCTTCAGCTCTTGGGCTCTGGTCCTGGCTCCGAGTTCCTTTTTCACCCTCTGACAAATTATCCCACCTCAGTGGTTCCCAATTGGGCGAGGGAGGCACGATTTTGCCATGTTTGCAGACTTTCTTGGTTGTCACCAGTGGGATGGCGCTCCCAGCCTCTGTTGCGCCGAGGCCAGGGATGCTGCTAACCGTCGTGCGTTGCACGGGCAGACCCTCCAGCAGGAGAGTATCTGGCTGCAAGTGCCAGTAGTGCCAAAAAAGTGAGAAACGCTGCCCTGTCTTCAGTCCCCTCTCCTGTAAAGGAGGAAGGCTGTGAACAAATCAGCTGAGAGGCTTTGTGTGACACACGTGAAAACCGTAAATGCTCTTTCTGTTCTGCTCTCTACCCGACCACACAGCGTTTCTTTCCCTGAGGATGGCAGCCAGCATCGAATGCACACTTATTACGGGTTATCTCGTTTGATCTTTGTGGAAACCAACTGCATGGCCACTAGGATGGTCCCTGCTTTGCAGAAGAGAAAGCAATGCTTGCAGCCCCAAGGAGGCCGCCAAGGGCACGCAGTGGCGCAGCTGGGACTTCGGAGCTCACACGCTAACCGTTGGTTGTGTCACCGCCAGACAATTTTTGTAAGAGGGTTTGGAAACACAGAAGGACCGTATAAAGGGGACCGTGGTTCTCTCTTGCGCCCCCTCCTCCGACAGCAGGGGTCGGGCTCGGAGCTGGGTTGCAATAAATCCTTGCAGATTAATCCAATATGGATTCCTCTGGTGAGTCAGGAGAGGCTGAAAACCTGAAGATGCTCTGCGGCCTGCAAGTTAGGTAACTAGAAACTTGGAAAGTGCTAGAAACTGGGAAGAGTCTTAGTGGCCCCCGAGGAAATCCTGTGGGCCAGCTCAGCCCACACCCAGCCTGACCACCATTCAGAGGACACGTGGCCCCTGTGCCCTTTACTAGCACCTGTTCATACAGCTGGCGAATGGAGCCAGCTGTATGAACAGCCAAGGCCCCGGGCAGCCTTCTCTCCTGGGACAACAATGCTGTCACCCATGGCTGTCGACCAAGAACTTGCAGGACTGGGCAGGGCAGTGTGACATCCATGGCATGACTGTCCCCTGCAGTGACGCCTTGTTCTCCATTGAGAAGGATTTTAATCTCCAGGGAGTTGTTACCATGTTCCTTGTGGGGAACACATGTCCACGAGGTTGGAAGGCCTGGCCTCAGCTGTACGCCCTTTAGTGGTTCATAGTTGACCAGTGTCTTCCGATATTTAATGGCACATGAAGTCATTGTGACTTGCCTATCATGATCTGGCCAGCTTTGAGGAACAAAGGTTCTCATCGCCATTCATCATTTCCTCTTCGTTTTTTCCATTTGGGAAGTACAAGATTAAGTTTGTATCTGGAAATCTCGTTCCTAGGTTCTCCTCTGAAAATAAGTCTGAGATCAGGAATGGTTCCTCTTATGCCCTGGGCGTTGAAGCCGGTAAGACTAATGACATTAACAAAATTCTCTGAGCAACACGCAGGAGGCAACACAGTCCTTCTGGTAGGATGAACATCAGTCCAATAAGAAGATGACATATTGCCCATTCCCCTGTAAATAGAACGGGCCACATCAATTTCTCTTCTGCTCGTGAATGATGACCGTTTATCAAGTATACACTGAATAATGATTTCCACGGGACAACAGCTCTTACGATAAAGTGCGACTGCTCTAGCTGCATTATTACAACCAGCATCCAATTTATGGAGTTTAGGAAGCAGATACATTTCTCAGAAATGTGTCACCATTATCTAGAACCAGCCATAAAATCTAGGCTGTCATGTATTTTCTGGCTGCAAACTCTAAGCCATTAATATTCCTGTAAAACAGTCTTGATCACAAGCCCAATTTAGAAATTAGGTGTTCAATATGATGATTACATTCCGGAGCTGGAACTTGCTATGGCCGAATGTGACAAATCTTATACCGCTTTTCAGACGGAAGGAACTGTTTGAGACATTGGGGATTTTTGGTGAATTGCAAATGAGACAGCTTCACCTTAGGAAAGGACCACAGTCTTGCTCGTCCTCCCAGAGGAAGATGAGTCATTGGTATTTTCCTGCATCAAATACCATGGCTGTTCCCTAGGCCTGAGTCAGTGTTATGGAGGCGGTGCTCGTACGCCCGGATGGACACTGCACTGGGATGGATGACAGAATCCCAACACCGCTGTCCCCAGGAGGGCTTAGATGGCACCCCCATCTTCTTCCCCAGCTCAGGGAGGCCACACAAAGCAGCAAGGACCCCAGATGAGAACTAGGAGACGTGAAATGGTGGGAGAATAAAGCTCGGAGTAATATTTAAAAACACAGCTCTCTAGAGTATAGAACCAATGCTACCAGAAACTGAGTGGAAAGAGTGACAAGCGTTTGGGACATTGTCAGTGACTAATCAGTCATTTCAACTATATGCACAAGGTCATGCTCAGAATTTTAATCCCTAATATGTCAGCAAAAGAGTTTTGTTCTATCGTTTAGTTTGCAAAACCTAATTCAGCATTCGGTTCACATTGAGATATGTCATTCATTTCCCTGGTCATTTCAGAAGGGCTGTCTTTTGTGTATCTGTAGGCTACCCAGGATGGTGAGGAATTCCGAATTTCACTGTGGTAAACATGGCCCATTGCATTTAAAATGAAAGAGCCAAGAAGAAACCACCACTGGCTGATGGCGAGTGTCTGGGGAAATGAACACTGGTACACTCTCGTCAGGGTGTAACGTTATGAAACTTGGGAAAGACGATTTGACAAGAAGGATCAAAAACTATATCCTTTGACCCCGTCATTTCACTCCCAGGAACTTCTCCTAAGGAAGGAGTTAGTGGGGGAGATGCTGAGGTGAGCGTTGCTCATACTTACAACTGTCTGGCATGAGGGGATTGGTTAATGAGTGTTGGGACATCCATGCAATAGAACGATATACAGCCATAGCAATCATGTTATGGAACATAGAATGGAAGTACTGTTCAATGCAAAGAATCATTTTAAAAGTAGAATATAAGACCTCAATTTTATATTAAAAAGAATATATTATGTATGCTTGAGGGAGAAGAGTTACCAAAATGTTAACAGTGGTTATCTCTGTATAGCAAAAAAGTGAGTGATACTCAATTTTTCTTCTGTATGCTTTTCTGAGCATTCTATAATAATCACGCATTGGGTTTGTTATGAGAGAAAAAGAAATAATGTAATTATTGAAGGTTAGGCAATAATGTGATTGTTGAAAAAGGTTACCCGTCTTAAAAAGACCATAATAATTTATATGGTATATGATACTATATTCTATTAGACCATATTATACTATAAGGTTCTATTAGTCATGAAGGGATGGGTTGGGGTGAAGTTTTTTTAAATTTATATTGAAGTATAATTGACATAATATAAGTGATATATTTGTCTCAGGGATGCCACATAGTGATACAAAATTTATATAAATTACAATATCATCACTATAGTAAGTCTAGTTCCCACCCATCACCATACAAAATTAATACAATAGTTCACCTTTGCCTACCCCTTTACAAACCCCTCTTCTCCAGCCACCGTGAGTCTGTTCTCTGTATCTCTGAGTCCGGTTTGGTTTTGTTTGTTCATTTGTTTTGTTCTTTAGATTCCACATATAAGTGAAATCACATGGTATTTGTCTTTCTCTGTCTGACTTATTTCACTCAGCATAATACCCTCCAGGCCCATCCATATTGTCACAAATGGCAAAACCCCATTCGTTTTTTTATGGTTGAGTAATGCTCCATTGTGTATATAGCATATCTTCCTAATCCATTCATCTATTGATGGACACTTCTGTTGCTTTCATATCTTGGCTATTGTCAACAATACCGCAATGAACACGGGAGTGTATATATCTTTTTGAGTTAGTGTTTTTGTTTTCTTTGGGTATACCCAGAAGTGGAATTGCAGGATCATATGGTAGTTCTATTTTTGATTTTTTGAGGAAACTCCATACTATTTTCCATAATGGCTGCACCAGTTTACATTCCCACCAACAATGCACCAGTGTTCCCCTTTCTCCATATCCTCACTGACACTCGTTATTTATTTTTTTGATAATAGCTCTTCTGACAGGTGTGCTGTGATACATCATTATGGTTTTGCTTTGCATTTCCCTGAGATTTACTGATGTTGAGCATATTTTCATTTTGGCCATCTGTACGTCTTCTTTAGAAAAATGTCTATTCTGATCTTATGCCTATTTTTTAATTGGCTTTTTACTTTCTTTTGCTATTGAGTTGTATGAGGTCTTTATATATTTTGGATATTAGCCCATTATCAGAGATATGATTGGCAAATATTTTCTCCCATTCTGTGGTTGCCTTTTGTTTTGTTGATAGTTCATTTGCTATGCAAAAGCGTTTTAGTTTGATATAGTCCCATTTGTTTATTTTTGTTTTTGTTGCCCTTGCCTGTAGAATCAGGTTCAAAATAATATCACTAAGACTGGTATCAAGGAGCTTACTGCCTATGTTTTCTTCTAGGAGTTTTAAGGTTTCAAATCTAATCCATTTTGAGTTTATTTTTGTGTATGGTGTAAGAAAGTGGTTCAGTTTCATTCTTTTGCATGTAGCTGTCCAGTTTTCCCAACACCATTTGTTGAAGAGACTGTTACCCCTTGTATAGTCTTTCCTCCTTTATTGTAGATTAATTGATTGTATATGTGTGGGTTTATTTCTGGGTTCTCTATTCTGTTCTATTGATCTATGTGTCTATTTTTGTGCAAGTACCATAGTGTTTTGATTACCATAGCTTTGAAGTATAGTTTAAAATCAGGGAGTGTGATGCCTCCAGCTTTGTTCTTCTTTCTGAAGATTGCTTTGGCTATTCAGGTGGGGTTTTTTTCTTTGTGGTTTCACGCAAATTTTAATATTATTTGTTGTGGTTGTGTGAAAAATGCCATTGGGGGACGCCTGGGTGGCTCAGTTGGTTAAGCATCTGCCTTTGGCTCAGATCATGATCCCAGGGTCCTGGGATCGAGTCCTACATCAGGCTCTTTGCTGGGCAGGGAGCCTGCTTCTCCCTCTGCCTGCCGTTCCCCCTGCTCATGCTCTCTCTCCCTCTCTCTCTGACAAATAAATAAATAAAATCTTAGAAAAGAAAAGAAAAATGACATTGGTATTTTGATAGGGATTACATTGAATCCGTAGATTATTTTGGGTAGTATGGACATTTTAATAATATTAGTCCTTCCAATCATAAGCATGGACTATCTTTTCATTTGTTTGTGGCTTGTTTGATTTCTTTCAGCAGTGTCTCACAGTTCTCAGAGTATAGGTCTTTCATTTCCTTGGTTAAATGTATTTCTAGGGAACTTACTCTTTTTGATACAATTGTGAATGGAATGGGCTTCTTAATTCTTTTTCTGATAGTTCCTTTTTAGTGTATAAAAATGCAGCTGCTTTCTATATTTTAGTTTTGTATCCTGCAACTTAGCTGAATTAATTTATTCTAATAGGGTTTTCTTTTAGAGTCTTTAGAGTTTTTTAATATATAGTACCATGTCATCTGCAATAGGGACAGTTTTACTTCTTCCTTACCAATTTGGGTGCCTTTATTTCTTTTTCTTGCCTAATTGCTGTGGCTGAACTTCCAATCCTGTGTTGAATAAAAGGGGCAAGAGTGGGTATCCTTGTCTTGTTCATGATCTTGGGAAAAGCTTTTAGCTTTTCACTGTTGAGTATGATACCTGTGGGTTTGTCATAGATAGCCTTTATTATGTTGAGATATGTTTCCTCTGTACCTGCTTTGTTGGGAGTTTTTATCATATGTGGATGTTGAATTTTGTCAAATGTTTTTCTGCCTTTATTGCAATGATCATATGATCGTCACTCTTCATTTTGTTAATGTGGTGTACCACAGACATTGATTTGTAGAAATTGGACCATCCTTGAATCCCTGGAATAAGTCCCACTTGGTCATGGTGTATAATTTTTTTAATGTATTGTTGAATTGATTAGCTAATATCTTATTGATGATTTTTCACATCTATGTTCATCAAGGATATTGGCCTATAATTTTTTGCGTGTTATGTGCTGACCTGGTAAAATGAGTTTGGAAGTGTTCCCTTCTCTTCAATAACTTTGGAATCATCTGAGAAGGATAGTATTAACTCTTCTTTGAACGCTTGGTAGAATTCACCAGTGAAGCTGTCTGGTCCTGGACTTTTGTTTGTTGAAAGTTTTTTGATTACTGATTCAATCTCCTTATTAGTAATTGGTCTATTCAGATTTTCTATTTCTTCATAATCAAGTCTCAGAGGAGTGTGTGTTTCTAGGAATGTACCCATTTCTTCTAGGTTGCCCAATTTCTTGGTGTATAATTTGTTCAAAGTATTTATCTTATTCTTTGTATTTCTGTGGTATCAGTTATAACTTTTCTTTCATTTTTGATTTTATTTGGACCCTCTTTTTTTTTTTTTTCTTGATGATCTTCCTAAGGGTGTGTCAACTTTATCTTTTCAAAGAACCGGCTCTTAGTTTCACTAATCTTTTCTATTGTTGGTTTGTTTGTTTTTTGTCTCAGTTTCGCTTATTTCCACTCTGATCTTTATTATTTCCTTCCTTCTACTAACCTTGGGCATTTTTTTTATAGTTCCTTTAAGTGTAAAGTTAGATTGTTTGTTCAAGATTTTTGTGTTGTTTATTCCTTGAGGTAGGCTCATATTGCTATGAACTTTCCTCTTAGAACTGTCTTTGCCGTGTCCCATAAATTTTGGAACGTTGTGTTTCCATTTTTATTTGACTTAAGATATTTTTTGATATTATATTTAACTTATTCATTGACTCATTGGTTATTTAGTCTTCATGTGCTCCTGTTTTTCCCATTTTTCTTCTTGTAATTGATTTCTAGTTTCTCGTTATTGTGTTTGGAAAGATGCTTGATATGACTTTAGTCTTCTTAAATTTGTTGAGATTTGTTTTATGGCCTAACATGTGATCTACCCTGAAGAATGTCTCTGTGCACTTGGAGAATGTGTATTCCGCTGCTTTTGGACGGCATCTTACGTAAATATCTATTAAGTCCACCTGGTCTAATGTGTCATTTAAGGCTGATATTTTCTTATTGATTTTTTTTTTTTTTTTTTGGTCTGGATGAAATATCCATTGATGTCACTGGGGTATTAAAGTCCCCTACTATGATTGTATTGCTGTCGATTTCTCCCTTTATATCTGTCAATATTGTTTTATATATTTAGCTGCTCCCCTTAGGGGTGCATGAATATTTACAAATGTTATATCCTCCTATTGGATTCACCCTTTTATCATTATGTACTCCTTTCTATGTCTTTTGTTGCAGTCTTTGTTTTAAAGTCTATTTTGCTTGATATTAAGTATTGCTATCCCAGCCTTCTTTTCATTTCCATTTGCCTGGAATTTCTTTCTCCAGCCCTTCATTTTCAGTCTGTGTGTCTTTAGCTCTGAAGTGAGTCTCTGGTAGGCAGCATACGGATGGGTCATTTTTTTTTTTAATTCATTCAGTCACACTACGTCTTTTGATTGGAGAACTTAGTCTATTTACATTTAAATTAATCATTGATAAGCCATTTTGTTAATTATTTTCTTGTTGTTTTGTAGCTTTTTGCTGTTCCTTTCTTCTCTTGCTCTCTTCCCTTGTGGTTTGATGACGTTTTTTAGTGTTATGTTTAGGTTCCTTTCTAATTATTTCTTGTGTATCTATTATAAGCTTTTGGTTTATGGTTATCCTGAAGTTTGTATATAATTACCTATTTATATAGCAGCCTACTTTAAGTTAGTCACTTCAATTCAACTGCATTCTAAAAGCACTACGTTTTCGCCCCCTACCCCGTGTTTTATGTTTTTGATATCTTTGACATATTTTTATTTTGTGGATCCCTTACCTAAATATTGTATCATTTTTACAACTTTTTTTCTTTTAACATTCATACTAGCTTTATAAGATTCATCTACTACCTTTATTATATTTGCCTTTACCAGTGAGGTATATTTTATTTCTAGTTATGACCTTTTGTTTTTAGCTTAAACAGGTCCCTTTAACAATTCTCGTAAGGCCAGGTTAGTGAGGATAAACTCCCTTAGCTTTTTTCTTGTCTGGGAAACTCTTTATCTCTCCTTCCATTCTGAATGATTACCTTGCCAGGGAGAGAATTCTTGGTTGGAAGTCTTTTCTGTTTAGCATTTTGAATATATCATGTCTTTTTCTTCTAGCCTGCAAAATTTTTGCTGAAAAACCTGATAGTCTTATGGGGTTTTCTTGTATGGAACCAGTTGTTTTTCTCTTGCTGCTTTTAAGATTCTTTCTTTATTTTTAACTTTTGACATTTTTAGTGATAATGTGTCTTTGTGTGGAAGTCCTTGGATTCATCGTGTTTGGGATTCTGTGCTTCCTGTACTTGCTTATCTGTTCTTTTCCCCAGGTTAGAGAAGTTTTCAGCCATTATTTCTTCTAGTAAGTATTCTGACCTTTTCTCTCTTTCTTCTCCTTCAGGAGAATGTTAATATGCTTGTTGTTGTCATCGCACAGATGCCTTAAGCTATCCTCATTTTTTTTTAAAGATTTTATTTATTTATTCGACAGAGAGAGAGACAGCCAGCGAGAGAGGGAACACAAGCAGGGGGAGTGGGAGAGGAAGAAGCAGGCTCATAGTGGAGGAGCCTGATGTGGGGCTCGATCCCACAACGCTGGGATCACGCCCTGAGCCGAAGGCAGATGCCCAACCGCTGTGCCACCCAGGTGCCCCAAGCTATCCTCATTTTTAAGATTCTTTTCTTTTTTTCTTTTTGTTGCTCTGTTTGGATAATTTCCACTCTCTTGTCTTCCAGGTCACTGATCTGTTATGCATCATCTCGTCTGCTTTGAATGTTTGTAGTGTATTTTTCAATATAGTTATTGTATTCTTCAGCTCTGTGAGTTTCCTACTTGGTACTTTCTTATATTTTCTCTCTTTACTGAAGTTCTCACTATGATCATCTATTCCCTCAAGTTTGGTTAGCATCCTGGCTATAAATTTGAGCTCTTTATCAGGTATATTTATCAGGGAAATTACTTATCTCCATTTTACTTAATTTTTTTTTTCTGAGATTTTATCTTGTTCCTTTATTTGGAACGATTTCTTTGCGTCCTCATTTGCTTGACTGCGTTTGTTTCTGCGTGTAATGTAAAACAGCTCTCTCTCCCTGTCTTGAAAGAGGACTTCTATGTAGGAGATGAACCTTATTCTTTAACCTTGCCCTAGTTCTTGGTTGTCTCGTAAGTTGTCTCTCCAAGTATTTCAGACTCTTGGGGTTCAGAAATGCACCCTCCGCACCCCGTGACTTGAGCCTGGTGCTCCAGGGGCATCCCCTGTGTGGGTGGTGGTGCCCGTTGCCTCTGTAGGGTCATGTGAGCAGTGCAGGTGGGGCAGGGCTGCTCAGCTGCTGGTTTGGTGGTGCCGTGTCAGCAGGCGGTGGAGGCTGGAGGAGGGCTGTTTGCCCAGGACTGTTAGGTGATTAGAGGGAGGGTGTAAAAATGACACCGTCAGTGCAGCACCAGCAAAGTAGAGGTAGCCCATAAAAATGGCATCTGCCAGAGAGTGCCGACTCTCCCTAGACAGTGCCAACAGACTCTGGCTTGGGGGACTTTTTCGCAGTTCTATTTTTGATCTGATGATCTTGCAGGGAATCAGTAAGGGAGGAGTCTGGCCTGGGGAGCTGGAGCTGGTGATCTGCATCTGTCTAGCTGGTGGTTCCATGAGACCCAGTGCTAAGCCTCCAAGTTTCTCCAGACAGAAGCCATGGCCAGGTGAGAATCAACTGTCCTTGTCTAGGACCACCTGTATCCATCCACATGTGTGTATGTGCTCGCCAGCCAGAGTCTATCCAAGTGTGTGTGCGTGCACATTGCATGCAAGCATGCGTGCCAGCCGTAGTCCAGACTGTGAGGGTCCTGTTTTGTTTTGGCACCAGGACTGGTAAAACCAGGAGGAGGCAGCTGTCGGTGCCACTGCTTTGTTCTCTGTATCTTAATAAACAGTGATTTCCTCTTTTCTTGGTATTGAGTGCTCAGTTTCTTAGAATTGTGGGGCTTGTTTAGGGGGATATGTAATTGTATTATGCCCTCCCCCAGCCAAATTCCCTTCAGTGTTTCTCAGCAGAGGTGGGGTTGGCACTGGAAAAAGAAAAATATTTGGGGCTTGGGCTTGACCCAACATCGAAGCATTGTTGGTTTCCCTGGCCCTCCAAAAGAATACTAGTAGGATGCTCTCTGGTCCTGTGATAATAAAAAATGCCCCTGCCACTCTTCCAAAGTGGCTGCAGCAGACTTTCTGAAATCAGAGGTTTACTCTCCAAATAGAATTGGATTGATTCTCAAGGCCTTTGGACCTGACTCTTCTCTTAGCCTGTGACATTTTTTCTAGGAGAGTGACTTTGAATGTCCACGCATTTGCATGATGGCTTTCCTATTTGTTGCTCCCAGCTTTATACCCCCCCCCCCCAGATAGAAACCCATCCCTGTGAATATGTGGATCTTGGGGATTTGACCTATTTTGTGACGTCATAAATCTCAGATTGGTAAAGAATGTGTCAAGACCCAAATATTTTAACTCATTCATTCATTCAATCATATTTGTTAAGAACCTACTACCGTGTTAGAGTTCTGGGATGCAGAGAAATCAATCAGGCCATCACATTCATAATATACAACTGCAAACTGAGATTCATGCTTTGAGGAAGGGAAAGAATAAGGTTAAAGGAGAATTTGTTATAAAGGAACCACCTAGACTGAGCAGTCAGAGAAGGTTTTTAGTAAAATGATGCTGGAGCAGAGACCCGAGGCTCGTGTAGAGGCTAGCTAGGTGAAGGGGCAGTCGTTGTGGCATTTGATCATTCTAGATGGAAGAAAGAGCATGCATAAAGGCCTGTTTGAGAGGATCACCGGGGCATGGGAGAAATTAGAGAAGCCTAGTGTGACTGGAGCACAGAGAGCAGGGGCTTGTGTATAGAGGCCTTGCAGGCTTGTTAGAGAATTGGTTTTTATTTTAAGAGCTTTAAACAGGGAGTACTAGGATCAGCCATGGTTTTTGGAAAGATCCTTATAGATGCAGGGTAGAATCAGGTTGGAAAAGAATCTGACTGGATCCAAAGAGGAGGCCACTACAGTCACCCAGGTAAGAGACAAAGACAGTCTGGACTAGGGGGGCAGCAGTGGGAGGGGGGAGCAGTGCGTGGATTTAGAGATATTCAGGAAACAAAATGGTTGGTTCTCGGTGATGGGTTGGTTTGGATGGTGAGAATAAAGGAAGTAAGGATGACTTCGTTTCTTGCTTGTGTCACTTGAAGAATGACTGTTGATGCCATTTACTGATGTGGAACCTCAGGAGGGATCAGGTGGGGCTGGCAGCCAGGGTTGAGGAAAAAAACATGAGTTTACTTTTGGACAATTTGGGCTTGAAGTAGCTGAGACAGTTTGAGGAGAAGTCAAATAGGGAAATGCATGGGGGGGGGGGAGGGGTGGTTGTAGGCCAGAGACCAGAGAAGATATTGCAATACTGGGCTTGCTGATCTCTGTGAACATTTATTTTGGTCATATTTGTCCTTTCTTTTTTTTTTTTCTTTCTTTCTTAAAGATTTTTTAATTTATTTATTTGACAGAGAGAGAGACAGCCAGCGAGAGAGGGAACACAAGCAGGGGGAGTGGGAGAGGAAGAAGCAGGCTCATAGTGGAGGAGCCTGATGTGGGACTCGATCCCATAACGCCGGGATCACGCCCTGAGCCGAAGGCAGATGCTTAACCTCTGTGCCACCCAGGCGCCCCATATTTGTCATTTCTTGAGGGCTGTCAGATGCTGGAGTGGCTGTCGGTGTGACAAGTAGTGAGAGGTGCTTGCGAGTCTCTCTGGCATCTCTTAAGAAAACAAAAAAGAACTTGCACTCCTCTTTAAAGATTGTATTCAAAGTAGGATTAAAATTATTATTTTGCCTTTAAACATCTGAGATATAGCATAACGTACATCATCTAAGATCTTTTAATGAGCCGGCAGAAGTAATTAATTAAGAATTCAAGTTTAAGGGGGAAAAAGTGTTTCGAAGCATTCTGACTTGTTAGGATTCCCTAAAGTGCCCTAGTGACCTTGGCAAGAAAGTTGGGGCTGGACTCTTGTGATACAAGGTGGAGGCCTATGTGTGTCTTCAGGAAGGTTCTCAGAGGCCCGTGCATGGGGTCCTTCCTTAACGAGACTGTGCTGTAGTCTCCCCCACTTCTCAGGGACTCCCGATCACTGCGAAAGTGTAGATGGCGGCGTTTTCTCCAATACCAACCATCAGTTCTCTGATTCTCCTGACACAAACGGGTATTCAACAATTTAATTCGATTCTGACACCGACTACCCAGAGGGAGGGCAAATCCTACAAGGTAAGGGCTTATTCCCTCAAGACTGCCCCACTTTAGACACCAGCCACAAGGCCTAGACTTCCCATGCTTCTGACCAACCAGCCATAAGTCAAGGATTCCCACGACAATTTGCTACAACACGTCACATAATGCAGGAACACACTTTACATACATTTTTCACTTTATGATAAAGGATAATATAAAGGATGTAAATGAATAGCCAGATGAATCAATACACAAGACGAGGTCTTGAGGACAGCAGTCTCTGCCCCTGTGGAGTGGGGGTGTGCCAACGTCCCGCCTCACAGATGTGTGTCCCAACCTGGAAGCTCCCCGAACTCCATGCTACTGGGAATTTTATGGAGCCTTCCTCACATAGACACGATTGATTATTACCTCATTCTCCAGTCCTATCCCCCTCCCCAGAGGTTGAGGGTGGGCGGCAAGGGCCCAAAGTTCCAGGCTTCTAATCAAGGTCTAACCTGGCAACCTGCCCCATCCTGAAGCTATCTAGGGCAACATCGAGAGTTGTCCGGTTAGAAAAAAAGATGCTCCAAACATCCAGGAAATTCCAAGAGATATAGGGTCTCTGTTGTCAGGAACCAGAGACAAAGACCAAAGAGTAGAACAAAAGACAATCCTATCACCTCTATCACTCAGGAAATTGCAAGGGTTTTAGGCGCTCTGTGTCAGGAACCATGTCTATGTCTCATTACACGACCGGTGGTTAGTGCACTCTGGAGGTGCTCCTTGGGTAGGGGCTACTCCTGTGGGATTTCTAGAAGCCACCCGTAGCTAGGCCTCAGCAGCAACCTCCTGTCCCCCTTCCCTGCCCTGAGCACCACCCTTACTGCCCGGCAGAGGGAGCCCATCTCTGATGCGTGAACCACCGCTGACCTTCCTGGGCTGGGGCAGAAAACCCCAAATCCAGGCAGCTGAGGACTTGCCAGCAGGGGAGAAAATGTGGGACGGGGAGGAGGCTGTGTTCCTGCCACAGGTTTGTGTCTCTGGTGTATGGTGGTCCCACAAAAATGGTAACTCTTCCATCAGAGGCATGTTTGCAACGAGAGAGAAAACTAAGGTAATGCTCACCACTCATGGAGTTTCTCATCTGTACGAACACTTACGTTATTGCTAATTCTCAAACCCTGGAGGAAGTCATCACTGTCCCTCATTTTATACATGACTACCTGGAGGTTTTTAGAGATTGGAAAACTTGCTCGGCGATCACAGTTCAGTGGCAGAGGCTGGATTCGAACCCACGTCTGTCAGGTGCCACTGTCCGTTCTATGACATTTCATGATGCCTCCAGTTTCACAAGATGAGGACAAAAGCCAGACCCAAGAGCCAATCCCTGGAGGCTGGCCAGACCCAAGCAACAGCTGGCGACTTACCCCATAAACTGAATCAGGGAAATGAGAGCCCCCAAATGCCTGATTGGGTCCAGGGTTAGCAGCGCGAGCTGCACTCAGCAAACTCCATCCACTCATCTGGCAAGATGGACATGAATTTGCTCGGCTCTTTCCAAGCTCTCCTTCTGGTGCCTCTGGGACCCTGTTTGGAAGCTTCATGAATGCAAACTTTCCAGCCGAGAGAGCCCAAGACACAGCCAGTCAGGATGGTGGCCCTCAGCGGGCCCCCGGCCCCCCATCACGTGCAGGTGTCTGGGCAGGACCTGGGTGAGAACTTGGTGGTAAGTCCATCAGCTGGCGTAGACAAGCCCTATTGCTTAATACACAAATAGCTTTCCCTCAGAGAAAGGGGTCACCCCGTGCCCTCCTGCACCCACTTCCCATACTGCCCTTCAGAGCACTTAACTCCCTTTCTTGGGCCAAGGAGACTGGTGGGGGAGGGGAGCCCCAGCTGTCCCACGGGGCAACTCTGCTCCTGTATTCAGATCCACAAATGCTTCCAACTGGCTCAAACCCCATCCTCTCTGGAAGCCTTCCTCAGCCCTCTGCCCTGCACCCTCCCCTTCCCTGCTCTGAATTCCTCTAAGGCTTCCTGGTTGCACCATTATTATTGTTTTTAAACTCCAGGGCCTTGAGCAGCTTGGGGGCAGGGGACAACGGACGAGCATTGCACTTTAAAGGACTTCCTTCCCTCCAGATTCCTTCTCAACCTCTGTGGGGGCCTTCGCAGATATCCAGCCGTCACGGCCCACGCTGTGCACATGCCATCTCGCGATTTCCTTCTGGAAATGTTGGATTCGGAGGCGCGTGTCCATGTATGGACATCGGCAGCACGCCTGTCATTTCCAAGGGCGCTGCAGAGGGCTGTCCTGTCGCCGAGCTTGGGGGTTTGCTGAGTCATTACAGGATCGCGGGCATTTGGGCGGCCTCCAGCCTGGGGCCCGTATAAATAGCATCGCAGCCTCCCAGTCACTTTTGCATTTAATCACCCGCCGCTTCAATGTGTAACTGTTTCCTGGGGATAGTCCTGCCTCCTCAGAGGTGAGGATGTGGTTTCGCCTTCTGCATCCCCCTCGCTGGCCACGGGTTGCTGGGCCCGAGGAAGAGCTTCATAACAAAACTAGCCAGCCGTTTCTCGCGCCCTCGCTGCCTGCCAGACCCCGGGGCGAGCCCTTGCCAGGCTCGAGCGGCCCTGTGTGGTCGGTGCCACGAGGCCCCTCATTTGATACATGGCGAAACCTGCACTTAAAGCCGCTGGGTCGCTTCCCCAGCACGAGGTAGCCGGTAAGAGGTGGGGCATGGATCTGACCTTGGCCACCAGACTCCACACACCCCTGCTTGGCCCGTCTCACTGAATTTATCTGGGTGATGCAGGCAGACCCCCATGCACTCCTGCCTCGTCCAGGGCTGACGTGCGGCTCGGGAAGAAACTTCCTTGAGGTTAGACCTACATAGGATCACCTGATTGGAACTTTCTCCTTCCCGCTGGAAGGCCCCCCTGTGCGTGTCTGCCCTGTGACAGCCTGCCTGGCCCATCAGGATCACAGTGGACTCGCTATGACCATCTAGTGCCTGGGTCCCCAGCCTAGTGTTCAGAACAGAAGATTCGTCCTCGGATTCCTATGAGCAGGGGACAAGGGAGGTGGGAAGGGCATGGAGTAGAGGAGAACTGCAGACGTGCCCTCTGCCTGAGAAGCTGAGGGCCAGTGCCCAGTGGCCCTGTGGTGAAGGAGAGCTGGCAGGACCATAGCCTGAGAAGAAAGGACAGAGCCCAGTCCCTTCTCTTCTGAAACTCCTGCCCAGAGTTGGCTCCGGCAGGCCTGGTCGGCTCAGAGCAGCTACAGTCCTTGACTTCGTCCTCCACTGTCACCTGCTCAGCGCCACAAAGTGGAGAAGCACACGGCCTCCGCCATGCTTGTTTCTCTGGTCAGCCAGCCCTAGTCACGTCTGTCTGTACTTTGAGAAAAGTGGCCCCGCGAAGGAGGCTCCTGTGAGATCATCAGAGATGAGAAGGCAAGCCTTTCCAACAGCTCTGGATCTGGCCGCCTGACAGGCAGGGGAAGATTAGTATCCCCATTTTACAGGTGAGACCACCAAGGTCTAGAGAGGGGAACCGATGAGCTCAGTGATGGGGTTGAGATCACACATCTCAGAAGCGACTGATGGGGCGTCGTGGATATGTGACACTGGGTTACACTCTGGATCCGCAATTATCAAACCTCCCAATTACCAAGCATCTTTTTTTTTTTTTTAAAGATCTTATTCATTTAAGAGAGAGAGCGTGTGCACGAGTTGGGGGAGGGGAGAGGGAGAAGGACAAGCAGACTCCGCTCTGAGTGGGGAGCCTGACCCAGGGCTCCATCCCAGGACCCTGAGATCATGACCAGACACTTAACCGACAGAGCCACCCAGGTGCCCCTATCAAGTGTCTTTTAAAATAGCACGATTTTTCTTTCTGATTAGAAAAAGAGTACATTCTCATTTTAGAAACCGTCAAAAAAGGAAAATCAGAACTGTCCGTAATCTCGTCGCTTCCGTATGCTACATACTCTATGTACATACATTTTACATCACTGTTCATGTACGTAACTTATTTTGAGTCTACTTCTCTCACTTACCATTCGAAACATTTCCCGAGTCATCAAAAAAATCTTTGTAGGTATGCTTTTCCTAACTACATACATTTTGACATCGTGTGAAACTTTTCTTAAATATTTCCTTGTGTAATAGTTGCTCAATTCCCATTTCCGGCTACTACAAATAATTCTGGCATTAATATTTTTTGATATCGGCTTTTTCTGCATTTTTGTGAGTTTTTAATGGTGTAGATTCCCCCGAATCTCCTCCAGGGAATTACTGATCACATGATGTGAGCACTTGGAAGGTTCTTGGTCAGTGGTCTTCACAGCTGTTGTGTTCTTTTATATACTGACCAACTGGGCCAGCTCCACACCTCCCTCTCCAGGTTAAGTGTTATCGATACAAATGTAAAAATACTTAGATGATCAAAGGCCATCAACATCCTTAGTCATGATTTTCTCTATGGCTTTCCCTCCATTGGTCACTTGAGTGATAATGACCACATGTGGGGGGAGTGTGCTATAAATCGGACTCTGTGCTAAGCACCTGATGTGCTTTGTCTTGTCTGGTCACCCCAGCACCCCTGGTCAGGCATTATTATTACCTTGGCTTTGAAGATAAGAAACTTCAGACACAGGTTAGGTGAGTGGCCCAAAGTACACAGCTATTGAGCACTAAGATCGTCTCCTGTTCCTGGCTCGTACCACCAGTCTTGAATGCCAGGGTGAGCTGGGGCCAAGTCTGGGCTGTCTGCCCTGCATGGATCCCATTCCTGGTTCTGGGTGAGGAACCCGTGACTGACTTCCCACTTGGTTGCCCCATGGCGAAGCCAAGGGATTGACCCATGTTGAGCCTGTAGGATTTAAGATCAGCAAAACATCGTTCTTTCCCTCAAAATCTTACAACTAATTGAGGAGTGAAGGTAAATACACAAATGACTGTTCTAGAGGGGTAGAATACATACGGGCCTAAAAAGAGGTAAGATTTGGGGATGTTAGGCATTCAGAGATGAGAACGACAGTGGGCCGAGGAGGCACCATGGAAGCCCTCTACAGAGTGAGGTGAATTTCCTTTGAAGAGAGGGCAAGAAGGGACCTCAAGCAGAAGCTCTGAGTGGCCTGTGGGATGGAAGGGTGTTGGAGTGGTGGGCGTTCCATGTGGCAAATGAGGGAAGGTGATTTGAAGGGTTTTGGCTGCCAAGCACAGGTGTCTGCTCTTGACATGGGTGGGCTACAGGACCACGGGTTGTGTCCCCAGCCGGGGTGGGGGGAGGGGGCTGCCAAATGCCCATGGACATGGAGGGGAGATCTGAATTCAGGTGAGAAATGAAGCCTTGAACTAGGGAGCTAGGTGTGGGAATGCAAGTCAAACAACAGATTTGAGAGTTTATACAGTGCAGTTTGAAAGACTGGGTGATGGGCCAAGAGAGTCATTCTTGATGGCCTGAATCCCTGAACCCTTCTTTCCCTGCCCATCCCCCCCAGTCCAGTAGCTGTTCCACTGAGTCTGTAACATCCCCAGGGCATCAGTCTCCTCCAGCTGTCCGGGTCCCTACCACAGCTTGTCCACCTCACTGCATTCACTCCCAACCGACTTCTCAGCTGCTACAATAGCTGTACCTTCTCCTTCTTGTGGCCAGAGGTGGGGGGACCTTGTGACTTCTTGTCTGAACCCGGACACTTTGGAAAGCGAAAAGAGGCGCTATAAATAATTACACCAGGCAAAAGGCATAAACCAGGAATGTTCTGGGCAAACCCGGACCTATGGACTCTGCAGCCGGAGGGATCATAGCAAATGTAAGTTACACCGCAGCACTCTCCTGTTCAATGGCTTCCCACAGCAATGAGAATAAAGCCTGCGTGTCTTACCCCTGACCTCGGCCCAATCTCACTCACCCTCCTCTCTCCCTCTGCCTATGCTCTGGCCACACATAATTTCTTTCAGTACCAAGGTTTTACACCTGCCAGTCCCAGTGCCTGAACACCCTAGACCTTCATGACTCCCCCCCTCCCCCCCGCACCGGCCTCCCATTCATGCCTCTTCCACATGCCCTCCTGGATGCTTCTCATGACCTTGCAGTACCAATTCCCCATCCGCAGTTGGTTCTCTAGCACGTATCACTATCTGAAAGTAAGTTACTTACAGATTTCTGTTTTAGCTCCAACTTGTAAAGATCTTGGAAGTTATCATTCCCGTTCTTACAATGAGAAAAGCTGGACACACTGAAAATTAATGACTTTTTTGTACTCAGAGAACTGAGGTTGCTGGGCCAGCCCCCACCCTGGAATCTGCAGTGTCACCGCCAAGAGCAGGAGCCACTGGCCCCATGAACTGGTAGGAACATTTTGACGAATTGCTGGAGACCAAGTGCGGACTAAGGCGAGAGCAGCAAAATTCTTGGGGGTGGCAGTCTTTCAGGAGACCCCACACTTTCTGGGCTCTAGCTCTAGGAATTCACCATGTTCTCCTGGGAAGGCCTGGGAAAGCTCCCTGGCTCTGGCCTGGGTAAAGTAAGAGCGATCCTGTGAATGTACCAGAATGTTCTCCGTAACCAAGGCCTGTCTTTGGTGGTGGTGGGGGGGAGGTAGCCCTCCCACCCCACCTGCTCTGGCCTTCCTGCCTCACCCTTCAGGAAGGCCACAGGCCGGAGGCACACACCCACTACAGGGCCGAGAGTGGATTGGAAGAGTATAGCCCCCTCCCCTTCTCTACACCAGCAGGGCTAACAGGGCTCCCTATAGGAGTGGTAATGTAATAACCATATACTGACCTCCTCTCGGAGGAGGAGTACTTAGGGAAGTCCAAAGTCAAGAGGAAAGACAAAAAGCAAACGCAAAGACACTAGAGTCTCTGGCACCTATAGCTACGGAAAACATTAGACCAATCTGCCAGCTCCTAGGCGTATTATCACAAATCCTTCCGTAAGAGGCCAATTGAGCTTGGTTCCTATTACCCGGTACAGCATCTCCTGCTTTCAAAACCAAAATCACCAGCACCACCAACACCCAAGGAAGCACGTGGTCTGAAGAGACAAGCATCAAAATGAGACCCAGCTGTAGCACAGGTGGGAAGAATGATCTGGCTGGGAATTTAAAGTGACGATGATTAACTTGCGAAGGGCTCTGCTGGAAAAAGTCGGCCCACATGCAAGAACAGCTGGGGAATGTGAGCAGAGAGATGAGGAAGCCTCAGAGGAAATGCTGGACATTGGAGAATGCCCTTAATGAGTTCATCAGTAGACTCAACATAGCTGAGTGAGGAATCAATGAGCTTGAAGATCTACCAATATAACTCCCATGGGAAAAAAAAAATCCAGAGCCTCCAAAAGCAGTGGGACAATTACAAATGATGTAACAGACGCATGATCAGAATACCAGAAGGAGAAAAGGGAGAACAGTGAGCAGAACAAATGTTTGAAATAGTAATGGCCGACAACCTCCCAAACTTAATGACACACAACGAACCACAGGTGCGGAGCTTGGTGCAATTACACTAAGTCCCTTTGCGTTGATGGTTTGTCGTGTGCCCCCCACTGGCCTGCAGGCTCCTCAAGAGCATTGGTTCTTGCTTATCTCTGTAGCTCTGGAGTCCAGACTGGGCCTGACACACAGTAGGTGGGCAGTAAACATTTACTGAATAATTGAGGGAGTCAGACTGGTTTTGAGCCTGCACACCAGCGAACTGTTTCTGTAGCTGCATAGGACTTTGATGTCTGGGTGTCTGTTTCTCAACCCTGGCATCCTTCATTTAGCTGACCAAGAAGCTTTCTGAAGAGTGACGGTAACTTCTTGGGAGGGCCAGGTCAGCCCCGCTCACCAAGTGTCCCTATAACCTGGGCGTGTGACCCAGGATCTGCTAGGTTCCCCTCGGGTCACCCCAGTTTGGGCCACCATCACCTCCTACCCAGATCACAACAGCCGCACGTCCCACCTGCCACTGAAGCTTCAGTGTCCTCCAACCCCCTTTCCACACTACAGCCAGAGTGGTCTTTATCAGTAACCTTGACCCTTCAAATATTTCAGTGGCTCCTCATCGCACTCAGGATGAAAATCCCAGCTCCTGAGCCTGGCACACAAGACAGTTCATCATTGTACCTGTGTCCCTGCTGGTCTCTCGGCTTGCTCCAGTCCCAGGACTGTCCCCTGCTCACCCTCAGCCCTTTGAAGCTATTTGCAATTCTCCGAGGTGCCCCCTCAGAGCCGTGGCACTGAGTTCTCCTGTGTCCTCCTTCCCATCCCACCCCCCGCACCCGGTTAACTCAGTCAGCCTTCTGGCTTCGGTGGCACGCCATTTCCTGGAGAAGCCCTGTGTCCCCACACCCCAGGCTGAGCCCAGTGCCCCTCCTGGGTGCTGGCCCTTGTTGTCACATAGTATTTTAGCTGTTTCCTCGTGTCTTTGTCCCGCTGGATTGTAAGCTCCCCAAGGAAGTAATGATTATCCAAACCTTGAAAATGAAGCGCAAAGATGGCTTGCTCTCTACCGGCGGTCAGGCCATCACCCAGTGAGCCCGCCTGCCGCGTGGGCTCTCAGGGCAGCGCCATCTTGTCTGATCACAGCTTGCTATTGATTAGGGCCCAGACTCTAACGTTACATGTTAGCTATAGGAAATGGATACATTGCGAACTATTTTTGTCCACTAGAGGTGCAGATGATTTCTGACTGGTACACAAGAGGCATCGCCAATGTCAACAGTTTTATTACCTGGTGGGACAGGACCCCGTTTTGAAATCTGATTCCCTTACTCCTTTCCCCACTGTCTCCCCTCTCTGCATGGACAGGAACAGACATGTGTCTGCGTATATGTATATTTTTTTCTCCTAGCCTTTCCTGAACTAATGTTCCCATCTTGTCGGGTGGTTCCATCATTAACCATTTAATGATTTCAGTTAAGTCTCTGGCATGTCCGTGGCGGCCCGCCACTCAGCCACCTTCAGAGAGAGGTAGGGTGCGGATTGCGGGCAGCCGGCAGCTTCCAGGTTCGGCGCCTTCCGGGTTCTCCTCCGCCTTCGGGCCATGATCGGTCTGGTCAGTGACCCAGCCCAGGGGTGCCTGGGGCCTGGCCATTCCTGCCCATGTCCTGAAAGAGTAGCCTTGGCTCCAGGGCTGCCCACGGGCTGGCACTGTCTCTCAGGCTGAAGCTCACTCTCCACGTCCTCCCCCCATCCTCCCTCCCAGGTGTGGGGCCTCTACCACCATCGGGAGGCTCCCTCTGCCTCCTCCTGCTCCCTCTCTTTCCGTGTCCCCAATAAATGTTCCTCCCAGTACATGTCTTACATGTCTCACCCTGTCTTGGTGCCTGCTTCCTGGAGGCCCCTGAATGTCACCTGTGTCCACCATGTACCTGGATGAGGATTTTGTTTTTAGTTTTCTGAAAATTGCGCTTTGCCAGTAAGGCCAAGGCCATCATTTGTACCATTTCAACGTGCGTGTCTGGGATAACATTTATACCGGCAGCAGGGGCTCAGTACATATGTGCAGAACGAATGCATGCGGAAAATTAGAAAAGGATTTTGCTTTTAGAAGCTTGCATGCCCAAGTAGAACAGCACTGTCTTGGTGGCCCGGGAGCCCTGATCCAAAAGTGAACTGGGTCATGTTGCTTAAAGCAACTGGAAATGCCTCTGAGTCACCTTCACTCTCAGCTGGTTTGGTGTCTTTCCTTTGAAAGTGCCCGCGTCTCCCACGTGACCTAATTCCTCCGCACAGAGCCCCTGCCAGGGCAGCAAAGGGGAAGGCGTGTGACCCGCAGGATGTGGGGGAAATGCCCTGAGTAGGACAGAGAAGGGGACATGCCAGGACAGAGAGGAGCTCAGGGCTCAGAAGCGAGGTGGGCCCCGTGAGCGCGTGGGCCAAGCGTGTGGCGGTCACAGGCAGCAGGCCGAGTGGGACGGGAGCCTGTCTCCGCAGGGCCCCGGAAGACAAGATGGAAATGGAGAGCTACTTTGAAAATTCTTTCTCATCGTCCTGACAGGCGCAGAATCTACGAAAACCTGTATTTAAAATCATTTTTCTGATCATGCTATTTTCTTAGGTTGTTNNGCAGGTTGGATAGATGATTACAAATCATCCCCCCGCAGTAGCTAATTAAATATTTGATAGATAGGATTTAGCACTTTTCATCTGCAGAGAGCTTTCCTGACATTAACTACTGGAGTCTAAGGAAGGTATCACCGTCATTCTGTAGATGAGAAAACTGGAAAAGGGAAGACATTCAGAGAAATTCAAAAAGAAAAGTGCGTGCAGGGGAGGGACCCTTAGCCCAAGACTATCCTGGCCCACAGAAGCCCCGGGCTTTGGGAAGTTTCATTTGTGCGATTTCTCACTGCTTGTATTCCTGCAATGCTGGCCTCCCTGGATTTGCTTCTAGAAACATTCCTGGAGCCCCAGACTGGGACAGATTGAAAGGAGACAGGATGGAAACTCCTCTCCCAGGGTCACTGGATTCAAGTTCTTTGTGCTGGAAGCACATCGGCGAGTGAAGGTGGGGTCCCTCAGGGTCAGCTATTGTCTTGGGGCGAAGGCAGGACTTATCTCACCCCAGAGCCTAAGACCCGGCGCTGGCTGCAGATATGAGGACCCAGGTGAAAGGTGCCAGGGGCGCTTCTGGGGCTCCTCTGCTTCTGCTGATGAGCAACAGCGCCACCTGCTGGTGATACAGCTCGTCCCTTAGCCCCGCGGACTGTGGGCCGGTGGCCAGCAGCTTTCATCTGTAATTTCCCCATTTCCTGCCCTGGCCAGTCCCAGCTCCGAGTTCTGGCTTCTTCAGCTGGAGGAATGCAGCTGACAGCTTATTTCAGAACCAATATAAATCTGTCAAAGGACCATTTGGATAAAAACAGCAAACATCTCACCCTGGAGGAAAATTAGTGTTAATGAAGAAATTTAAGTCTTGATTGACTAGTTCTGGGGAATGAGATCTTAGCTATCCTCGTGGAAGCCAAAGACTTCCTGCCTGGGAGGGCCTGGGGGGAAACGCTCCACCCGGGATGGGTTCCGGGGGACTTGTTTAGAAGCTGTGTTTGTGTAGTAAGCACTGTTTTCCCTGAGGCGGTGTGCTGGCTTGAGAGTGGCACAGGGAAAAGAAGGAGCTGACGGGGATCCAGGGGTTGGCGCAGTCTCGAAGCATAGCTTTAGGAGGTCCCCACATCTGGTCACCCTGAATTACTTTCCAGGCCTACACATCTTTTCTCCTGGAGTGCAGGGTGATTGGGCTTCTCCTTTCCCGCCCTGCTGCCCAGCGGGACATTGGACAAGAATCACTGGCTGGGATCACCCTCAGGAAGCCTGTCCGCACAGAAGCCCAGACCAGGGGCCCGGGGCCGTCAGAACTCCAGACCACGTGAGGCAAAACCCTTCTGCTGCGGGAGTCAGAGCAAGAGGGCGCCAGTCTCTGTCCCACCGCTGGGGAACCAGCGAGGAAGTCGGGGCCTCCCTTGCTCCATCCAGCAACTCGAGGGGAGTTTCCTGACAGTTCTTTGAGGCTTTGGAGCCCTGCACACAGAGGCCTGCCTGGAACTGAAGGGCCCACCTGCATGGCCCTTGAGGACAGCTGGCCCATTTCTCTCCCTGTGACACTAGCTAGGGTCCTACTGAGGATGAAATTAAAACTGTCAGTGACGCAGCTTTCGATTTCTGAGATGTGTTTGGAGTCCTGTGAAGGAGGGCCGTGCTGGGCAGGGGCCGAGCCGCGTAATGCCGCGTCACCAGCGGCGTTCCTTCGCAGGCCATGGTCCCCCAGTTCCTGCTGGGGGAGTCCTGGCCCCAGCCCGAGCCCCCGGGAGCCTGAATGTCGAGGTTGCGCAGGCCTCGGTGGGTTCCCCACTTGATGTCTCTAGTGAACTGTCAGCATCAGGTGGTCCGGCTGGCACGGGCAAACCTTTTCAACGCGGCAACTCTTCTCTGGTATAGAAGCGGCCCGTGGCAGGACGGTGCTTTGCACACATTCTGTGATTCTGCGCGGCGTCCGGAAGGGCAGGGCCTGCTCCATCCAGCCCATTTTACCGGGTGACTGACGCTGCGGCACAGGGAGGTTAAGGAACTCGTTCAAGCTCAACGGCTGGAAGTGGCAGGGCTGGGGTTGCAAGTCTGAGAGGCCCTAGAGCTGTGCTCCTCCGGCTGCGTCACTGGTCCTCCCTCCCTGTGTTGTTGTGTTTGTGGCACCAGCAGCGCCTCCAGTTCTTAGCTTCCAATGGAAATGGCAATGGGGAGTAGGGAGCAGGTGGGCAAACTGAGGCACTTTCTATCAGTGCCTTTGGGACAGAGATGGTGAGAACGGGCAGCTGCTTTCTTCTGGCCGTGTGGAGGCAGCAGGGCGCAGTGGGACCCGAGGCAGAGTCAAATCCGGCTTCTACCATTTCCCAGCAACGGGAGGACGGGATGGAACCGGGCTTCCGAGTTACTCAACTGTACCATGGGGATAATGAGCACCTCATGGGGCCGCTTCCCAGGCTGGGATGAAATCATCTGGTACAAGACTCAGCATGTGATGACTTCCCCAAGTGCCTCCTAATGGAAGAGATGATAATGGGCTTTTTCACTGGTCTTGATTATTCAGCAATCATCGGACAGAGATGGAGCACAGACAACCTCATCTGGGTCTGGGGCCGCCTCTGCTATAGCTCGGGCTTCCATCTCAGCCGAACCACTGACGTTTTCCAGGCCTCAGTCTTTTATCTACAATATGCCCAATCAGTATTTGAAAAGGACCAAGTCAAGTGTTACTGTATTTTATTTTAATGTTGCTCTAAAAATTATATAGTTGGTTTTCTAGTAGCAATTTTATGATTGTTGGAAGGTGCCTAGAAGTCATGCATATGTTGATAAAGAATTGGTTTTAATGGAATAAAAGTTGGTGGATCTCAAAGCCAAAAAAAAAAAAAAAGACCAACATTTAAAAAGTGTTTACATTTAACACTAAAATAGCAATGTAAGTGCAAGATTCAGAAACTTAAATATTCTCAATGCAACAGAATAATTTCTTGTCTTCTTGAGTAGCTTCTAAGATTAAAGCAACAGCAGGGCTACTGCACGGTCATAGGCTATCTGGAAAGGATGGCACTCTTGTGTAGAAACCCTAGGCCAGCATGTCCCACATGCTGTACTGTCTGCCAGACATTTCAGAAATATCTTTATAAGAAGACCAGACTGGAAGGGGATTTAATGGAGTCAACACCTTTAATTACATGACCATAAAGGTACAAGATAGAAGTGCTAGCACACGGTATAAGATAAGACGGTAAAGTGAGACCAGTGAGCCCTGGAAAGAAACACACCAGGTCACTGTGAGAATGGGATGCTGCCCACTCAGCCTAATGTCTCCTAGAGACCAGAGGCATCAGTCCCAGGAGGTGTGGCCGGATCATCCTCACACCTGAACATGTCCTTTGCCCTGGGTCAATCAGCCTGTTCATTTCCAACTTCATTCTCCCTAACTGTCCGTCACTTCAGCAGTGAGGCCCTGTTATACCCCCATCCTGCCTGTGCCATAGCGGGGAGACTTGTGTGCCCTCGCTCTCTCTCTCTCCCTTTCTAAATCTTCCCCTTTGGAGCTGCTGCCGGATGGGTTGATGCCCAGCTGTAGTGAGAACTCCTACCTGCCCTTCCAAGTCTACCCCATGGGACTTCCTCCATGACGCTACCCTGATTCCTCCCCTCCTGCTTCCCTCCAAAGGGAAGATTGAGGGTGCACTCTGTCTTAGTTCCCTAGGGTGGCTGTGACAGAGCACCGCTGGGTGGCTTAAACAGCAGAAACTTAGTGTCTCACAGTTCGGGATGCTAGGAGTCTGAAATCAAGGTGTCAGCACCTTGGCTTGGTTTCTTCTGATACTGCTCTCCTCGGCTTATGGGTGGCTGTCTTCTCTCTACCTCTGTGTCCAAATTTCCTCTTCATATAAGGACACCAGTCATTTCGGCTCAGGGGCCACCCCAATATCATTTAACTTGATCACTTGTAGACTATCTCCCAAGAAGGTCACATTCTGAAGTTCTGGGAGTTAGGACTCCACATAGCTTTCTTTTGAGGGGGGAAGGGTGCACAGTTCAACCCCTAGCAGACTCCCACTGCATCATTATTGATACTTTCTGTGAGTTATCATCATTCTCTCCTTCTCTGGAAGGCTCCTTGTGGGATCTGAGCCTTGATATAGCTCATGTTTATATTCTCTGCTGAGCCTTACCCGGTGC
Source organism: Ursus maritimus (assembly GCF_017311325.1). Taxonomy (NCBI): domain Eukaryota; kingdom Metazoa; phylum Chordata; class Mammalia; order Carnivora; family Ursidae; genus Ursus; species Ursus maritimus. Next base: position 6,275,826 of record NW_024425675.1, read on the forward strand.
ACACACTCCATAAATACTTGAGTGAATGAGCAGTAAATACATGTGCTCCTGAGCGAGTATGGACCGCGGCCACTAATGACAGGTCTGCGGTATACAACGTGTGATCCTAGAAACACACGGCAGTGGATGATGGGGCTGCCCTGGCAGTCAGCTCTGACCTGTGCGAAGACCCTCACCAACGAGAAACAATGCTTTCCCCTGGGGGCCTGAAATGGCAAATGATGCTCCAAGCTCACTCTGTGCTTCCTGATTCAAAAACCAGAATGGCCTCCTGCAGGAAGCACATGCATGCAGAGGAGCCCCAGCAGGTGCAGACGGAGGAAGCAAGGGAAGGCAGCAGGACGCGAGGCAGGGTGCCTGTTTTATAATCTCCCCCGAGGATGGGCTCAGACACTCACCATGTCGAACAGTTCCCTATGCATTGTTTCGTTGCTTGCTTTTTCCCTTTTTTCTTTTTTTCAATATATGGAGAAACGACTCATCAAAAAGTAGCGGTTGGGCTTGTCTGTCACTCCTGTCCCCTTCTCTTTTTCTTTGTTTCCACATAGGCATAAGTCTCCTTGTTCAGCGGTGGTTCGATATTTCCTTACCTTTACGGAGATAACACGTTCCGTCTGAACCATTTCAGAGTGGGTGCTAACACGGTGTTCAGACGGCAAAGCGGGGCTTAACAATTCAGCGAGATTGAATAACAGGCAATTTATGTCAATTTCCGGATAATACCAAGTCAGTTCCAATCTATCCCTTAAGAGACTTGCAGAGCTCGACGGCATTTGGTGTCAAGCACGTTTCCCAGGAGCGGCGAGGCTGTGAAGCGCTCTGGGGCTGAGGTGTCGTGGACCTGCCTTCGCTTCTGCTCCTGTCGCCTTGTTTTCAACCTCAGCATGACGGAAAAGCTCAGTAGGGGACCATTTATTAGAAATGAGGGATGCTGGTCTGTTCATCTTTCTTCCCTGCTAATCCTCAGGGATCAACGTCACGCACTGGGCATTCGAATGGTGAGCCTGGGGGTATTTCCATATAAGCTCCGCACTGGGCGGCACATCCCAGGGGTGCGTATGGGAACAGAAAGCCTCCAATCCCCTTGCAAATCCATCTTTCTGATCTGACTCTTGGGGTACCTCTGTTGCATAGTCCGAAGCAGCCTGACCTTCCTACTCTGGTGCGGAAAGAGCAAATACTTGCAATGCAACGCATTTATTCTTTAGAAGTAAGGTAGGGATTTTTCTTTGGGTCAAATGCCATACCAATATATTCAATTTTCCATGATTTGCATTTGAATCATAACGTTGATCTGTGACTTGCTATTGTCCCCTTGACCCTTCCTAGTCATTCACTAGTCATCGCTGTTCAGCAAGGCTTTGTACAGAGGCCTGTTTGGACGCTTTTGGCCCTTACTCGACTGGAGATCAATCCCTAGATCCTTTCTCTGGACCCTAGCTTTACGCTGCCCATCCTAGGCAAGGAATGGGGAATGCTTGTGGGGTGGGGGGCTGGTGGGGCTTGGTTTAGGCCTTTACACTGTGACCCAGGTGGCCTCAGCCTCATACAGGCTCAGACAAACATCCAAGAACCAGAAAATTATGATGGTGGAGAACAAATGTACTTTTTTTAAGAAAAAAGTATGAGCATACATCTGTTAATAGATGCAAAGAAAAATCTAGAAGAATATAAACCAAATTATTCAAGTACTTGGATTTGAGAAGTGGTGAGGAAGACACTCTCCTTGACGGAACTTCTCTGAGCCCAACTAGGTCCTGTCCCTGGGTGTGTCCTCCAAGAGCACAATTTTAGCACAAATCCTGTCAGGTAGGTTTAGTCAGATCCCCTACCCTCTCGCTATCCCATCAGCCCCAGTATCTGACGGGGTCCATCATTCTCCACCACCCCCTGGTGATGTCTGGTCACCCTGGCCTGGCTTCGGCAAGAATCCCGTTAGGTCAGCGTAGCCAGAATTCCCCCTTACCCTCATGTTTGCTCTTAGTAATTTTCTCTCCACTGACTTTGGCTATAAATTCCCACTCTTCCTTGTATTTGGAGTTGAGCCTAATCTCTCTCCCCTACGCCATGATCCCTATACCTATTGTGATGGTCCCGAATAGTGTGCCTTACTGCCTTAACAAGTGGCATGAGTAATTATTCAGCAGTGGGGACATCTATGATTTTCAATTCCTAAATTAGATATTATGTTTGCAACCCGTTATTTGCATCATGTTATCATGTTTGCATTTTTCACAGAGGTCAAGTGTTAGTATTTTTTAAAACAGCTTTCTCGACCTATATACGGCATAAAACCCACCTACGTAAGGTGTATAGTAAGTCCTAGGACTTTAATAGACCTGTGCGACCATCCCTTCACCTCCATCTCTATCCCCAACCACCACTAATCTTCTTTCTGAATGGATTTTCTGAAATTTCCCATACATGGAATTAAGCAACAGGTGGCCTTTGGTACCGGCTTCTTTGGCTTGATAATGAGGTTTACTCACGTGGTAGGGGGTATCAGTAGTTTGTTCTCCGCGGGGCTCGAGAATATTCCGTTGTATGGACGCACTGCATTTTGCGTATCCATTTCTAGTCAGGGGACAAGTGGGTGGTTTGCGGGTTTGTGCTATTATGAATAATGCTGCCATGAACATTCGTGTGCAAGTCTCCGTGTGGATACAAGTGTTACTTTTATAATCAGAAAAAAAATGACAAAAGACCAACACGGATATGGATTTTCAAGCTGTTTCTGGAATATATCTTCTTTTAGCAAAATGGGAGCTCTATAAGTGGGATCAAGGTTTTACGATAAGGAGGGAAAGACGTGGGTCCCTGAGCCAGATTTCCCTGAGCCTGACCTGTGCACGACCCCAGAGGAACAGGGACAATGGTTTCTCTCCTCCGGAACCTGATGGTATTTGCACAGTTCCTCCATCGCCTCCGAACACATGTGACATGGCATGAGTCCCACTGCAGCTCTGATGTCAATCCCAACCCAAACAGCATTCCCCTCTTCCGAAGTCCTTTGGCTCAAAAGCAGCAAATTAAGGCCGCTACGGGCACTGCTGTGTTTAATACACGTTCCCCAGGTGTGCTTTTGGAGCAGCTCCAGAGAAAGGCCCGGAACACGGGCACAACCTAACCGGCTGAATTGTTCAGATTCAGCAATTCCAGTTTTTAGGCTGGGTCCTTTCCCCCGTGTGCAAAGTTCAAAAGTTGCAGCTGTGAAGGGAAGAGCATCAGAAAAACCTAGGCAGAGAGGATCCAGTTCTGTAAGCAGGAAAGTGACGCAGGAAATGACTGGGAGGAAAAGAGGCAAACGGGAAGTCGGTAGGTATATGAGGTGGGCACCCACTTGCGGAGAGGAGGCAGGAAGCCGACGGCCGGCACCTTATCTACACCGCTGGCGACGCCGATCTTATCTATGGCTTCAGCAGACTGTCCACTGAAGCGCTCCCAGCAACCCGAGCTCCCGTCTGTGAACGCAGGGATCTGGGTGACTTTGAACGGTCACCCCGCCTCTGTCCTTTGGAAACTCCCCTGGTTGCCCTGCAGGCTCTGAGCTCCCCGCTCCTCTTTGCATTCTGTCTGTGGGACACATCCTCTGAAGGCCCCTGTCTCCTTTCCCCTCTACATTTATTTCTTTGGAAGGTTCTATTCATTCTGGTTTCATCTGTACTTTTGAGGTGCGTGACTACGCTCCCTTACCTCAATGCCGATGCTTTTCCACTTCAGCTGCTGTGTAATTTCAACAGCAGCAGAAATCAGCACTTGACGATACCCAAAGAGCTTCTGCCTGATCCTCAGCGAGAATCAGTCCTAGGATGTGGGCAGGATAGCTAGAATGGACTCCTTTTTTTCCAAACTGAGGCAATCAAGGTGGGAAAGTTCAGTGATTGCCTGGTATCCCAGAGTCTCAAGGCGGTGGAGCGGTGGGGCCAGGAGCGGGCAACAGGGTGCTGACCCGGGTGCAGTCCCAGGGTTGGGGCACACAAGCAACTTTAAGTCATAATCTGATGTGTTAAACTGAGACCAAAATGGGGGTGGCTGGGTGGGACAGGTGCAGCAACAACTCACAGCAGGTCTGTGGGATTCATTCGAAACTACAGATGTGGGATTTTATGAATATAGGCGCCTGTGAGGAGCTTTCTCATTTTTTTAGATTTTCTAAATGCTTATATAGTCAATATTCTTAGAGACACTGAGATCCTAAATCTGAAATGCAGAAATAGTTTTAGGGGAAAAAGCTCTGTTGCGTGATGATTTGCAAAAATATGTCTTCAATATTGTGAAGTCTGGGAATACTCAGAACTAATGTCAGGGGTCCAATGTCTATTCAGTTATACGACCCTACATAAAATCTTGCCCTAAACTAAAAGTTATAGCAGTTAACATTTGATGGCAAAATACTGATACTAGGTTACCGTTTACAAGAAAACCCCATATTTTTTCAGAAAGGAACATGCTGGGGATCCAGTGTGAATCAATCAATTATTGTGTTTATTCTTGAAGCTTTTATTTCGGAGCCCTGTATCGCAAAATGACATGTTTCACGTTTACAACAGGTATTAGAAATTTGAGATGTTTTGTTTTTTTAATTTCTATTTTAGAGTAAAATTGGAGATAATGTTCCAAACCATCAAAAAATGCAGAGCAAACTCTTCTGTATATAAACTGTACATAAAAACAAGGCACTATACATTTCGGGGAGATATGAAGGTAGGAAGGTGGTTTCCCACAGAGTCTGCGGAGCCCATGCCGGAAGTACAAGTTCATTGGTTCGTTTTAGCACCGGAAGCAGCACTGAGAGCAAGTCAGACCTAATGCTGAAGGAGACGCTTCTGGATGCGTGAGAAGGTACGCAGGGGTGCCAGGGCTAATCTCACAGAAGCAACTCCGTCTACCTTTTAATATTATTTTGACACCCAAAGAAAAACAAATCTTAAAAGTGAATGAATACATATTGCTTTGTTAAATACATATTTGATTTATATGGTGTTTATATAAATATATATTTTTTAGAACCCACAAACTATCAAAATAACACTTTATAAAGAGAATTGCTTCCAAAAAAGGTGGGCCGCGCGGAGCTGGACCGGGCGGGCAGCGCGGGAGCCGCTGTGCAAGTGCACGTAGAGGCGCCTTTATTAACATTACCTGCTGAATCGTGGAAAGAGTTTCCAAAGGGTTCGCTGAAACATTTACAAAATACACAAATCTGGGACAAGCAGTAGAGCTAATAACCTCCGGGTTTGGAAAACTCTGATTAAAAAAATCCTTTTTTTTTTTTTAAATACCAGTCCAAAAAAAAAAAAAATACCCATTTCCCTGGTCCAATGGTATCGAAAGTGACGACAGAGGTTCCTCCAGCATCTCTCCGCTCAGAACAGACCTTTTGCTTTCTTCAGGTTCACCTGCTTCCAGGCGGGAAGCGCATTGTATTCGTCTCTCGTCATGTCGAGGGCAAACTGCAGAATTGGGAGAGACGCCCCGCGGGTGAGTACAAGGACTCCCACCCGAGCCACGCGTGTTGCCTAAACGCTATCGCACACGAGGACATGCTTACCTCGAAGTCTTCATCCGTGAGATAAATCTCAAGTTTCAGAGGATCAACCCCCTCGGGCAGTGGCCGGGCTAGCAGATCGGCCAGTGGGTAAATGGTTTTACAGAGCTTGGCTAAGACATCTTCCACAAGGGTGATCTGATTTGAAACCTCCGTGTCCTAGAGGAGAGGAGCGAGCAGAGAGAAGCTCACGCCCTGCACCTGCGCAAACGCTCTGCCGCGCCTGCACACGCGCGGCCCTACCCTCCGCTCTGCGCCGCACACGCACGGCCCTACCGTCCGCCCTGCGCCGCACGCGCGCGGCCCTACCCTCCGCTCTGCGCC